>NW_028274841.1:1500000-1800000 GCF_037043125.1 Eumetopias jubatus | reverse complement strand
ATCTGATAGCCTGTGTCTTTTGTTTTCTGTTGTTGTTGTTGTTTTGGCTTTTTTTTTTTAATTGTTATCTTAATCACCATATATTACATCATTAGTTTTTGGTGCAGTGTTCCACGATTCATTGTTTGTTCATAACACCCAGTGCTCCATGCAGAACGTGCCCCCCTCAATACCCATCACCAGGCTAACCCATCCCCCTACGCCCCTCCCCTCTAGAACCCTCCGTTTGTTTTTCAGAGTCCATCATCTCATCTCTCATGGTTCGTCTCCCCCTCTGACATACTCCCCTTTTCTTCCTCTCCTGTTATCTTCTTCTTTGTCTTTTTTCTTAAAATATGTTGCGTTATTTGTTTCAGAAGTACAGATCTGTGATTCAACAGTCTTGCACCATTCACAGCGCTCACCGTAGCACATACCCTCCCCAATGTCTATCACCCAGGCACCCCATCCCTCCCACCCCCAACCACTCCAGTAACACTCAGTTTCTTTCCTGAGATTAAGAATTCCTCATATCAGTGAGGTCATGGGATACGTGTCTTTCTCTGATTGACTTATTTCACTCAGCATAACACCCTCCAGTTCCATCCACGTCGTTGCAAATGGCAAGGTCTCATTCCTTTTGATGGCTGCATAATATTCCATTGTGTATATATACCACCTCTTCTTTAGCCATTCATCTGTCGATGGGCATCTTGGCTCTTTCCACCGTTTGGCTATGGTGGACATTGCTGCTATAATCATTGGGGTACACGTACCCCTTCGGGTCCCTACATTTGTATCTTTGTGGTCAATACCCAGTAGTGCAATTGCTGGATCGAACGGTAGCTCTAATTTCAACTGTTTGAGGAACCTCCATACTGTTTTCCAGAGGGGTTGCCCCAGCTTGCATTCCCACCAACAGTGGAGGAGGGTTCCCCTTTCTCCACATCCCCGCCAACATCTGTCGTTCCCTGACTTGTTAATTTTAGCCATTCTGACGGGTGTGAGGTGGTATCTCATGGAGGTTTTGATTTGGATTTCCCTGATGCCGAGCGATGTTGAGCACTTTTTCATGTGCCTCTTGGCCATTTGGATGTCTTCTTTGGAGAGATGTCTGTTCATGTCTTCTGCCCCTTTCTTGATTGGATTATTTGTTCTTTGGGTGTTGAGTTTGATAAGTTCTTTATAGATTTTGGATACTAGCCCTTTGTCTGATAGGTCATTTGCAAATATTTTCTCCCATTCTGTCGGTTGTCTTTTGGATTTGTGGACTGTTTCTTTTGCTGTGCAAAAGCTTTTTATCTTGATGAAATCCCAATAGTTCATTTTTGCCCTGGCTTCCCGTGCCTTTGGCGATGTTTCTAGGAAGAAGTTGCTGCGGCTAAGGTCGAAAAGGTTGCTACCTGTGTTCTCCTTTAGGATTTGCATGGACTCCTGTCTCCCGTTTAGGTCTTTCAACCATTTGGAGTCTATTTTTGTGTGTGGTGTAAGGAAATGGTCCAGTTTCATTCTTCTGCATGTGGCTGTCCAATTTTCCCAACACCATTTGTTGAAGAGACTGTCTTTTTGCCATTGGACATTCTTTCCTGCTTTGTCAACAATAAGTTGACCATAGAGTTGAGGGTCCATTTCTGGGCTCTCGATTCTGTTCCATTGACCGATGTGTCTGTTTTTGTGCCAGTACCATAGTGTCTTGATGATCACAGCTTTGTAATAGAGCTGGAAGTCCGGAATTGTGATGCCGCCAGCTTTGCTTTTCTTTTTCAGTATTCCTCCGGCTATTCTGGGTCTCTTCTGGTTCCATACAAATTTTAGGATTCTTTGTTCCATTTCTTTGAAAAAAGTGGATGGTATTTTGATGGGGATTGCATTGAATGTGTCGATTGCTCTAGGTAGCATTGACATCTTCACAATGTTGATTCTCCCAATCCATGAGCATGGAACGTTTTTCCCTTTCTTTGTGTCTTCTTCAATTTCTTTCATGAGTATTTTATCGTTTTCTGAGTACACATCCTTTGCCTCTTTGGTTAGATTTCTTCCTAGGTATCGAATGGTTTTGGGTGTAATTGTAAATGGGATCGACTCCTTGATTTGTCTCTCTTCTGTCTTGTTGTTGGTGTATAGGAATGCCACTGATTTCTGTGCACTGATTTTATATCCTGCTACTTGACTGAATTCCTGTATGAGTTCTAGCAGCTTTGTGGTGGAGTCTTTTGGGTTTTTCACATACAGTATCATATCATCTGCCAAGAGTGAGAGTTTGACTTCCTCTTTGCCGTTTTGGATGCCTTTGATTTCTTTTTGTTGTCTGATTGCTGTGGCTACGACTTCTAATACTATGTGGAATAGCAGTGGTGCGAGTGGACATCCCTGCCGCGTTCCTGACCTTAGGGGAAAAGCTCTCAGCCTTTCCCCATTGAGAATGATATTCGCTGTAGGTTTTTCATAGATGGCTTTTATGATGTTGAGGTATGTACCCTCTATCCCTATACTCTGAAGAGTTTTGATCAAGAAAGGATGTTGTACTTTGTCAAATGCTTTTTCTGCATCTATGGAGAGGATCCTATGATTCTTGTTCTTTCTTTTGTTAATGTATGGTATCACGTTGATTGATTTGCGGATGTTGAACCAGCCTTGCAGCCCAGGACTAAATCCCTCTTGGTCCTGGTGAATAATCCTTTTAATGTACTGTTGGATCCTATTGGCTAGGGTTTTGGTGAGAATTTTCGCATCCATGTTCATCAAGGTTCTTGGTGTGTAATTCTCCTTTTGGATGGGGTCTTTGTCTGGTTTTGGGATCAAGGTAATGCTGGCCTCATAAAATGAGTTTGGAAGTTTCCCTTCCATTTCTATTTTTTGGAACATTTTCAGGAGAATAGGTATTAATTCCTCTTGAAATGTCTGATAGAATTCCCCTGGGAAGCCATCTGGCCCTGGGCTTTTGTTTCTTGGGAGATTTTTGATGACTGTTTCAATTTCCTTCGTGGTTATAGGTCTGTTCAGGTTTTCTATTTCTTCCTGGCTCAATTTTGGTAGTTGATACATCTCTAGGAATGCACCCATTTCTTCCAGGTTATCTAATTTGCTGGCATAGAGTTGCTCATAATATGTTCTTATAGTTGTTTGTATTGCTTTGGTGTTGGTTGTGATCTCTCCTCTTTCATTCATGATTTTGTTGATTTGGGTCATTTCTCTTTTCTTTTTGATCAGTCTGGCCAGGGGTTTATCAATCTTGTTAATTCTTTCAAAGAACCAGCTCCTAGTTTCGTTGATCTGTTCTCCTGTTCTTTTGGTTTCTAGTTCATTGATTTCTGCTCTGATCTTTATGATTTCTCTTCTCCTGCTGGGTTTAGGCTTTATTTGCTGTTCTTTCTCCAGCTCCTTTAGGTGTAGGGTTAGGTTGTGTATTTGAGACCTTTCTTGTTTCTTGAGAAAGGCATGTATTGCTATATACTTTCCTCTCAGGACTGCCTTTGCTGTATCCCAAAGATTTTGAACAGTTGTGTTTCCATTTTCATTGGTTTCCATGAATTTTTTTAATTCTTCTTTAATTTCTTGGTTGACCCATTCATTCTTTGGTAGGATGCTCTTTAGCCTCCATGTATTTGAGTTCCTTCCGACTTTCCTCTTGTGGTTGAGTTCTAGTCTCAAAGCATTGTGGTCTGAAAATATGCAGGGAATGATCCCAATCTTTTGGTACCGATTGAGACCTGATTTGTGACCTGGGATGTGATCAATTCTGGAGAATGTTCCATGGGCACTAGAGAAGAATGTGTATTCCGTTGCTTTGGGATGGAATGCTCTGAATATGTCTGTGAAGTCCATTTGGTCCAGTGTGTCATTTAAAGTCTTTATTTCCTTGTTGATCTTTTGCTTAGATGATCTGTCCATTTCAGTCAGGGGGGTGTTAAAGTCCCCCACTATTATTGTATTGTTGTCAATGTGTTTCTTTGCTTTTGTTATTAATTGCCTCATATAACTGGCTGCTCCCATGTTCGGGGCATACATATTTACAATTGTTAGATCTTCTTGTTGGATAGACCCTTTAAGTAGGATATAGTGTCCTTCCTCATCTCTTGTTACAGTCTTTGTTTTAAAATCTAGTTTGTCTGATATAAGGATTGCCACCCCAGCTTTCTTTTGGTGTCCATTAGCATGGTAAGTGGTTTTCCAACCCCTCACTTTCAATCTGGGGGTGTCTTTCGGTCTAAAAGGAGTCTCTTGCAGACAGCATATGGATGGGTCTTGTTTTTTAATCCAATCTGATAGCCTGTGTCTTTTGTTTTCCGTTGTTGTTGTTGTTTTGGCTTTTTTTTTTAATTGTTATCTTAATCACCATATATTACATCATTAGTTTTTGGTGCAGTGTTCCACGATTCATTGTTTGTTCATAACACCCAGTGCTCCATGCAGAACGTGCCCCCCTCAATACCCATCACCAGGCTAACCCATCCCCCTATGCCCCTCCCCTCTAGAACCCTCCGTTTGTTTTTCAGAGTCCTTCATCTCTCATGGTTCGTCTCCCCCTCTGACATACTCCCCTTTTCTTCCTCTCCTGTTATCTTCTTCTTTGTCTTTTTTCTTAAAATATGTTGCGTCAACAGTCTTGCACCATTCACAGCGCTCACCGTAGCACATACCCTCCCCAATGTCTATCACCCAGCCACCCCATCCCTCCCACCCCCAACCACTCCAGTAACCCTCAGCTTCTTTCCTGAGATTAAGAATTCCTCATATCAGTGAGGTCATGGGATACGTGTCTTTCTCTGATTGACTTATTTCACTCAGCATAACACCCTCCAGTTCCATCCACGTCGTTGCAAATGGCAAGGTCTCATTCCTTTTGATGGCTGCATAATATTCCATTGTGTATATATACCACCTCTTCTTTAGCCATTCATCTGTCGATGGGCATCTTTGCTCTTTCCACCGTTTGGCTATGGTGGACATTGCTGCTATAATCATTGGGGTACACGTACCCCTTCGGGTCCCTACATTTGTATCTTTGTGGTCAATACCCAGTAGTGCAATTGCTGGATCGAACGGTAGCTCTAATTTCAACTGTTTGAGGAACCTCCATACTGTTTTCCAGAGGGGTTGCCCCAGCTTGCATTCCCACCAACAGTGGAGGAGGGTTCCCCTTTCTCCACATCCCCGCCAACATCTGTCGTTCCCTGACTTGTTAATTTTAGCCATTCTGACGGGTGTGAGGTGGTATCTCATGGAGGTTTTGATTTGGATTTCCCTGATGCCGAGCGATGTTGAGCACTTTTTCATGTGCCTCTTGGCCATTTGGATGTCTTCTTTGGAGAGATGTCTGTTCATGTCTTCTGCCCCTTTCTTGATTGGATTATTTGTTCTTTGGGTGTTGAGTTTGATAAGTTCTTTATAGATTTTGGATACTAGCCCTTTGTCTGATAGGTCATTTGCAAATATTTTCTCCCATTCTGTCGGTTGTCTTTTGGATTTGTGGACTGTTTCTTTTGCTGTGCAAAAGCTTTTTATCTTGATGAAATCCCAATAGTTCATTTTTGCCCTGGCTTCCCGTGCCTTTGGCGATGTTTCTAGGAAGAAGTTGCTGCGGCTAAGGTCGAAAAGGTTGCTACCTGTGTTCTCCTTTAGGATTTGGATGGACTCCTGTCTCCCGTTGAGGTCTTTCAACCATTTGGAGTCTATTTTTGTGTGTGGTGTAAGGAAATGGTCCAGTTTCATTCTTCTGCATGTGGCTGTCCAATTTTCCCAACACCATTTGTTGAAGAGACTGTCTTTTTGCCATTGGACATTCTTTCCTGCTTTGTCAACAATAAGTTGACCATAGAGTTGAGGGTCCATTTCTGGGCTCTCGATTCTGTTCCATTGACCGATGTGTCTGTTTTTGTGCCAGTACCATAGTGTCTTGATGATCACAGCTTTGTAATAGAGCTGGAAGTCCGGAATTGTGATGCCGCCAGCTTTGCTATTCTTTTTCAGTATTCCTCTGGCTATTCTGGGTCTCTTCTGGTTCCATACAAATTTTAGGATTCTTTGTTCCATTTCTTTGAAAAAAGTGGATGGTATTTTGATGGGGATTGCATTGAATGTGTCGATTGCTCTAGGTAGCATTGACATCTTCACAATGTTGATTCTCCCAATCCATGAGCATGGAACGTTTTTCCCTTTCTTTGTGTCTTCTTCAATTTCTTTCATGAGTATTTTATCGTTTTCTGAGTACACATCCTTTGCCTCTTTGGTTAGATTTCTTCCTAGGTATCGAATGGTTTTGGGTGTAATTGTAAATGGGATCGACTCCTTGATTTGTCTCTCTTCTGTCTTGTTGTTGGTGTATAGGAATGCCACTGATTTCTGTGCACTGATTTTATATCCTGCTACTTGACTGAATTCCTGTATGAGTTCTAGCAGCTTTGGGGTGGAGTCTTTTGGGTTTTCCACATACAGTATCATATCATCTGCCAAGAGTGAGAGTTTGACTTCCTCTTTGCCGTTTTGGATGCCTTTGATTTCTTTTTGTTGTCTGATTGCTGTGGCTACGACTTCTAATACTATGTGGAATAGCAGTGGTGCGAGTGGACATCCGTGCCGCGTTCCTGACCTTAGGGGAAAAGCTCTCAGCCTTTCCCCATTGAGAATGATATTCGCTGTAGGTTTTTCATAGATGGCTTTTATGATGTTGAGGTATGTACCCTCTATCCCTATACTCTGAAGAGTTTTGATCAAGAAAGGATGTTGTACTTCGTCAAATGCTTTTTCTGCATCTATGGAGAGGATCCTATGATTCTTGTTCTTTCTTTTGTTAATGTATGGTATCACGTTGATTGATTTGCGGATGTTGAACCAGCCTTGCAGCCCAGGACTAAATCCCTCTTGGTCCTGGTGAATAATCCTTTTAATGTACTGTTGGATCCTATTGGCTAGGGTTTTGGTGAGAATTTTCGCATCCATGTTCATCAAGGATCTTGGTGTGTAATTCTCCTTTTGGATGGGGTCTTTGTCTGGTTTTGGGATCAAGGTAATGCTGGCCTCATAAAATGAGTTTGGAAGTTTCCCTTCCATTTCTATTTTTTGGAACATTTTCAGGAGAATAGGTATTAATTCCTCTTGAAATGTCTGATAGAATTCCCCTGGGAAGCCATCTGGCCCTGGGCTTTTGTTTCTTGGGAGATTTTTGATGACTGTTTCAATTTCCTTCGTGGTTATAGGTCTGTTCAGGTTTTCTATTTCTTCCTGGCTCAATTTTGGTAGTTGATACATCTCTAGGAATGCACCCATTTCTTCCAGGTTATCTAATTTGCTGGCATAGAGTTGCTCATAATATGTTCTTATAGTTGTTTGTATTGCTTTGGTGTTGGTTGTGATCTCTCCTCTTTCATTCATGATTTTGTTGATTTGGGTCATTTCTCTTTTCTTTTTGATCAGTCTGGCCAGGGGTTTATCAATCTTGTTAATTCTTTCAAAGAACCAGCTCCTAGTTTCGTTGATCTGTTCTCCTGTTCTTTTGGTTTCTAGTTCATTGATTTCTGCTCTGATCTTTATGATTTCTCTTCTCCTGCTGGGTTTAGGCTTTATTTGCTGTTCTTTCTCCAGCTCCTTTAGGTGTAGGGTTAGGTTGTGTATTTGAGACCTTTCTTGTTTCTTGAGAAAGGCATGTATTGCTATATACTTTCCTCTCAGGACTGCCTTTGCTGTATCCCAAAGATTTTGAACAGTTGTGTTTCCATTTTCATTGGTTTCCATGAATTTTTTTAATTCTTCTTTAATTTCTTGGTTGACCCATTCATTCTTTAGTAGGATGCTCTTTAGCCTCCATGTATTTGAGTTCCTTCCGACTTTCCTCTTGTGGTTGAGTTCTAGTCTCAAAGCATTGTGGTCTGAAAATATGCAGGGAATGATCCCAATCTTTTGGTACCGATTGAGACCTGATTTGTGACCTGGGATGTGATCAATTCTGGAGAATGTTCCATGGGCACTAGAGAAGAATGTGTATTCCGTTGCTTTGGGATGGAATGCTCTGAATATGTCTGTGAAGTCCATTTGGTCCAGTGTGTCATTTAAAGTCTTTATTTCCTTGTTGATCTTTTGCTTAGATGATCTGTCCATTTCAGTCAGGGGGGTGTTAAAGTCCCCCACTATTATTGTATTGTTGTCAATGTGTTTCTTTGCTTTTGTTATTAATTGCCTTATATAATTGGCTGCTCCCATGTTCGGGGCATAGATATTTACAATTGTTAGATCTTCTTGTTGGATAGACCCTTTAAGTAGGATATAGTGTCCTTCCTCATCTCTTGTTACAGTCTTTGTTTTAAAATCTAGTTTGTCTGATATAAGGATTGCCACCCCAGCTTTCTTTTGGTGTCCATTAGCATGGTAAGTGGTTTTCCACCCCCTCACTTTCAATCTGGGGGTGTCTTTCGGTCTAAAAGGAGTCTCTTGCAGACAGCATATGGATGGGTCTTGTTTTTTAATCCAATCTGATAGCCTGTGTCTATTGTTTTCTGTTGTTGTTGTTGTTTTGGCTTTTTTTTTTTTTAATTGTTATCTTAATCACCATATATTACATCATTAGTTTTTGGTGCAGTGTTCCACGATTCATTGTTTGTTCATAACACCCAGTGCTCCATGCAGAACGTGCCCCCCTCAATACCCATCACCAGGCTAACCCATCCCCCTACGCCCCTCCCCTCTAGAACCCTCCGTTTGTTTTTCAGAGTCCATCATCTCTCATGGTTCGTCTCCCCCTCTGACATACTCCCCTTTTCTTCCTCTCCTGTTATCTTCTTCTTTGTCTTTTTTCTTAAAATATGTTGCGTTATTTGTTTCAGAAGTACAGATCTGTGATTCAACAGTCTTGCACCATTCACAGCGCTCACCGTAGCACATACCCTCCCCAATGTCTATCACCCAGCCACCCCATCCCTCCCACCCCCAACCACTCCAGTAACACTCAGTTTCTTTCCTGAGATTAAGAATTCCTCATATCAGTGAGGTCATGGGATACGTGTCTTTCTCTGATTGACTTATTTCACTCAGCATAACACCCTCCAGTTCCATCCACGTCGTTGCAAATGGCAAGGTCTCATTCCTTTTGATGGCTGCATAATATTCCATTGTGTATATATACCACCTCTTCTTTAGCCATTCATCTGTCGATGGGCATCTTGGTTCTTTCCACCGTTTGGCTATGGTGGACATTGCTGCTATAATCATTAGGGTACACGTACCCCTTCGGGTCCCTACATTTGTATCTTTGTGGTCAATACCCAGTAGTGCAATTGCTGGATCGAACGGTAGCTCTAATTTCAACTGTTTGAGGAACCTCCATACTGTTTTCCAGAGGGGTTGCCCCAGCTTGCATTCCCACCAACAGTGGAGGAGGGTTCCCCTTTCTCCACATCCCCGCCAACATCTGTCGTTCCCTGACTTGTTAATTTTAGCCATTCTGACGGGTGTGAGGTGGTATCTCATGGAGGTTTTGATTTGGATTTCCCTGATGCCGAGCGATGTTGAGCACTTTTTCATGTGCCTCTTGGCCATTTGGATGTCTTCTTTGGAGAGATGTCTGTTCATGTCTTCTGCCCCTTTCTTGATTGGATTATTTGTTCTTTGGGTGTTGAGTTTGATAAGTTCTTTATAGATTTTGGATACTAGCCCTTTGTCTGATAGGTCATTTGCAAATATTTTCTCCCACTCTGTCGGTTGTCTTTTGGATTTGTGGACTGTTTCTTTTGCTGTGCAAAAGCTTTTTATCTTGATGAAATCCCAATAGTTCATTTTTGCCCTGGCTTCCCGTGCCTTTGGCGATGTTTCTAGGAAGAAGTTGCTGCGGCTAAGGTCGAAAAGGTTGCTACCTGTGTTCTCCTTTAGGATTTGGATGGACTCCTGTCTCCCGTTGAGGTCTTTCAACCATTTGGAGTCTATTTTTGTGTGTGGTGTAAGGAAATGGTCCAGTTTCATTCTTCTGCATGTGGCTGTCCAATTTTCCCAACACCATTTGTTGAAGAGACTGTCTTTTTGCCATTGGACATTCTTTCCTGCTTTGTCAACAATAAGTTGACCATAGAGTTGAGGGTCCATTTCTGGGCTCTCGATTCTGTTCCATTGACCGATGTGTCTGTTTTTGTGCCAGTACCATAGTGTCTTGATGATCACAGCTTTGTAATAGAGCTGGAAGTCCGGAATTTTGATGCCGCCAGCTTTGCTTTTCTTTTTCAGTATTCCTCTGGCTATTCTGGGTCTCTTCTGGTTCCATACAAATTTTAGGATTCTTTGTTCCATTTCTTTGAAAAAAGTGGATGGTATTTTGATGGGGATTGCATTGAATGTGTCGATTGCTCTAGGTAGCATTGACATCTTCACAATGTTGACTCTCCCAATCCATGAGCATGGAACCTTTTTCGCTTTCTTTGTGTCTTCTTCAATTTCTTTCATGAGTATTTTATCGTTTTCTGAGTACACATCCTTTGCCTCTTTGGTTAGATTTCTTCCTAGGTATCGAATCTTTTTGGGTGTAATTGTAAATGGGATCGACTCCTTGATTTGTCTCTCTTCTGTCTTGTTGTTGGTGTATAGGAATGCCACTGATTTCTGTGCATTGATTTTATATCCTGCTACTTGACTGAATTCCTGCATGAGTTCTAGCAGCTTTGGGGTGGAGTCTTTTGGGTTTTCCACATACAGTATCATATCATCTGCCAAGAGTGAGAGTTTGACTTCCTCTTTGCCGTTTTGGATGCCTTTGATTTCTTTTTGTTGTCTGATTGCTGTGGCTACGACTTCTAATACTATGTGGAATAGCAGTGGTGCGAGTGGACATCCGTGCCGCGTTCCTGACCTTAGGGGAAAAGCTCTCAGCCTTTCCCCATTGAGAATGATATTCGCTGTAGGTTTTTCATAGATGGCTTTTATGATGTTGAGGTATGTACCCTCTATCCCTATACTCTGAAGAGTTTGATCAAGAAAGGATGTTGTACTTTGTCAAATGCTTTTTCTGCATCTATGGAGAGGATCCTATGATTCTTGTTCTTTCTTTTGTTAATGTATGGTATCACGTTGATTGATTTGCGGATGTTGAACCAGCCTTGCAGCCCAGGACTAAATCCCTCTTGGTCCTGGTGAATAATCCTTTTAATGTACTGTTGGATCCTATTGGCTAGGGTTTTGGTGAGAATTTTCGCATCCATGTTCATCAAGGATCTTGGTGTGTAATTCTCCTTTTGGATGGGGTCTTTGTCTGGTTTTGGGATCAAGGTAATGCTGGCCTCATAAAATGAGTTTGGAAGTTTCCCTTCCATTTCTATTTTTTGGAACATTTTCAGGAGAATAGGTATTAATTCCTCTTGAAATGTCTGATAGAATTCCCCTGGGAAGCCATCTGGCCCTGGGCTTTTGTTTCTTGGGAGATTTTTGATGACTGTTTCAATTTCCTTCGTGGTTATAGGTCTGTTCAGGTTTTCTATTTCTTCCTGGCTCAATTTTGGTAGTTGATACATGTCTAGGAATGCACCCATTTCTTCCAGGTTATCTAATTTGCTGGCATAGAGTTGCTCATAATATGTTCTTATAGTTGTTTGTATTGCTTTGGTGTTGGTTGTGATCTCTCCTCTTTCATTCATGATTTTGTTGATTTGGGTCATTTCTCTTTTCTTTTTGATCAGTCTGGCCAGGGGTTTATCAATCTTGTTAATTCTTTCAAAGAACCAGCTCCTAGTTTCGTTGATCTGTTCTCCTGTTCTTTTGGTTTCTAGTTCATTGATTTCTGCTCTGATCTTTATGATTTCTCTTCTCCTGCTGGGTTTAGGCTTTATTTGCTGTTCTTTCTCCAGCTCCTTTAGGTGTAGGGTTAGGTTGTGTATTTGAGACCTTTCTTGTTTCTTGAGAAAGGCATGTATTGCTATATACTTTCCTCTCAGGACTGCCTTTGCTGTATCCCAAAGATTTTGAACAGTTGTGTTTCCATTTTCATTGGTTTCCATGAATTTTTTTAATTCTTCTTTAATTTCTTGGTTGACCCATTCATTCTTTAGTAGGATGCTCTTTAGCCTCCATGTATTTGAGTTCCTTCCGACTTTCCTCTTGTGGTTGAGTTCTAGTCTCAAAGCATTGTGGTCTGAAAATATGCAGGGAATGATCCCAATCTTTTGGTACCGATTGAGACCTGATTTGTGACCTGGGATGTGATCAATTCTGGAGAATGTTCCATGGGCACTAGAGAAGAATGTGTATTCCGTTGCTTTGGGATGGAATGCTCTGAATATGTCTGTGAAGTCCATTTGGTCCAGTGTGTCATTTAAAGTCTTTATTTCCTTGTTGATCTTTTGCTTAGATGATCTGTCCATTTCAGTCAGGGGGGTGTTAAAGTCCCCCACTATTATTGTATTGTTGTCAATGTGTTTCTTTGCTTTTGTTATTAATTGCCTTATATAATTGGCTGCTCCCATGTTCGGGGCATACATATTTACAATTGTTAGATCTTCTTGTTGGATAGACCCTTTAAGTAGGATATAGTGTCCTTCCTCATCTCTTGTTACAGTCTTTGTTTTAAAATCTAGTTTGTCTGATATAAGGATTGCCACCCCAGCTTTCTTTTGGTGTCCATTAGCATGGTAAGTGGTTTTCCACCCCCTCACTTTCAATCTGGGGGTGTCTTTCGGTCTAAAAGGAGTCTCTTGCAGACAGCATATGGATGGGTCTTGTTTTTTAATCCAATCTGATAGCCTGTGTCTATTGTTTTCTGTTGTTGTTGTTGTTTTGGCTTTTTTTTTTTAATTGTTATCTTAATCACCATATATTACATCATTAGTTTTTGGTGCAGTGTTCCACGATTCATTGTTTGTTCATAACACCCAGTGCTCCATGCAGAACGTGCCCCCCTCAATACCCATCACCAGGCTAACCCATCCCCCTACGCCCCTCCCCTCTAGAACCCTCCGTTTGTTTTTCAGAGTCCATCATCTCTCATGGTTCGTCTCCCCCTCTGACATACTCCCCTTTTCTTCCTCTCCTGTTATCTTCTTCTTTGTCTTTTTTCTTAAAATATGTTGCGTTATTTGTTTCAGAAGTACAGATCTGTGATTCAACAGTCTTGCACCATTCACAGCGCTCACCGTAGCACATACCCTCCCCAATGTCTATCACCCAGCCACCCCATCCCTCCCACCCCCAACCACTCCAGTAACACTCAGTTTCTTTCCTGAGATTAAGAATTCCTCATATCAGTGAGGTCATGGGATACGTGTCTTTCTCTGATTGACTTATTTCACTCAGCATAACACCCTCCAGTTCCATCCACGTCGTTGCAAATGGCAAGGTCTCATTCCTTTTGATGGCTGCATAATATTCCATTGTGTATATATACCACCTCTTCTTTAGCCATTCATCTGTCGATGGGCATCTTGGCTCTTTCCACCGTTTGGCTATGGTGGACATTGCTGCTATAATCATTGGGGTACACGTACCCCTTCGGGTCCCTACATTTGTATCTTTGTGGTCAATACCCAGTAGTGCAATTGCTGGATCGAACGGTAGCTCTAATTTCAACTGTTTGAGGAACCTCCATACTGTTTTCCAGAGGGGTTGCCCCAGCTTGCATTCCCACCAACAGTGGAGGAGGGTTCCCCTTTCTCCACATCCCCGCCAACATCTGTCGTTCCCTGACTTGTTAATTTTAGCCATTCTGACGGGTGTGGGGTGGTATCTCATGGAGGTTTTGATTTGGATTTCCCTGATGCCGAGCGATGTTGAGCACTTTTTCATGTGCCTCTTGGCCATTTGGATGTCTTCTTTGGAGAGATGTCTGTTCATGTCTTCTGCCCCTTTCTTGATTGGATTATTTGTTCTTTGGGTGTTGAGTTTGATAAGTTCTTTATAGATTTTGGATACTAGCCCTTTGTCTGATAGGTCATTTGCAAATATTTTCTCCCACTCTGTCGGTTGTCTTTTGGATTTGTGGACTGTTTCTTTTGCTGTGCAAAAGCTTTTTATCTTGATGAAATCCCAATAGTTCATTTTTGCCCTGGCTTCCCGTGCCTTTGGCGATGTTTCTAGGAAGAAGTTGCTGCGGCTAAGGTCGAAAAGGTTGCTACCTGTGTTCTCCTTTAGGATTTGGATGGACTCCTGTCTCCCGTTGAGGTCTTTCAACCATTTGGAGTCTATTTTTGTGTGTGGTGTAAGGAAATGGTCCAGTTTCATTCTTCTGCATGTGGCTGTCCAATTTTCCCAACACCATTTGTTGAAGAGACTGTCTTTTTGCCATTGGACATTCTTTCCTGCTTTGTCAACAATAAGTTGACCATAGAGTTGAGGGTCCATTTCTGGGCTCTCGATTCTGTTCCATTGACCGATGTGTCTGTTTTTGTGCCAGTACCATAGTGTCTTGATGATCACAGCTTTGTAATAGAGCTGGAAGTCCGGAATTTTGATGCCGCCAGCTTTGCTTTTCTTTTTCAGTATTCCTCTGGCTATTCTGGGTCTCTTCTGGTTCCATACAAATTTTAGGATTCTTTGTTCCATTTCTTTGAAAAAAGTGGATGGTATTTTGATGGGGATTGCATTGAATGTGTCGATTGCTCTAGGTAGCATTGACATCTTCACAATGTTGACTCTCCCAATCCATGAGCATGGAACGTTTTTCGCTTTCTTTGTGTCTTCTTCAATTTCTTTCATGAGTATTTTATCGTTTTCTGAGTACACATCCTTTGCCTCTTTGGTTAGATTTCTTCCTAGGTATCGAATCTTTTTGGGTGTAATTGTAAATGGGATCGACTCCTTGATTTGTCTCTCTTCTGTCTTGTTGTTGGTGTATAGGAATGCCACTGATTTCTGTGCATTGATTTTATATCCTGCTACTTGACTGAATTCCTGCATGAGTTCTAGCAGCTTTGGGGTGGAGTCTTTTGGGTTTTCCACATACAGTATCATATCATCTGCCAAGAGTGAGAGTTTGACTTCCTCTTTGCCGTTTTGGATGCCTTTGATTTCTTTTTGTTGTCTGATTGCTGTGGCTACGACTTCTAATACTATGTGGAATAGCAGTGGTGCGAGTGGACATCCGTGCCGCGTTCCTGACCTTAGGGGAAAAGCTCTCAGCCTTTCCCCATTGAGAATGATATTCGCTGTAGGTTTTTCATAGATGGCTTTTATGATGTTGAGGTATGTACCCTCTATCCCTATACTCTGAAGAGTTTGATCAAGAAAGGATGTTGTACTTTGTCAAATGCTTTTTCTGCATCTATGGAGAGGATCCTATGATTCTTGTTCTTTCTTTTGTTAATGTATGGTATCACGTTGATTGATTTGCGGATGTTGAACCAGCCTTGCAGCCCAGGACTAAATCCCTCTTGGTCCTGGTGAATAATCCTTTTAATGTACTGTTGGATCCTATTGGCTAGGGTTTTGGTGAGAATTTTCGCATCCATGTTCATCAAGGATCTTGGTGTGTAATTCTCCTTTTGGATGCGGTCTTTGTCTGGTTTTGGGATCAAGGTAATGCTGGCCTCATAAAATGAGTTTGGAAGTTTCCCTTCCATTTCTATTTTTTGGAACATTTTCAGGAGAATAGGTATTAATTCCTCTTGAAATGTCTGATAGAATTCCCCTGGGAAGCCATCTGGCCCTGGGCTTTTGTTTCTTGGGAGATTTTTGATGACTGTTTCAATTTCCTTCGTGGTTATAGGTCTGTTCAGGTTTTCTATTTCTTCCTGGCTCAATTTTGGTAGTTGATACATGTCTAGGAATGCACCCATTTCTTCCAGGTTATCTAATTTGCTGGCATAGAGTTGCTCATAATATGTTCTTATAGTTGTTTGTATTGCTTTGGTGTTGGTTGTGATCTCTCCTCTTTCATTCATGATTTTGTTGATTTGGGTCATTTCTCTTTTCTTTTTGATCAGTCTGGCCAGGGTTTTATCAATCTTGTTAATTCTTTCAAAGAACCAGCTCCTAGTTTCGTTGATCTGTTCTCCTGTTCTTTTGGTTTCTAGTTCATTGATTTCTGCTCTGATCTTTATGATTTCTCTTCTCCTGCTGGGTTTAGGCTTTATTTGCTGTTCTTTCTCCAGCTCCTTTAGGTGTAGGGTTAGGTTGTGTATTTGAGACCTTTCTTGTTTCTTGAGAAAGGCATGTATTGCTATATACTTTCCTCTCAGGACTGCCTTTGCTGTATCCCAAAGATTTTGAACAGTTGTGTTTCCATTTTCATTGGTTTCCATGAATTTTTTTAATTCTTCTTTAATTTCTTGGTTGACCCATTCATTCTTTAGTAGGATGCTCTTTAGCCTCCATGTATTTGAGTTCCTTCCGACTTTCCTCTTGTGGTTGAGTTCTAGTCTCAAAGCATTGTGGTCTGAAAATATGCAGGGAATGATCCCAATCTTTTGGTACCGATTGAGACCTGATTTGTGACCTGGGATGTGATCAATTCTGGAGAATGTTCCATGGGCACTAGAGAAGAATGTGTATTCCGTTGCTTTGGGATGGAATGCTCTGAATATGTCTGTGAAGTCCATTTGGTCCAGTGTGTCATTTAAAGTCTTTATTTCCTTGTTGATCTTTTGCTTAGATGATCTGTCCATTTCAGTCAGGGGGGTGTTAAAGTCCCCCACTATTATTGTATTGTTGTCAATGTGTTTCTTTGCTTTTGTTATTAATTGCCTTATATAATTGGCTGCTCCCATGTTCGGGGCATACATATTTACAATTGTTAGATCTTCTTGTTGGATAGACCCTTTAAGTAGGATATAGTGTCCTTCCTCATCTCTTGTTACAGTCTTTGTTTTAAAATCTAGTTTGTCTGATATAAGGATTGCCACCCCAGCTTTCTTTTGGTGTCCATTAGCATGGTAAGTGGTTTTCCACCCCCTCACTTTCAATCTGGGGGTGTCTTTCGGTCTAAAAGGAGTCTCTTGCAGACAGCATATGGATGGGTCTTGTTTTTTAATCCAATCTGACAGCCTGTGTCTATTGTTTTCTGTTGTTGTTGTTGTTTTGGCTTTTTTTTTTTAATTGTTATCTTAATCACCATATATTACATCATTAGTTTTTGGTGCAGTGTTCCACGATTCATTGTTTGTTCATAACACCCAGTGCTCCATGCAGAACGTGCCCCCCTCAATACCCATCACCAGGCTAACCCATCCCCCTACGCCCCTCCCCTCTAGAACCCTCCGTTTGTTTTTCAGAGTCCATCATCTCTCATGGTTCGTCTCCCCCTCTGACATACTCCCCTTTTCTTCCTCTCCTGTTATCTTCTTCTTTGTCTTTTTTCTTAAAATATGTTGCGTTATTTGTTTCAGAAGTACAGATCTGTGATTCAACAGTCTTGCACCATTCACAGCGCTCACCGTAGCACATACCCTCCCCAATGTCTATCACCCAGCCACCCCATCCCTCCCACCCCCAACCACTCCAGTAACACTCAGTTTCTTTCCTGAGATTAAGAATTCCTCATATCAGTGAGGTCATGGGATACGTGTCTTTCTCTGATTGACTTATTTCACTCAGCATAACACCCTCCAGTTCCATCCACGTCGTTGCAAATGGCAAGGTCTCATTCCTTTTGATGGCTGCATAATATTCCATTGTGTATATATACCACCTCTTCTTTAGCCATTCATCTGTCGATGGGCATCTTGGCTCTTTCCACCGTTTGGCTATGGTGGACATTGCTGCTATAATCATTGGGGTACACGTACCCCTTCGGGTCCCTACATTTGTATCTTTGTGGTCAATACCCAGTAGTGCAATTGCTGGATCGAACGGTAGCTCTAATTTCAACTGTTTGAGGAACCTCCATACTGTTTTCCAGAGGGGTTGCCCCAGCTTGCATTCCCACCAACAGTGGAGGAGGGTTCCCCTTTCTCCACATCCCCGCCAACATCTGTCGTTCCCTGACTTGTTAATTTTAGCCATTCTGACGGGTGTGAGGTGGTATCTCATGGAGGTTTTGATTTGGATTTCCCTGATGCCGAGCGATGTTGAGCACTTTTTCATGTGCCTCTTGGCCATTTGGATGTCTTCTTTGGAGAGATGTCTGTTCATGTCTTCTGCCCCTTTCTTGATTGGATTATTTGTTCTTTGGGTGTTGAGTTTGATAAGTTCTTTATAGATTTTGGATACTAGCCCTTTGTCTGATAGGTCATTTGCAAATATTTTCTCCCATTCTGTCGGTTGTCTTTTGGATTTGTGGACTGTTTCTTTTGCTGTGCAAAAGCTTTTTATCTTGATGAAATCCCAATAGTTCATTTTTGCCCTGGCTTCCCGTGCCTTTGGCGATGTTTCTAGGAAGAAGTTGCTGCGGCTAAGGTCGAAAAGGTTGCTACCTGTGTTCTCCTTTAGGATTTGCATGGACTCCTGTCTCCCATTGAGGTCTTTCAACCATTTGGAGTCTATTTTTGTGTGTGGTGTAAGGAAATGGTCCAGTTTCATTCTTCTGCATGTGGCTGTCCAATTTTCCCAACACCATTTGTTGAAGAGACTGTCTTTTTGCCATTGGACATTCTTTCCTGCTTTGTCAACAATAAGTTGACCATAGAGTTGAGGGTCCATTTCTGGGCTCTCGATTCTGTTCCATTGACCGATGTGTCTGTTTTTGTGCCAGTACCATAGTGTCTTGATGATCACAGCTTTGTAATAGAGCTGGAAGTCCGGAATTGTGATGCCGCCAGCTTTGCTTTTCTTTTTCAGTATTCCTCTGGCTATTCTGGGTCTCTTCTGGTTCCATACAAATTTTAGGATTCTTTGTTCCATTTCTTTGAAAAAAGTGGATGGTATTTTGATGGGGATTGCATTGAATGTGTCGATTGCTCTAGGTAGCATTGACATCTTCACAATGTTGATTCTCCCAATCCATGAGCATGGAACGTTTTTCCCTTTCTTTGTGTCTTCTTCAATTTCTTTCATGAGTATTTTATCGTTTTCTGAGTACACATCCTTTGCCTCTTTGGTTAGATTTCTTCCTAGGTATCGAATGGTTTTGGGTGTAATTGTAAATGGGATCGACTCCTTGATTTGTCTCTCTTCTGTCTTGTTGTTGGTGTATAGGAATGCCACTGATTTCTGTGCATTGATTTTATATCCTGCTACTTGACTGAATTCCTGTATGAGTTCTAGCAGCTTTGGGGTGGAGTCTTTTGGGTTTTCCACATACAGTATCATATCATCTGCCAAGAGTGAGAGTTTGACTTCCTCTTTGCCGATTTGGATGCCTTTGATTTCTTTTTGTTGTCTGATTGCTGTGGCTACGACTTCTAATACTATGTGGAATAGCAGTGGTGCGAGTGGACATCCCTGCCGCGTTCCTGACCTTAGGGGAAAAGCTCTCAGCCTTTCCCCATTGAGAATGATATTCGCTGTAGGTTTTTCATAGATGGCTTTTATGATGTTGAGGTATGTACCCTCTATCCCTATACTCTGAAGAGTTTTGATCAAGAAAGGATGTTGTACTTTGTCAAATGCTTTTTCTGCATCTATGGAGAGGATCCTATGATTCTTGTTCTTTCTTTTGTTAATGTATGGTATCACGTTGATTGATTTGCGGATGTTGAACCAGCCTTGCAGCCCAGGACTAAATCCCTCTTGGTCCTGGTGAATAATCCTTTTAATGTACGGTTGGATCCTATTGGCTAGGGTTTTGGTGAGAATTTTCGCATCCATGTTCATCAAGGTTCTTGGTGTGTAATTCTCCTTTTGGATGGGGTCTTTGTCTGGTTTTGGGATCAAGGTAATGCTGGCCTCATAAAATGAGTTTGGAAGTTTCCCTTCCATTTCTATTTTTTGGAACATTTTCAGGAGAATAGGTATTAATTCCTCTTGAAATGTCTGATAGAATTCCCCTGGGAAGCCATCTGGCCCTGGGCTTTTGTTTCTTGGGAGATTTTTGATGACTGTTTCAATTTCCTTCGTGGTTATAGGTCTGTTCAGGTTTTCTATTTCTTCCTGGCTCAATTTTGGTAGTTGATACATCTCTAGGAATGCACCCATTTCTTCCAGGTTATCTAATTTGCTGGCATAGAGTTGCTCATAATATGTTCTTATAGTTGTTTGTATTGCTTTGGTGTTGGTTGTGATCTCTCCTCTTTCATTCATGATTTTGTTGATTTGGGTCATTTCTCTTTTCTTTTTGATCAGTCTGGCCAGGGGTTTATCAATCTTGTTAATTCTTTCAAAGAACCAGCTCCTAGTTTCGTTGATCTGTTCTCCTGTTCTTTCGGTTTCTAGTTCATTGATTTCTGCTCTGATCTTTATGATTTCTCTTCTCCTGCTGGGTTTAGGCTTTATTTGCTGTTCTTTCTCCAGCTCCTTTAGGTGTAGGGTTAGGTTGTGTATTTGAGACCTTTCTTGTTTCTTGAGAAAGGCATGTATTGCTATATACTTTCCTCTCAGGACTGCCTTTGCTGTATCCCAAAGATTTTGAACAGTTGTGTTTCCATTTTCATTGGTTTCCATGAATTTTTTTAATTCTTCTTTAATTTCTTGGTTGACCCATTCATTCTTTGGTAGGATGCTCTTTAGCCTCCATGTATTTGAGTTCCTTCCGACTTTCCTCTTGTGGTTGAGTTCTAGTCTCAAAGCATTGTGGTCTGAAAATATGCAGGGAATGATCCCAATCTTTTGGTACCGATTGAGACCTGATTTGTGACCTGGGATGTGATCAATTCTGGAGAATGTTCCATGGGCACTAGAGAAGAATGTGTATTCCGTTGCTTTGGGATGGAATGCTCTGAATATGTCTGTGAAGTCCATTTGGTCCAGTGTGTCATTTAAAGTCTTTATTTCCTTGTTGATCTTTTGCTTAGATGATCTGTCCATTTCAGTCAGGGGGGTGTTAAAGTCCCCCACTATTATTGTATTGTTGTCAATGTGTTTCTTTGCTTTTGTTATTAATTGCCTTATATAATTGGCTGCTCCCATGTTCGGGGCATACATATTTACAATTGTTAGATCTTCTTGTTGGATAGACCCTTTAAGTAGGATATAGTGTCCTTCCTCATCTCTTGTTACAGTCTTTGTTTTAAAATCTAGTTTGTCTGATATAAGGATTGCCACCCCAGCTTTCTTTTGGTGTCCATTAGCATGGTAAGTGGTTTTCCACCCCCTCACTTTCAATCTGGGGGTGTCTTTCGGTCTAAAAGGAGTCTCTTGCAGACAGCATATGGATGGGTCTTGTTTTTTAATCCAATCTGATAGCCTGTGTCTTTTGTTTTCCGTTGTTGTTGTTGTTTTGGCTTTTTTTTTAATTGTTATCTTAATCACCATATATTACATCATTAGTTTTTGGTGCAGTGTTCCACGATTCATTGTTTGTTCATAACACCCAGTGCTCCATGCAGAACGTGCCCCCCTCAATACCCATCACCAGGCTAACCGATCCCCCTACGCCCCTCCCCTCTAGAACCCTCCGTTTGTTTTTCAGAGTCCATCATCTCTCATGGTTCGTCTCCCCCTCTGACATACTCCCCTTTTCTTCCTCTCCTGTTATCTTCTTCTTTGTCTTTTCTCTTAAAATATGTTGCGTTATTTGTTTCAGAAGTACAGATCTGTGATTCAACAGTCTTGCACCATTCACAGCGCTCACCGTAGCACATACCCTCCCCAATGTCTATCACCCAGCCACCCCATCCCTCCCACCCCCAACCACTCCAGTAACCCTCAGCTTCTTTCCTGAGATTAAGAATTCCTCATATCAGTGAGGTCATGGGATACGTGTCTTTCTCTGATTGACTTATTTCACTCAGCATAACACCCTCCAGTTCCATCCACGTCGTTGCAAATGGCAAGGTCTCATTCCTTTTGATGGCTGCATAATATTCCATTGTGTATATATACCACCTCTTCTTTAGCCATTCATCTGTCGATGGGCATCTTGGCTCTTTCCACCGTTTGGCTATGGTGGACATTGCTGCTATAATCATTGGGGTACACGTACCCCTTCGGGTCCCTACATTTGTATCTTTGTGGTCAATACCCAGTAGTGCAATTGCTGGATCGAACGGTAGCTCTAATTTCAACTGTTTGAGGAACCTCCATACTGTTTTCCAGAGGGGTTGCCCCAGCTTGCATTCCCACCAACAGTGGAGGAGGGTTCCCCTTTCTCCACATCCCCGCCAACATCTGTCGTTCCCTGACTTGTTAATTTTAGCCATTCTGACGGGTGTGAGGTGGTATCTCATGGAGGTTTTGATTTGGATTTCCCTGATGCCGAGCGATGTTGAGCACTTTTTCATGTGCCTCTTGGCCATTTGGATGTCTTCTTTGGAGAGATGTCTGTTCATGTCTTCTGCCCCTTTCTTGATTGGATTATTTGTTCTTTGGGTGTTGAGTTTGATAAGTTCTTTATAGATTTTGGATACTAGCCCTTTGTCTGATAGGTCATTTGCAAATATTTTCTCCCATTCTGTCGGTTGTCTTTTGGATTTGTGGACTGTTTCTTTTGCTGTGCAAAAGCTTTTTATCTTGATGAAATCCCAATAGTTCATTTTTGCCCTGGCTTCCCGTGCCTTTGGCGATGTTTCTAGGAAGAAGTTGCTGCGGCTAAGGTCGAAAAGGTTGCTACCTGTGTTCTCCTTTAGGATTTGGATGGACTCCTGTCTCCCGTTGAGGTCTTTCAACCATTTGGAGTCTATTTTTGTGTGTGGTGTAAGGAAATGGTCCAGTTTCATTCTTCTGCATGTGGCTGTCCAATTTTCCCAACACCATTTGTTGAAGAGACTGTCTTTTTGCCATTGGACATTCTTTCCTGCTTTGTCAACAATAAGTTGACCATAGAGTTGAGGGTCCATTTCTGGGCTCTCGATTCTGTTCCATTGACCGATGTGTCTGTTTTTGTGCCAGTACCATAGTGTCTTGATGATCACAGCTTTGTAATAGAGCTGGAAGTCCGGAATTTTGATGCCGCCAGCTTTGCTTTTCTTTTTCAGTATTCCTCTGGCTATTCTGGGTCTCTTCTGGTTCCATACAAATTTTAGGATTCTTTGTTCCATTTCTTTGAAAAAAGTGGATGGTATTTTGATGGGGATTGCATTGAATGTGTCGATTGCTCTAGGTAGCATTGACATCTTCACAATGTTGACTCTCCCAATCCATGAGCATGGAACGTTTTTCGCTTTCTTTGTGTCTTCTTCAATTTCTTTCATGAGTATTTTATCGTTTTCTGAGTACACATCCTTTGCCTCTTTGGTTAGATTTCTTCCTAGGTATCGAATCTTTTTGGGTGTAATTGTAAATGGGATCGACTCCTTGATTTGTCTCTCTTCTGTCTTGTTGTTGGTGTATAGGAATGCCACTGATTTCTGTGCATTGATTTTATATCCTGCTACTTGACTGAATTCCTGCATGAGTTCTAGCAGCTTTGGGGTGGAGTCTTTTGGGTTTTCCACATACAGTATCATATCATCTGCCAAGAGTGAGAGTTTGACTTCCTCTTTGCCGTTTTGGATGCCTTTGATTTCTTTTTGTTGTCTGATTGCTGTGGCTACGACTTCTAATACTATGTGGAATAGCAGTGGTGCGAGTGGACATCCGTGCCGCGTTCCTGACCTTAGGGGAAAAGCTCTCAGCCTTTCCCCATTGAGAATGATATTCGCTGTAGGTTTTTCATAGATGGCTTTTATGATGTTGAGGTATGTACCCTCTATCCCTATACTCTGAAGAGTTTGATCAAGAAAGGATGTTGTACTTTGTCAAATGCTTTTTCTGCATCTATGGAGAGGATCCTATGATTCTTGTTCTTTCTTTTGTTAATGTATGGTATCACGTTGATTGATTTGCGGATGTTGAACCAGCCTTGCAGCCCAGGACTAAATCCCTCTTGGTCCTGGTGAATAATCCTTTTAATGTACTGTTGGATCCTATTGGCTAGGGTTTTGGTGAGAATTTTCGCATCCATGTTCATCAAGGATCTTGGTGTGTAATTCTCCTTTTGGATGGGGTCTTTGTCTGGTTTTGGGATCAAGGTAATGCTGGCCTCATAAAATGAGTTTGGAAGTTTCCCTTCCATTTCTATTTTTTGGAACATTTTCAGGAGAATAGGTATTAATTCCTCTTGAAATGTCTGATAGAATTCCCCTGGGAAGCCATCTGGCCCTGGGCTTTTGTTTCTTGGGAGATTTTTGATGACTGTTTCAATTTCCTTCGTGGTTATAGGTCTGTTCAGGTTTTCTATTTCTTCCTGGCTCAATTTTGGTAGTTGATACATCTCTAGGAATGCACCCATTTCTTCCAGGTTATCTAATTTGCTGGCATAGAGTTGCTCATAATATGTTCTTATAGTTGTTTGTATTGCTTTGGTGTTGGTTGTGATCTCTCCTCTTTCATTCATGATTTTGTTGATTTGGGTCATTTCTCTTTTCTTTTTGATCAGTCTGGCCAGGGGTTTATCAATCTTGTTAATTCTTTCAAAGAACCAGCTCCTAGTTTCGTTGATCTGTTCTCCTGTTCTTTTGGTTTCTAGTTCATTGATTTCTGCTCTGATCTTTATGATTTCTCTTCTCCTGCTGGGTTTAGGCTTTATTTGCTGTTCTTTCTCCAGCTCCTTTAGGTGTAGGGTTAGGTTGTGTATTTGAGACCTTTCTTGTTTCTTGAGAAAGGCATGTATTGCTATATACTTTCCTCTCAGGACTGCCTTTGCTGTATCCCAAAGATTTTGAACAGTTGTGTTTCCATTTTCATTGGTTTCCATGAATTTTTTTAATTCTTCTTTAATTTCTTGGTTGACCCATTCATTCTTTAGTAGGATGCTCTTTAGCCTCCATGTATTTGAGTTCCTTCCGACTTTCCTCTTGTGGTTGAGTTCTAGTCTCAAAGCATTGTGGTCTGAAAATATGCAGGGAATGATCCCAATCTTTTGGTACCGATTGAGACCTGATTTGTGACCTGGGATGTGATCAATTCTGGAGAATGTTCCATGGGCACTAGAGAAGAATGTGTATTCCGTTGCTTTGGGATGGAATGCTCTGAATATGTCTGTGAAGTCCATTTGGTCCAGTGTGTCATTTAAAGTCTTTATTTCCTTGTTGATCTTTTGCTTAGATGATCTGTCCATTTCAGTCAGGGGGGTGTTAAAGTCCCCCACTATTATTGTATTGTTGTCAATGTGTTTCTTTGCTTTTGTTATTAATTGCCTTATATAATTGGCTGCTCCCATGTTCGGGGCATAGATATTTACAATTGTTAGATCTTCTTGTTGGATAGACCCTTTAAGTAGGATATAGTGTCCTTCCTCATCTCTTGTTACAGTCTTTGTTTTAAAATCTAGTTTGTCTGATATAAGGATTGCCACCCCAGCTTTCTTTTGGTGTCCATTAGCATGGTAAGTGGTTTTCCACCCCCTCACTTTCAATCTGGGGGTGTCTTTCGGTCTAAAAGGAGTCTCTTGCAGACAGCATATGGATGGGTCTTGTTTTTTAATCCAATCTGATAGCCTGTGTCTATTGTTTTCTGTTGTTGTTGTTGTTTTGGCTTTTTTTTTTTAATTGTTATCTTAATCACCATATATTACATCATTAGTTTTTGGTGCAGTGTTCCACGATTCATTGTTTGTTCATAACACCCAGTGCTCCATGCAGAACGTGCCCCCCTCAATACCCATCACCAGGCTAACCCATCCCCCTACGCCCCTCCCCTCTAGAACCCTCCGTTTGTTTTTCAGAGTCCATCATCTCTCATGGTTCGTCTCCCCCTCTGACATACTCCCCTTTTCTTCCTCTCCTGTTATCTTCTTCTTTGTCTTTTTTCTTAAAATATGTTGCGTTATTTGTTTCAGAAGTACAGATCTGTGATTCAACAGTCTTGCACCATTCACAGCGCTCACCGTAGCACATACCCTCCCCAATGTCTATCACCCAGCCACCCCATCCCTCCCACCCCCAACCACTCCAGTAACACTCAGTTTCTTTCCTGAGATTAAGAATTCCTCATATCAGTGAGGTCATGGGATACGTGTCTTTCTCTGATTGACTTATTTCACTCAGCATAACACCCTCCAGTTCCATCCACGTCGTTGCAAATGGCAAGGTCTCATTCCTTTTGATGGCTGCATAATATTCCATTGTGTATATATACCACCTCTTCTTTAGCCATTCATCTGTCGATGGGCATCTTGGCTCTTTCCACCGTTTGGCTATGGTGGACATTGCTGCTATAATCATTGGGGTACACGTACCCCTTCGGGTCCCTACATTTGTATCTTTGTGGTCAATACCCAGTAGTGCAATTGCTGGATCGAACGGTAGCTCTAATTTCAACTGTTTGAGGAACCTCCATACTGTTTTCCAGAGGGGTTGCCCCAGCTTGCATTCCCACCAACAGTGGAGGAGGGTTCCCCTTTCTCCACATCCCCGCCAACATCTGTCGTTCCCTGACTTGTTAATTTTAGCCATTCTGACGGGTGTGAGGTGGTATCTCATGGAGGTTTTGATTTGGATTTCCCTGATGCCGAGCGATGTTGAGCACTTTTTCATGTGCCTCTTGGCCATTTGGATGTCTTCTTTGGAGAGATGTCTGTTCATGTCTTCTGCCCCTTTCTTGATTGGATTATTTGTTCTTTGGGTGTTGAGTTTGATAAGTTCTTTATAGATTTTGGATACTAGCCCTTTGTCTGATAGGTCATTTGCAAATATTTTCTCCCATTCTGTCGGTTGTCTTTTGGATTTGTGGACTGTTTCTTTTGCTGTGCAAAAGCTTTTTATCTTGATGAAATCCCAATAGTTCATTTTTGCCCTGGCTTCCCGTGCCTTTGGCGATGTTTCTAGGAAGAAGTTGCTGCGGCTAAGGTCGAAAAGGTTGCTACCTGTGTTCTCCTTTAGGATTTGCATGGACTCCTGTCTCCCGTTTAGGTCTTTCAACCATTTGGAGTCTATTTTTGTGTGTGGTGTAAGGAAATGGTCCAGTTTCATTCTTCTGCATGTGGCTGTCCAATTTTCCCAACACCATTTGTTGAAGAGACTGTCTTTTTGCCATTGGACATTCTTTCCTGCTTTGTCAACAATAAGTTGACCATAGAGTTGAGGGTCCATTTCTGGGCTCTCGATTCTGTTCCATTGACCGATGTGTCTGTTTTTGTGCCAGTACCATAGTGTCTTGATGATCACAGCTTTGTAATAGAGCTGGAAGTCCGGAATTGTGATGCCGCCAGCTTTGCTTTTCTTTTTCAGTATTCCTCTGGCTATTCTGGGTCTCTTCTGGTTCCATACAAATTTTAGGATTCTTTGTTCCATTTCTTTGAAAAAAGTGGATGGTATTTTGATGGGGATTGCATTGAATGTGTCGATTGCTCTAGGTAGCATTGACATCTTCACAATGTTGATTCTCCCAATCCATGAGCATGGAACGTTTTTCCCTTTCTTTGTGTCTTCTTCAATTTCTTTCATGAGTATTTTATCGTTTTCTGAGTACACATCCTTTGCCTCTTTGGTTAGATTTCTTCCTAGGTATCGAATGGTTTTGGGTGTAATTGTAAATGGGATCGACTCCTTGATTTGTCTCTCTTCTGTCTTGTTGTTGGTGTATAGGAATGCCACTGATTTCTGTGCATTGATTTTATATCCTGCTACTTGACTGAATTCCTGTATGAGTTCTAGCAGCTTTGGGGTGGAGTCTTTTGGGTTTTCCACATACAGTATCATATCATCTGCCAAGAGTGAGAGTTTGACTTCCTCTTTGCCGATTTGGATGCCTTTGATTTCTTTTTGTTGTCTGATTGCTGTGGCTACGACTTCTAATACTATGTGGAATAGCAGTGGTGCGAGTGGACATCCCTGCCGCGTTCCTGACCTTAGGGGAAAAGCTCTCAGCCTTTCCCCATTGAGAATGATATTCGCTGTAGGTTTTTCATAGATGGCTTTTATGATGTTGAGGTATGTACCCTCTATCCCTATACTCTGAAGAGTTTTGATCAAGAAAGGATGTTGTACTTTGTCAAATGCTTTTTCTGCATCTATGGAGAGGATCCTATGATTCTTGTTCTTTCTTTTGTTAATGTATGGTATCACGTTGATTGATTTGCGGATGTTGAACCAGCCTTGCAGCCCAGGACTAAATCCCTCTTGGTCCTGGTGAATAATCCTTTTAATGTACGGTTGGATCCTATTGGCTAGGGTTTTGGTGAGAATTTTCGCATCCATGTTCATCAAGGTTCTTGGTGTGTAATTCTCCTTTTGGATGGGGTCTTTGTCTGGTTTTGGGATCAAGGTAATGCTGGCCTCATAAAATGAGTTTGGAAGTTTCCCTTCCATTTCTATTTTTTGGAACATTTTCAGGAGAATAGGTATTAATTCCTCTTGAAATGTCTGATAGAATTCCCCTGGGAAGCCATCTGGCCCTGGGCTTTTGTTTCTTGGGAGATTTTTGATGACTGTTTCAATTTCCTTCGTGGTTATAGGTCTGTTCAGGTTTTCTATTTCTTCCTGGCTCAATTTTGGTAGTTGATACATCTCTAGGAATGCACCCATTTCTTCCAGGTTATCTAATTTGCTGGCATAGAGTTGCTCATAATACGTTCTTATAGTTGTTTGTATTGCTTTGGTGTTGGTTGTGATCTCTCCTCTTTCATTCATGATTTTGTTGATTTGGGTCATTTCTCTTTTCTTTTTGATCAGTCTGGCCAGGGGTTTATCAATCTTGTTAATTCTTTCAAAGAACCAGCTCCTAGTTTCGTTGATCTGTTCTCCTGTTCTTTCGGTTTCTAGTTCATTGATTTCTGCTCTGATCTTTATGATTTCTCTTCTCCTGCTGGGTTTAGGCTTTATTTGCTGTTCTTTCTCCAGCTCCTTTAGGTGTAGGGTTAGGTTGTGTATTTGAGACCTTTCTTGTTTCTTGAGAAAGGCATGTATTGCTATATACTTTCCTCTCAGGACTGCCTTTGCTGTATCCCAAAGATTTTGAACAGTTGTGTTTCCATTTTCATTGGTTTCCATGAATTTTTTTAATTCTTCTTTAATTTCTTGGTTGACCCATTCATTCTTTGGTAGGATGCTCTTTAGCCTCCATGTATTTGAGTTCCTTCCGACTTTCCTCTTGTGGTTGAGTTCTAGTCTCAAAGCATTGTGGTCTGAAAATATGCAGGGAATGATCCCAATCTTTTGGTACCGATTGAGACCTGATTTGTGACCTGGGATGTGATCAATTCTGGAGAATGTTCCATGGGCACTAGAGAAGAATGTGTATTCCGTTGCTTTGGGATGGAATGCTCTGAATATGTCTGTGAAGTCCATTTGGTCCAGTGTGTCATTTAAAGTCTTTATTTCCTTGTTGATCTTTTGCTTAGATGATCTGTCCATTTCAGTCAGGGGGGTGTTAAAGTCCCCCACTATTATTGTATTGTTGTCAATGTGTTTCTTTGCTTTTGTTATTAATTGCCTTATATAATTGGCTGCTCCCATGTTCGGGGCATAGATATTTACAATTGTTAGATCTTCTTGTTGGATAGACCCTTTAAGTAGGATATAGTGTCCTTCCTCATCTCTTGTTACAGTCTTTGTTTTAAAATCTAGTTTGTCTGATATAAGGATTGCCACCCCAGCTTTCTTTTGGTGTCCATTAGCATGGTAAGTGGTTTTCCACCCCCTCACTTTCAATCTGGGGGTGTCTTTCGGTCTAAAAGGAGTCTCTTGCAGACAGCATATGGATGGGTCTTGTTTTTTAATCCAATCTGATAGCCTGTGTCTTTTGTTTTCCGTTGTTGTTGTTGTTTTGGCTTTTTTTTTAATTGTTATCTTAATCACCATATATTACATCATTAGTTTTTGGTGCAGTGTTCCACGATTCATTGTTTGTTCATAACACCCAGTGCTCCATGCAGAACGTGCCCCCCTCAATACCCATCACCAGGCTAACCGATCCCCCTACGCCCCTCCCCTCTAGAACCCTCCGTTTGTTTTTCAGAGTCCATCATCTCTCATGGTTCGTCTCCCCCTCTGACATACTCCCCTTTTCTTCCTCTCCTGTTATCTTCTTCTTTGTCTTTTCTCTTAAAATATGTTGCGTTATTTGTTTCAGAAGTACAGATCTGTGATTCAACAGTCTTGCACCATTCACAGCGCTCACCGTAGCACATACCCTCCCCAATGTCTATCACCCAGCCACCCCATCCCTCCCACCCCCAACCACTCCAGTAACCCTCAGCTTCTTTCCTGAGATTAAGAATTCCTCATATCAGTGAGGTCATGGGATACGTGTCTTTCTCTGATTGACTTATTTCACTCAGCATAACACCCTCCAGTTCCATCCACGTCGTTGCAAATGGCAAGGTCTCATTCCTTTTGATGGCTGCATAATATTCCATTGTGTATATATACCACCTCTTCTTTAGCCATTCATCTGTCGATGGGCATCTTGGCTCTTTCCACCGTTTGGCTATGGTGGACATTGCTGCTATAATCATTGGGGTACACGTACCCCTTCGGGTCCCTACATTTGTATCTTTGTGGTCAATACCCAGTAGTGCAATTGCTGGATCGAACGGTAGCTCTAATTTCAACTGTTTGAGGAACCTCCATACTGTTTTCCAGAGGGGTTGCCCCAGCTTGCATTCCCACCAACAGTGGAGGAGGGTTCCCCTTTCTCCACATCCCCGCCAACATCTGTCGTTCCCTGACTTGTTAATTTTAGCCATTCTGACGGGTGTGAGGTGGTATCTCATGGAGGTTTTGATTTGGATTTCCCTGATGCCGAGCGATGTTGAGCACTTTTTCATGTGCCTCTTGGCCATTTGGATGTCTTCTTTGGAGAGATGTCTGTTCATGTCTTCTGCCCCTTTCTTGATTGGATTATTTGTTCTTTGGGTGTTGAGTTTGATAAGTTCTTTATAGATTTTGGATACTAGCCCTTTGTCTGATAGGTCATTTGCAAATATTTTCTCCCATTCTGTCGGTTGTCTTTTGGATTTGTGGACTGTTTCTTTTGCTGTGCAAAAGCTTTTTATCTTGATGAAATCCCAATAGTTCATTTTTGCCCTGGCTTCCCGTGCCTTTGGCGATGTTTCTAGGAAGAAGTTGCTGCGGCTAAGGTCGAAAAGGTTGCTACCTGTGTTCTCCTTTAGGATTTGGATGGACTCCTGTCTCCCGTTGAGGTCTTTCAACCATTTGGAGTCTATTTTTGTGTGTGGTGTAAGGAAATGGTCCAGTTTCATTCTTCTGCATGTGGCTGTCCAATTTTCCCAACACCATTTGTTGAAGAGACTGTCTTTTTGCCATTGGACATTCTTTCCTGCTTTGTCAACAATAAGTTGACCATAGAGTTGAGGGTCCATTTCTGGGCTCTCGATTCTGTTCCATTGACCGATGTGTCTGTTTTTGTGCCAGTACCATAGTGTCTTGATGATCACAGCTTTGTAATAGAGCTGGAAGTCCGGAATTGTGATGCCGCCAGCTTTGCTTTTCTTTTTCAGTATTCCTCTGGGTATTCTGGGTCTCTTCTGGTTCCATACAAATTTTAGGATTCTTTGTTCCATTTCTTTGAAGAAAGTGGATGGTATTTTGATGGGGATTGCATTGAATGTGTCGATTGCTCTAGGTAGCATTGACATCTTCACAATGTTGATTCTCCCAATCCATGAGCATGGAACGTTTTTCCCATTCTTTGTGTCTTCTTCAATTTCTTTCATGAGTATTTTATCGTTTTCTGAGTACACATCCTTTGCCTCTTTGGTTAGATTTCTTCCTAGGTATCGAATGGTTTTGGGTGTAATTGTAAATGGGATCGACTCCTTGATTTGTCTCTCTTCTGTCTTGTTGTTGGTGTATAGGAATGCCACTGATTTCTGTGCACTGATTTTATATCCTGCTACTTGACTGAATTCCTGTATGAGTTCTAGCAGCTTTGGGGTGGAGTCTTTTGGGTTTTCCACATACAGTATCATATCATCTGCCAAGAGTGAGAGTTTGACTTCCTCTTTGCCGTTTTGGATGCCTTTGATTTCTTTTTGTTTTCTGATTGCTGTGGCTACGACTTCTAATACTATGTGGAATAGCAGTGGTGCGAGTGGACATCCGTGCCGCGTTCCTGACCTTAGGGGAAAAGCTCTCAGCCTTTCCCCATTGAGAATGATATTCGCTGTAGGTTTTTCATAGATGGCTTTTATGATGTTGAGGTATGTACCCTCTATCCCTATACTCTGAAGAGTTTTGATCAAGAAAGGATGTTGTACTTTGTCAAATGCTTTTTCTGCATCTATGGAGAGGATCCTATGATTCTTGTTCTTTCTTTTGTTAATGTATGGTATCACGTTGATTGATTTGCGGATGTTGAACCAGCCTTGCAGCCCAGGACTAAATCCCTCTTGGTCCTGGTGAATAATCCTTTTAATGTACTGTTGGATCCTATTGGCTAGGGTTTTGGTGAGAATTTTCGCATCCATGTTCATCAAGGATCTTGGTGTCTAATTCTCCTTTTGGATGGGGTCTTTGTCTGGTTTTGGGATCAAGGTAATGCTGGCCTCATAAAATGAGTTTGGAAGTTTCCCTTCCATTTCTATTTTTTGGAACATTTTCAGGAGAATAGGTATTAATTCCTCTTGAAATGTCTGATAGAATTCCCCTGGGAAGCCATCTGGCCCTGGGCTTTTGTTTCTTGGGAGATTTTTGATGACTGTTTCAATTTCCTTCGTGGTTATAGGTCTGTTCAGGTTTTCTATTTCTTCCTGGCTCAATTTTGGTAGTTGATACATCTCTAGGAATGCACCCATTTCTTCCAGGTTATCTAATTTGCTGGCATAGAGTTGCTCATAATATGTTCTTATAGTTGTTTGTATTGCTTTGGTGTTGGTTGTGATCTCTCCTCTTTCATTCATGATTTTGTTGATTTGGGTCATTTCTCTTTTCTTTTTGATCAGTCTGGCCAGGGGTTTATCAATCTTGTTAATTCTTTCAAAGAACCAGCTCCTAGTTTCGTTGATCTGTTCTCCTGTTCTTTTGGTTTCTAGTTCATTGATTTCTGCTCTGATCTTTATGATTTCTCTTCTCCTGCTGGGTTTAGGCTTTATTTGCTGTTCTTTCTCCAGCTCCTTTAGGTGTAGGGTTAGGTTGTGTATTTGAGACCTTTCTTGTTTCTTGAGAAAGGCATGTATTGCTATATACTTTCCTCTCAGGACTGCCTTTGCTGTATCCCAAAGATTTTGAACAGTTGTGTTTCCATTTTCATTGGTTTCCATGAATTTTTTTAATTCTTCTTTAATTTCTTGGTTGACCCATTCATTCTTTAGTAGGATGCTCTTTAGCCTCCATGTATTTGAGTTCCTTCCGACTTTCCTCTTGTGGTTGAGTTCTAGTCTCAAAGCATTGTGGTCTGAAAATATGCAGGGAATGATCCCAATCTTTTGGTACCGATTGAGACCTGATTTGTGACCTGGGATGTGATCAATTCTGGAGAATGTTCCATGGGCACTAGAGAAGAATGTGTATTCCGTTGCTTTGGGATGGAATGCTCTGAATATGTCTGTGAAGTCCATTTGGTCCAGTGTGTCATTTAAAGTCTTTATTTCCTTGTTGATCTTTTGCTTAGATGATCTGTCCATTTCAGTCAGGGGGGTGTTAAAGTCCCCCACTATTATTGTATTGTTGTCAATGTGTTTCTTTGCTTTTGTTATTAATTGCCTTATATAACTGGCTGCTCCCATGTTCGGGGCATAGATATTTACAATTGTTAGATCTTCTTGTTGGATAGACCCTTTAAGTAGGATATAGTGTCCTTCCTCATCTCTTGTTACAGTCTTTGTTTTAAAATCTAGTTTGTCTGATATAAGGATTGCCACCCCAGCTTTCTTTTGGTGTCCATTAGCATGGTAAGTGGTTTTCCAACCCCTCACTTTCAATCTGGGGGTGTCTTTCGGTCTAAAAGGAGTCTCTTGCAGACAGCATATGGATGGGTCTTGTTTTTTAATCCAATCTGATAGCCTGTGTCTTTTGTTTTCCGTTGTTGTTGTTGTTTTGGCTTTTTTTTTTAATTGTTATCTTAATCACCATATATTACATCATTAGTTTTTGGTGCAGTGTTCCACGATTCATTGTTTGTTCATAACACCCAGTGCTCCATGCAGAACGTGCCCCCCTCAATACCCATCACCAGGCTAACCCATCCCCCTACGCCCCTCCCCTCTAGAACCCTCCGTTTGTTTTTCAGAGTCCTTCATCTCTCATGGTTCGTCTCCCCCTCTGACATACTCCCCTTTTCTTCCTCTCCTGTTATCTTCTTCTTTGTCTTTTTTCTTAAAATATGTTGCGTTATTTGTTTCAGAAGTACAGATCTGTGATTCAACAGTCTTGCACCATTCACAGCGCTCACCGTAGCACATACCCTCCCCAATGTCTATCACCCAACCACCCCATCCCTCCCACCCCCAACCACTCCAGTAACCCTCAGCTTCTTTCCTGAGATTAAGAATTCCTCATATCAGTGAGGTCATGGGATACGTGTCTTTCTCTGATTGACTTATTTCACTCAGCATAACACCCTCCAGTTCCATCCACGTCGTTGCAAATGGCAAGGTCTCATTCCTTTTGATGGCTGCATAATATTCCATTGTGTATATATACCACCTCTTCTTTAGCCATTCATCTGTCGATGGGCATCTTGGCTCTTTCCACCGTTTGGCTATGGTGGACATTGCTGCTATAATCATTGGGGTACACGTACCCCTTCGGGTCCCTACATTTGTATCTTTGTGGTCAATACCCAGTAGTGCAATTGCTGGATCGAACGGTAGCTCTAATTTCAACTGTTTGAGGAACCTCCATACTGTTTTCCAGAGGGGTTGCCCCAGCTTGCATTCCCACCAACAGTGGAGGAGGGTTCCCCTTTCTCCACATCCCCGCCAACATCTGTCGTTCCCTGACTTGTTAATTTTAGCCATTCTGACGGGTGTGAGGTGGTATCTCATGGAGGTTTTGATTTGGATTTCCCTGATGCCGAGCGATGTTGAGCACTTTTTCATGTGCCTCTTGGCCATTTGGATGTCTTCTTTGGAGAGATGTCTGTTCATGTCTTCTGCCCCTTTCTTGATTGGATTATTTGTTCTTTGGGTGTTGAGTTTGATAAGTTCTTTATAGATTTTGGATACTAGCCCTTTGTCTGATAGGTCATTTGCAAATATTTTCTCCCATTCTGTCGGTTGTCTTTTGGATTTGTGGACTGTTTCTTTTGCTGTGCAAAAGCTTTTTATCTTGATGAAATCCCAATAGTTCATTTTTGCCCTGGCTTCCCGTGCCTTTGGCGATGTTTCTAGGAAGAAGTTGCTGCGGCTAAGGTCGAAAAGGTTGCTACCTGTGTTCTCCTTTAGGATTTGCATGGACTCCTGTCTCCCGTTGAGGTCTTTCAACCATTTGGAGTCTATTTTTGTGTGTGGTGTAAGGAAATGGTCCAGTTTCATTCTTCTGCATGTGGCTGTCCAATTTTCCCAACACCATTTGTTGAAGAGACTGTCTTTTTGCCATTGGACATTCTTTCCTGCTTTGTCAACAATAAGTTGACCATAGAGTTGAGGGTCCATTTCTGGGCTCTCGATTCTGTTCCATTGACCGATGTGTCTGTTTTTGTGCCAGTACCATAGTGTCTTGATGATCACAGCTTTGTAATAGAGCTGGAAGTCCGGAATTGTGATGCCGCCAGCTTTGCTTTTCTTTTTCAGTATTCCTCTGGCTATTCTGGGTCTCTTCTGGTTCCATACAAATTTTAGGATTCTTTGTTCCATTTCTTTGAAAAAAGTGGATGGTATTTTGATGGGGATTGCATTGAATGTGTCGATTGCTCTAGGTAGCATTGACATCTTCACAATGTTGATTCTCCCAATCCATGAGCATGGAACGTTTTTCCCTTTCTTTGTGTCTTCTTCAATTTCTTTCATGAGTATTTTATCGTTTTCTGAGTACACATCCTTTGCCTCTTTGGTTAGATTTCTTCCTAGGTATCGAATGGTTTTGGGTGTAATTGTAAATGGGATCGACTCCTTGATTTGTCTCTCTTCTGTCTTGTTGTTGGTGTATAGGAATGCCACTGATTTCTGTGCATTGATTTTATATCCTGCTACTTGACTGAATTCCTGTATGAGTTCTAGCAGCTTTGGGGTGGAGTCTTTTGGGTTTTCCACATACAGTATCATATCATCTGCCAAGAGTGAGAGTTTGACTTCCTCTTTGCCGATTTGGATGCCTTTGATTTCTTTTTGTTGTCTGATTGCTGTGGCTACGACTTCTAATACTATGTGGAATAGCAGTGGTGCGAGTGGACATCCCTGCCGCGTTCCTGACCTTAGGGGAAAAGCTCTCAGCCTTTCCCCATTGAGAATGATATTCGCTGTAGGTTTTTCATAGATGGCTTTTATGATGTTGAGGTATGTACCCTCTATCCCTATACTCTGAAGAGTTTTGATCAAGAAAGGATGTTGTACTTTGTCAAATGCTTTTTCTGCATCTATGGAGAGGATCCTATGATTCTTGTTCTTTCTTTTGTTAATGTATGGTATCACGTTGATTGATTTGCGGATGTTGAACCAGCCTTGCAGCCCAGGACTAAATCCCTCTTGGTCCTGGTGAATAATCCTTTTAATGTACTGTTGGATCCTATTGGCTAGGGTTTTGGTGAGAATTTTCGCATCCATGTTCATCAAGGTTCTTGGTGTGTAATTCTCCTTTTGGATGGGGTCTTTGTCTGGTTTTGGGATCAAGGTAATGCTGGCCTCATAAAATGAGTTTGGAAGTTTCCCTTCCATTTCTATTTTTTGGAACATTTTCAGGAGAATAGGTATTAATTCCTCTTGAAATGTCTGATAGAATTCCCCTGGGAAGCCATCTGGCCCTGGGCTTTTGTTTCTTGGGAGATTTTTGATGACTGTTTCAATTTCCTTCGTGGTTATAGGTCTGTTCAGGTTTTCTATTTCTTCCTGGCTCAATTTTGGTAGTTGATACATCTCTAGGAATGCACCCATTTCTTCCAGGTTATCTAATTTGCTGGCATAGAGTTGCTCATAATATGTTCTTATAGTTGTTTGTATTGCTTTGGTGTTGGTTGTGATCTCTCCTCTTTCATTCATGATTTTGTTGATTTGGGTCATTTCTCTTTTCTTTTTGATCAGTCTGGCCAGGGGTTTATCAATCTTGTTAATTCTTTCAAAGAACCAGCTCCTAGTTTCGTTGATCTGTTCTCCTGTTCTTTTGGTTTCTAGTTCATTGATTTCTGCTCTGATCTTTATGATTTCTCTTCTCCTGCTGGGTTTAGGCTTTATTTGCTGTTCTTTCTCCAGCTCCTTTAGGTGTAGGGTTAGGTTGTGTATTTGAGACCTTTCTTGTTTCTTGAGAAAGGCATGTATTGCTATATACTTTCCTCTCAGGACTGCCTTTGCTGTATCCCAAAGATTTTGAACAGTTGTGTTTCCATTTTCATTGGTTTCCATGAATTTTTTTAATTCTTCTTTAATTTCTTGGTTGACCCATTCATTCTTTGGTAGGATGCTCTTTAGCCTCCATGTATTTGCGTTCCTTCCGACTTTCCTCTTGTGGTTGAGTTCTAGTCTCAAAGCATTGTGGTCTGAAAATATGCAGGGAATGATCCCAATCTTTTGGTACCGATTGAGACCTGATTTGTGACCTGGGATGTGATCAATTCTGGAGAATGTTCCATGGGCACTAGAGAAGAATGTGTATTCCGTTGCTTTGGGATGGAATGCTCTGAATATGTCTGTGAAGTCCATTTGGTCCAGTGTGTCATTTAAAGTCTTTATTTCCTTGTTGATCTTTTGCTTAGATGATCTGTCCATTTCAGTCAGGGGGGTGTTAAAGTCCCCCACTATTATTGTATTGTTGTCAATGTGTTTCTTTGCTTTTGTTATTAATTGCCTTATATAATTGGCTGCTCCCATGTTCGGGGCATACATATTTACAATTGTTAGATCTTCTTGTTGGATAGACCCTTTAAGTAGGATATAGTGTCCTTCCTCATCTCTTGTTACAGTCTTTGTTTTAAAATCTAGTTTGTCTGATATAAGGATTGCCACCCCAGCTTTCTTTTGGTGTCCATTAGCATGGTAAGTGGTTTTCCACCCCCTCACTTTCAATCTGGGGGTGTCTTTCGGTCTAAAAGGAGTCTCTTGCAGACAGCATATGGATGGGTCTTGTTTTTTAATCCAATCTGATAGCCTGTGTCTTTTGTTTTCCGTTGTTGTTGTTGTTTTGGCTTTTTTTTTTTAATTGTTATCTTAATCACCATATATTACATCATTAGTTTTTGGTGCAGTGTTCCACGATTCATTGTTTGTTCATAACACCCAGTGCTCCATGCAGAACGTGCCCCCCTCAATACCCATCACCAGGCTAACCCATCCCCCTACGCCCCTCCCCTCTAGAACCCTCCGTTTGTTTTTCAGAGTCCATCATCTCTCATGGTTCGTCTCCCCCTCTGACATACTCCCCTTTGCTTCCTCTCCTGTTATCTTCTTCTTTGTCTTTTTTCTTAAAATATGTTGCGTTATTTGTTTCAGAAGTACAGATCTGTGATTCAACAGTCTTGCACCATTCACAGCGCTCACCGTAGCACATACCCTCCCCAATGTCTATCACCCAGCCACCCCATCCCTCCCACCCCCAACCACTCCAGTAACCCTCAGCTTCTTTCCTGAGATTAAGAATTCCTCATATCAGTGAGGTCATGGGATACGTGTCTTTCTCTGATTGACTTATTTCACTCAGCATAACACCCTCCAGTTCCATCCACGTCGTTGCAAATGGCAAGGTCTCATTCCTTTTGATGGCTGCATAATATTCCATTGTGTATATATACCACCTCTTCTTTAGCCATTCATCTGTCGATGGGCATCTTGGCTCTTTCCACCGTTTGGCTATGGTGGACATTGCTGCTATAATCATTGGGGTACACGTACCCCTTCGGGTCCCTACATTTGTATCTTTGTGGTCAATACCCAGTAGTGCAATTGCTGGATCGAACGGTAGCTCTAATTTCAACTGTTTGAGGAACCTCCATACTGTTTTCCAGAGGGGTTGCCCCAGCTTGCATTCCCACCAACAGTGGAGGAGGGTTCCCCTTTCTCCACATCCCCGCCAACATCTGTCGTTCCCTGACTTGTTAATTTTAGCCATTCTGACGGGTGTGAGGTGGTATCTCATGGAGGTTTTGATTTGGATTTCCCTGATGCCGAGCGATGTTGAGCACTTTTTCATGTGCCTCTTGGCCATTTGGATGTCTTCTTTGGAGAGATGTCTGTTCATGTCTTCTGCCCCTTTCTTGATTGGATTATTTGTTCTTTGGGTGTTGAGTTTGATAAGTTCTTTATAGATTTTGGATACTAGCCCTTTGTCTGATAGGTCATTTGCAAATATTTTCTCCCATTCTGTCGGTTGTCTTTTGGATTTGTGGACTGTTTCTTTTGCTGTGCAAAAGCTTTTTATCTTGATGAAATCCCAATAGTTCATTTTTGCCCTGGCTTCCCGTGCCTTTGGCGATGTTTCTAGGAAGAAGTTGCTGCGGCTAAGGTCGAAAAGGTTGCTACCTGTGTTCTCCTTTAGGATTTGCATGGACTCCTGTCTCCCGTTTAGGTCTTTCAACCATTTGGAGTCTATTTTTGTGTGTGGTGTAAGGAAATGGTCCAGTTTCATTCTTCTGCATGTGGCTGTCCAATTTTCCCAACACCATTTGTTGAAGAGACTGTCTTTTTGCCATTGGACATTCTTTCCTGCTTTGTCAACAATAAGTTGACCATAGAGTTGAGGGTCCATTTCTGGGCTCTCGATTCTGTTCCATTGACCGATGTGTCTGTTTTTGTGCCAGTACCATAGTGTCTTGATGATCACAGCTTTGTAATAGAGCTGGAAGTCCGGAATTGTGATGCCGCCAGCTTTGCTTTTCTTTTTCAGTATTCCTCTGGCTATTCTGGGTCTCTTCTGGTTCCATACAAATTTTAGGATTCTTTGTTCCATTTCTTTGAAAAAAGTGGATGGTATTTTGATGGGGATTGCATTGAATGTGTCGATTGCTCTAGGTAGCATTGACATCTTCACAATGTTGATTCTCCCAATCCATGAGCATGGAACGTTTTTCCCTTTCTTTGTGTCTTCTTCAATATCTTTCATGAGTATTTTATCGTTTTCTGAGTACAGATCCTTTGCCTCTTTGGTTAGATTTCTTCCTAGGTATCGAATGGTTTTGGGTGTAATTGTAAATGGGATCGACTCATTGATTTGTCTCTCTTCTGTCTTGTTGTTGGTGTATAGGAATGCCACTGATTTCTGTGCATTGATTTTATATCCTGCTACTTGACTGAATTCCTGTATGAGTTCTAGCAGCTTTGGGGTGGAGTCTTTTGGGTTTTCCACATACAGTATCATATCATCTGCCAAGAGTGAGAGTTTGACTTCCTCTTTGCCGATTTGGATGCCTTTGATTTCTTTTTGTTGTCTGATTGCTGTGGCTACGACTTCTAATACTATGTGGAATAGCAGTGGTGCGAGTGGACATCCCTGCCGCGTTCCTGACCTTAGGGGAAAAGCTCTCAGCCTTTCCCCATTGAGAATGATATTCGCTGTAGGTTTTTCATAGATGGCTTTTATGATGTTGAGGTATGTACCCTCTATCCCTATACTCTGAAGAGTTTTGATCAAGAAAGGATGTTGTACTTTGTCAAATGCTTTTTCTGCATCTATGGAGAGGATCCTATGATTCTTGTTCTTTCTTTTGTTAATGTATGGTATCACGTTGATTGATTTGCGGATGTTGAACCAGCCTTGCAGCCCAGGACTAAATCCCTCTTGGTCCTGGTGAATAATCCTTTTAATGTACTGTTGGATCCTATTGGCTAGGGTTTTGGTGAGAATTTTCGCATCCATGTTCATCAAGGTTCTTGGTGTGTAATTCTCCTTTTGGATGGGGTCTTTGTCTGGTTTTGGGATCAAGGTAATGCTGGCCTCATAAAATGAGTTTGGAAGTTTCCCTTCCATTTCTATTTTTTGGAACATTTTCAGGAGAATAGGTATTAATTCCTCTTGAAATGTCTGATAGAATTCCCCTGGGAAGCCATCTGGCCCTGGGCTTTTGTTTCTTGGGAGATTTTTGATGACTGTTTCAATTTCCTTCGTGGTTGTAGGTCTGTTCAGGTTTTCTATTTCTTCCTGGCTCAATTTTGGTAGTTGATACATCTCTAGGAATGCACCCATTTCTTCCAGGTTATCTAATTTGCTGGCATAGAGTTGCTCATAATATGTTCTTATAGTTGTTTGTATTGCTTTGGTGTTGGTTGTGATCTCTCCTCTTTCATTCATGATTTTGTTGATTTGGGTCATTTCTCTTTTCTTTTTGATCAGTCTGGCCAGGGGTTTATCAATCTTGTTAATTCTTTCAAAGAACCAGCTCCTAGTTTCGTTGATCTGTTCTCCTGTTCTTTTGGTTTCTAGTTCATTGATTTCTGCTCTGATCTTTATGATTTCTCTTCTCCTGCTGGGTTTAGGCTTTATTTGCTGTTCTTTCTCCAGCTCCTTTAGGTGTAGGGTTAGGTTGTGTATTTGAGACCTTTCTTGTTTCTTGAGAAAGGCATGTATTGCTATATACTTTCCTCTCAGGACTGCCTTTGCTGTATCCCAAAGATTTTGAACAGTTGTGTTTCCATTTTCATTGGTTTCCATGAATTTTTTTAATTCTTCTTTAATTTCTTGGTTGACCCATTCATTCTTTGGTAGGATGCTCTTTAGCCTCCATGTATTTGAGTTCCTTCCGACTTTCCTCTTGTGGTTGAGTTCTAGTCTCAAAGCATTGTGGTCTGAAAATATGCAGGGAATGATCCCAATCTTTTGGTACCGATTGAGACCTGATTTGTGACCTGGGATGTGATCAATTCTGGAGAATGTTCCATGGGCACTAGAGAAGAATGTGTATTCCGTTGCTTTGGGATGGAATGCTCTGAATATGTCTGTGAAGTCCATTTGGTCCAGTGTGTCATTTAAAGTCTTTATTTCCTTGTTGATCTTTTGCTTAGATGATCTGTCCATTTCAGTCAGGGGGGTGTTAAAGTCCCCCACTATTATTGTATTGTTGTCAATGTGTTTCTTTGCTTTTGTTATTAATTGCCTTATATAATTGGCTGCTCCCATGTTCGGGGCATACATATTTACAATTGTTAGATCTTCTTGTTGGATAGACCCTTTAAGTAGGATATAGTGTCCTTCCTCATCTCTTGTTACAGTCTTTGTTTTAAAATCTAGTTTGTCTGATATAAGGATTGCCACCCCAGCTTTCTTTTGGTGTCCATTAGCATGGTAAGTGGTTTTCCACCCCCTCACTTTCAATCTGGGGGTGTCTTTCGGTCTAAAAGGAGTCTCTTGCAGACAGCATATGGATGGGTCTTGTTTTTTAATCCAATCTGATAGCCTGTGTCTTTTGTTTTCCGTTGTTGTTGTTGTTTTGGCTTTTTTTTTAATTGTTATCTTAATCACCATATATTACATCATTAGTTTTTGGTGCAGTGTTCCACGATTCATTGTTTGTTCATAACACCCAGTGCTCCATGCAGAACGTGCCCCCCTCAATACCCATCACCAGGCTAACCGATCCCCCTACGCCCCTCCCCTCTAGAACCCTCCGTTTGTTTTTCAGAGTCCATCATCTCTCATGGTTCGTCTCCCCCTCTGACATACTCCCCTTTTCTTCCTCTCCTGTTATCTTCTTCTTTGTCTTTTCTCTTAAAATATGTTGCGTTATTTGTTTCAGAAGTACAGATCTGTGATTCAACAGTCTTGCACCATTCACAGCGCTCACCGTAGCACATACCCTCCCCAATGTCTATCACCCAACCACCCCATCCCTCCCACCCCCAACCACTCCAGTAACCCTCAGCTTCTTTCCTGAGATTAAGAATTCCTCATATCAGTGAGGTCATGGGATACGTGTCTTTCTCTGATTGACTTATTTCACTCAGCATAACACCCTCCAGTTCCATCCACGTCGTTGCAAATGGCAAGGTCTCATTCCTTTTGATGGCTGCATAATATTCCATTGTGTATATATACCACCTCTTCTTTAGCCATTCATCTGTCGATGGGCATCTTGGCTCTTTCCACCGTTTGGCTATGGTGGACATTGCTGCTATAATCATTGGGGTACACGTACCCCTTCGGGTCCCTACATTTGTATCTTTGTGGTCAATACCCAGTAGTGCAATTGCTGGATCGAACGGTAGCTCTAATTTCAACTGTTTGAGGAACCTCCATACTGTTTTCCAGAGGGGTTGCCCCAGCTTGCATTCCCACCAACAGTGGAGGAGGGTTCCCCTTTCTCCACATCCCCGCCAACATCTGTCGTTCCCTGACTTGTTAATTTTAGCCATTCTGACGGGTGTGAGGTGGTATCTCATGGAGGTTTTGATTTGGATTTCCCTGATGCCGAACGATGTTGAGCACTTTTTCATGTGCCTCTTGGCCATTTGGATGTCTTCTTTGGAGAGATGTCTGTTCATGTCTTCTGCCCCTTTCTTGATTGGATTATTTGTTCTTTGGGTGTTGAGTTTGATAAGTTCTTTATAGATTTTGGATACTAGCCCTTTGTCTGATAGGTCATTTGCAAATATTTTCTCCCATTCTGTCGGTTGTCTTTTGGATTTGTGGACTGTTTCTTTTGCTGTGCAAAAGCTTTTTATCTTGATGAAATCCCAATAGTTCATTTTTGCCCTGGCTTCCCGTGCCTTTGGCGATGTTTCTAGGAAGAAGTTGCTGCGGCTAAGGTCGAAAAGGTTGCTACCTGTGTTCTCCTTTAGGATTTGGATGGACTCCTGTCTCCCGTTGAGGTCTTTCAACCATTTGGAGTCTATTTTTGTGTGTGGTGTAAGGAAATGGTCCAGTTTCATTCTTCTGCATGTGGCTGTCCAATTTTCCCAACACCATTTGTTGAAGAGACTGTCTTTTTGCCATTGGACATTCTTTCCTGCTTTGTCAACAATAAGTTGACCATAGAGTTGAGGGTCCATTTCTGGGCTCTCGATTCTGTTCCATTGACCGATGTGTCTGTTTTTGTGCCAGTACCATAGTGTCTTGATGATCACAGCTTTGTAATAGAGCTGGAAGTCCGGAATTGTGATGCCGCCAGCTTTGCTATTCTTTTTCAGTATTCCTCTGGCTATTCTGGGTCTCTTCTGGTTCCATACAAATTTTAGGATTCTTTGTTCCATTTCTTTGAAAAAAGTGGATGGTATTTTGATGGGGATTGCATTGAATGTGTCGATTGCTCTAGGTAGCATTGACATCTTCACAATGTTGATTCTCCCAATCCATGAGCATGGAACGTTTTTCCCTTTCTTTGTGTCTTCTTCAATTTCTTTCATGAGTATTTTATCGTTTTCTGAGTACACATCCTTTGCCTCTTTGGTTAGATTTCTTCCTAGGTATCGAATGGTTTTGGGTGTAATTGTAAATGGGATCGACTCCTTGATTTGTCTCTCTTCTGTCTTGTTGTTGGTGTATAGGAATGCCACTGATTTCTGTGCACTGATTTTATATCCTGCTACTTGACTGAATTCCTGTATGAGTTCTAGCAGCTTTGGGGTGGAGTCTTTTGGGTTTTCCACATACAGTATCATATCATCTGCCAAGAGTGAGAGTTTGACTTCCTCTTTGCCGTTTTGGATGCCTTTGATTTCTTTTTGTTGTCTGATTGCTGTGGCTACGACTTCTAATACTATGTGGAATAGCAGTGGTGCGAGTGGACATCCGTGCCGCGTTCCTGACCTTAGGGGAAAAGCTCTCAGCCTTTCCCCATTGAGAATGATATTCGCTGTAGGTTTTTCATAGATGGCTTTTATGATGTTGAGGTATGTATCCTCTATCCCTATACTCTGAAGAGTTTTGATCAAGAAAGGATGTTGTACTTTGTCAAATGCTTTTTCTGCATCTATGGAGAGGATCCTATGATTCTTGTTCTTTCTTTTGTTAATGTATGGTATCACGTTGATTGATTTGCGGATGTTGAACCAGCCTTGCAGCCCAGGACTAAATCCCTCTTGGTCCTGGTGAATAATCCTTTTAATGTACTGTTGGATCCTATTGGCTAGGGTTTTGGTGAGAATTTTCGCATCCATGTTCATCAAGGATCTTGGTGTGTAATTCTCCTTTTGGATGGGGTCTTTGTCTGGTTTTGGGATCAAGGTAATGCTGGCCTCATAAAATGAGTTTGGAAGTTTCCCTTCCATTTCTATTTTTTGGAACATTTTCAGGAGAATAGGTATTAATTCCTCTTGAAATGTCTGATAGAATTCCCCTGGGAAGCCATCTGGCCCTGGGCTTTTGTTTCTTGGGAGATTTTTGATGACTGTTTCAATTTCCTTCGTGGTTATAGGTCTGTTCAGGTTTTCTATTTCTTCCTGGCTCAATTTTGGTAGTTGATACATCTCTAGGAATGCACCCATTTCTTCCAGGTTATCTAATTTGCTGGCATAGAGTTGCTCATAATATGTTCTTATAGTTGTTTGTATTGCTTTGGTGTTGGTTGTGATCTCTCCTCTTTCATTCATGATTTTGTTGATTTGGGTCATTTCTCTTTTCTTTTTGATCAGTCTGGCCAGGGGTTTATCAATCTTGTTAATTCTTTCAAAGAACCAGCTCCTAGTTTCGTTGATCTGTTCTCCTTTTCTTTTGGTTTCTAGTTCATTGATTTCTGCTCTGATCTTTATGATTTCTCTTCTCCTGCTGGGTTTAGGCTTTATTTGCTGTTCTTTCTCCAGCTCCTTTAGGTGTAGGGTTAGGTTGTGTATTTGAGACCTTTCTTGTTTCTTGAGAAAGGCATGTATTGCTATATACTTTCCTCTCAGGACTGCCTTTGCTGTATCCCAAAGATTTTGAACAGTTGTGTTTCCATTTTCATTGGTTTCCATGAATTTTTTTAATTCTTCTTTAATTTCTTGGTTGACCCATTCATTCTTTAGTAGGATGCTCTTTAGCCTCCATGTATTTGAGTTCCTTCCGACTTTCCTCTTGTGGTTGAGTTCTAGTCTCAAAGCATTGTGGTCTGAAAATATGCAGGGAATGATCCCAATCTTTTGGTACCGATTGAGACCTGATTTGTGACCTGGGATGTGATCAATTCTGGAGAATGTTCCATGGGCACTAGAGAAGAATGTGTATTCCGTTGCTTTGGGATGGAATGCTCTGAATATGTCTGTGAAGTCCATTTGGTCCAGTGTGTCATTTAAAGTCTTTATTTCCTTGTTGATCTTTTGCTTAGATGATCTGTCCATTTCAGTCAGGGGGGTGTTAAAGTCCCCCACTATTATTGTATTGTTGTCAATGTGTTTCTTTGCTTTTGTTATTAATTGCCTTATATAACTGGCTGCTCCCATGTTCGGGGCATACATATTTACAATTGTTAGATCTTCTTGTTGGATAGACCCTTTAAGTAGGATATAGTGTCCTTCCTCATCTCTTGTTACAGTCTTTGTTTTAAAATCTAGTTTGTCTGATATAAGGATTGCCACCCCAGCTTTCTTTTGGTGTCCATTAGCATGGTAAGTGGTTTTCCACCCCCTCACTTTCAATCTGGGGGTGTCTTTCGGTCTAAAAGGAGTCTCTTGCAGACAGCATATGGATGGGTCTTGTTTTTTAATCCAATCTGATAGCCTGTGTCTTTTGTTTTCTGTTGTTGTTGTTGTTTTGGCTTTTTTTTTTTAATTGTTATCTTAATCACCATATATTACATCATTAGTTTTTGGTGCAGTGTTCCACGATTCATTGTTTGTTCATAACACCCAGTGCTCCATGCAGAACGTGCCCCCCTCAATACCCATCACCAGGCTAACCCATCCCCCTACGCCCCTCCCCTCTAGAACCCTCCGTTTGTTTTTCAGAGTCCATCATCTCATCTCTCATGGTTCGTCTCCCCCTCTGACATACTCCCCTTTTCTTCCTCTCCTGTTATCTTCTTCTTTGTCTTTTTTCTTAAAATATGTTGCGTTATTTGTTTCAGAAGTACAGATCTGTGATTCAACAGTCTTGCACCATTCACAGCGCTCACCGTAGCACATACCCTCCCCAATGTCTATCACCCAGGCACCCCATCCCTCCCACCCCCAACCACTCCAGTAACACTCAGTTTCTTTCCTGAGATTAAGAATTCCTCATATCAGTGAGGTCATGGGATACGTGTCTTTCTCTGATTGACTTATTTCACTCAGCATAACACCCTCCAGTTCCATCCACGTCGTTGCAAATGGCAAGGTCTCATTCCTTTTGATGGCTGCATAATATTCCATTGTGTATATATACCACCTCTTCTTTAGCCATTCATCTGTCGATGGGCATCTTGGCTCTTTCCACCGTTTGGCTATGGTGGACATTGCTGCTATAATCATTGGGGTACACGTACCCCTTCGGGTCCCTACATTTGTATCTTTGTGGTCAATACCCAGTAGTGCAATTGCTGGATCGAACGGTAGCTCTAATTTCAACTGTTTGAGGAACCTCCATACTGTTTTCCAGAGGGGTTGCCCCAGCTTGCATTCCCACCAACAGTGGAGGAGGGTTCCCCTTTCTCCACATCCCCGCCAACATCTGTCGTTCCCTGACTTGTTAATTTTAGCCATTCTGACGGGTGTGAGGTGGTATCTCATGGAGGTTTTGATTTGGATTTCCCTGATGCCGAGCGATGTTGAGCACTTTTTCATGTGCCTCTTGGCCATTTGGATGTCTTCTTTGGAGAGATGTCTGTTCATGTCTTCTGCCCCTTTCTTGATTGGATTATTTGTTCTTTGGGTGTTGAGTTTGATAAGTTCTTTATAGATTTTGGATACTAGCCCTTTGTCTGATAGGTCATTTGCAAATATTTTCTCCCATTCTGTCGGTTGTCTTTTGGATTTGTGGACTGTTTCTTTTGCTGTGCAAAAGCTTTTTATCTTGATGAAATCCCAATAGTTCATTTTTGCCCTGGCTTCCCGTGCCTTTGGCGATGTTTCTAGGAAGAAGTTGCTGCGGCTAAGGTCGAAAAGGTTGCTACCTGTGTTCTCCTTTAGGATTTGGATGGACTCCTGTCTCCCGTTTAGGTCTTTCAACCATTTGGAGTCTATTTTTGTGTGTGGTGTAAGGAAATGGTCCAGTTTCATTCTTCTGCATGTGGCTGTCCAATTTTCCCAACACCATTTGTTGAAGAGACTGTCTTTTTGCCATTGGACATTCTTTCCTGCTTTGTCAACAATAAGTTGACCATAGAGTTGAGGGTCCATTTCTGGGCTCTCGATTCTGTTCCATTGACCGATGTGTCTGTTTTTGTGCCAGTACCATAGTGTCTTGATGATCACAGCTTTGTAATAGAGCTGGAAGTCCGGAATTGTGATGCCGCCAGCTTTGCTTTTCTTTTTCAGTATTCCTCCGGCTATTCTGGGTCTCTTCTGGTTCCATACAAATTTTAGGATTCTTTGTTCCATTTCTTTGAAAAAAGTGGATGGTATTTTGATGGGGATTGCATTGAATGTGTCGATTGCTCTAGGTAGCATTGACATCTTCACAATGTTGATTCTCCCAATCCATGAGCATGGAACGTTTTTCCCTTTCTTTGTGTCTTCTTCAATTTCTTTCATGAGTATTTTATCGTTTTCTGAGTACACATCCTTTGCCTCTTTGGTTAGATTTCTTCCTAGGTATCGAATGGTTTTGGGTGTAATTGTAAATGGGATCGACTCCTTGATTTGTCTCTCTTCTGTCTTGTTGTTGGTGTATAGGAATGCCACTGATTTCTGTGCACTGATTTTATATCCTGCTACTTGACTGAATTCCTGTATGAGTTCTAGCAGCTTTGGGGTGGAGTCTTTTGGGTTTTCCACATACAGTATCATATCATCTGCCAAGAGTGAGAGTTTGACTTCCTCTTTGCCGTTTTGGATGCCTTTGATTTCTTTTTGTTGTCTGATTGCTGTGGCTACGACTTCTAATACTATGTGGAATAGCAGTGGTGCGAGTGGACATCCCTGCCGCGTTCCTGACCTTAGGGGAAAAGCTCTCAGCCTTTCCCCATTGAGAATGATATTCGCTGTAGGTTTTTCATAGATGGCTTTTATGATGTTGAGGTATGTACCCTCTATCCCTATACTCTGAAGAGTTTTGATCAAGAAAGGATGTTGTACTTTGTCAAATGCTTTTTCTGCATCTATGGAGAGGATCCTATGATTCTTGTTCTTTCTTTTGTTAATGTATGGTATCACGTTGATTGATTTGCGGATGTTGAACCAGCCTTGCAGCCCAGGACTAAATCCCTCTTGGTCCTGGTGAATAATCCTTTTAATGTACTGTTGGATCCTATTGGCTAGGGTTTTGGTGAGAATTTTCGCATCCATGTTCATCAAGGTTCTTGGTGTGTAATTCTCCTTTTGGATGGGGTCTTTGTCTGGTTTTGGGATCAAGGTAATGCTGGCCTCATAAAATGAGTTTGGAAGTTTCCCTTCCATTTCTATTTTTTGGAACATTTTCAGGAGAATAGGTATTAATTCCTCTTGAAATGTCTGATAGAATTCCCCTGGGAAGCCATCTGGCCCTGGGCTTTTGTTTCTTGGGAGATTTTTGATGACTGTTTCAATTTCCTTCGTGGTTATAGGTCTGTTCAGGTTTTCTATTTCTTCCTGGCTCAATTTTGGTAGTTGATACATCTCTAGGAATGCACCCATTTCTTCCAGGTTATCTAATTTGCTGGCATAGAGTTGCTCATAATATGTTCTTATAGTTGTTTGTATTGCTTTGGTGTTGGTTGTGATCTCTCCTCTTTCATTCATGATTTTGTTGATTTGGGTCATTTCTCTTTTCTTTTTGATCAGTCTGGCCAGGGGTTTATCAATCTTGTTAATTCTTTCAAAGAACCAGCTCCTAGTTTCGTTGATCTGTTCTCCTGTTCTTTTGGTTTCTAGTTCATTGATTTCTGCTCTGATCTTTATGATTTCTCTTCTCCTGCTGGGTTTAGGCTTTATTTGCTGTTCTTTCTCCAGCTCCTTTAGGTGTAGGGTTAGGTTGTGTATTTGAGACCTTTCTTGTTTCTTGAGAAAGGCATGTATTGCTATATACTTTCCTCTCAGGACTGCCTTTGCTGTATCCCAAAGATTTTGAACAGTTGTGTTTCCATTTTCATTGGTTTCCATGAATTTTTTTAATTCTTCTTTAATTTCTTGGTTGACCCATTCATTCTTTGGTAGGATGCTCTTTAGCCTCCATGTATTTGAGTTCCTTCCGACTTTCCTCTTGTGGTTGAGTTCTAGTCTCAAAGCATTGTGGTCTGAAAATATGCAGGGAATGATCCCAATCTTTTGGTACCGATTGAGACCTGATTTGTGACCTGGGATGTGATCAATTCTGGAGAATGTTCCATGGGCACTAGAGAAGAATGTGTATTCCGTTGCTTTGGGATGGAATGCTCTGAATATGTCTGTGAAGTCCATTTGGTCCAGTGTGTCATTTAAAGTCTTTATTTCCTTGTTGATCTTTTGCTTAGATGATCTGTCCATTTCAGTCAGGGGGGTGTTAAAGTCCCCCACTATTATTGTATTGTTGTCAATGTGTTTCTTTGCTTTTGTTATTAATTGCCTTATATAACTGGCTGCTCCCATGTTCGGGGCATACATATTTACAATTGTTAGATCTTCTTGTTGGATAGACCCTTTAAGTAGGATATAGTGTCCTTCCTCATCTCTTGTTACAGTCTTTGTTTTAAAATCTAGTTTGTCTGATATAAGGATTGCCACCCCAGCTTTCTTTTGGTGTCCATTAGCATGGTAAGTGGTTTTCCAACCCCTCACTTTCAATCTGGGGGTGTCTTTCGGTCTAAAAGGAGTCTCTTGCAGACAGCATATGGATGGGTCTTGTTTTTTAATCCAATCTGATAGCCTGTGTCTTTTGTTTTCCGTTGTTGTTGTTGTTTTGGCTTTTTTTTTTAATTGTTATCTTAATCACCATATATTACATCATTAGTTTTTGGTGCAGTGTTCCACGATTCATTGTTTGTTCATAACACCCAGTGCTCCATGCAGAACGTGCCCCCCTCAATACCCATCACCAGGCTAACCCATCCCCCTACGCCCCTCCCCTCTAGAACCCTCCGTTTGTTTTTCAGAGTCCTTCATCTCTCATGGTTCGTCTCCCCCTCTGACATACTCCCCTTTTCTTCCTCTCCTGTTATCTTCTTCTTTGTCTTTTTTCTTAAAATATGTTGCGTCAACAGTCTTGCACCATTCACAGCGCTCACCGTAGCACATACCCTCCCCAATGTCTATCACCCAGCCACCCCATCCCTCCCACCCCCAACCACTCCAGTAACCCTCAGCTTCTTTCCTGAGATTAAGAATTCCTCATATCAGTGAGGTCATGGGATACGTGTCTTTCTCTGATTGACTTATTTCACTCAGCATAACACCCTCCAGTTCCATCCACGTCGTTGCAAATGGCAAGGTCTCATTCCTTTTGATGGCTGCATAATATTCCATTGTGTATATATACCACCTCTTCTTTAGCCATTCATCTGTCGATGGGCATCTTGGCTCTTTCCACCGTTTGGCTATGGTGGACATTGCTGCTATAATCATTGGGGTACACGTACCCCTTCGGGTCCCTACATTTGTATCTTTGTGGTCAATACCCAGTAGTGCAATTGCTGGATCGAACGGTAGCTCTAATTTCAACTGTTTGAGGAACCTCCATACTGTTTTCCAGAGGGGTTGCCCCAGCTTGCATTCCCACCAACAGTGGAGGAGGGTTCCCCTTTCTCCACATCCCCGCCAACATCTGTCGTTCCCTGACTTGTTAATTTTAGCCATTCTGACGGGTGTGAGGTGGTATCTCATGGAGGTTTTGATTTGGATTTCCCTGATGCCGAGCGATGTTGAGCACTTTTTCATGTGCCTCTTGGCCATTTGGATGTCTTCTTTGGAGAGATGTCTGTTCATGTCTTCTGCCCCTTTCTTGATTGGATTATTTGTTCTTTGGGTGTTGAGTTTGATAAGTTCTTTATAGATTTTGGATACTAGCCCTTTGTCTGATAGGTCATTTGCAAATATTTTCTCCCATTCTGTCGGTTGTCTTTTGGATTTGTGGACTGTTTCTTTTGCTGTGCAAAAGCTTTTTATCTTGATGAAATCCCAATAGTTCATTTTTGCCCTGGCTTCCCGTGCCTTTGGCGATGTTTCTAGGAAGAAGTTGCTGCGGCTAAGGTCGAAAAGGTTGCTACCTGTGTTCTCCTTTAGGATTTGGATGGACTCCTGTCTCCCGTTGAGGTCTTTCAACCATTTGGAGTCTATTTTTGTGTGTGGTGTAAGGAAATGGTCCAGTTTCATTCTTCTGCATGTGGCTGTCCAATTTTCCCAACACCATTTGTTGAAGAGACTGTCTTTTTGCCATTGGACATTCTTTCCTGCTTTGTCAACAATAAGTTGACCATAGAGTTGAGGGTCCATTTCTGGGCTCTCGATTCTGTTCCATTGACCGATGTGTCTGTTTTTGTGCCAGTACCATAGTGTCTTGATGATCACAGCTTTGTAATAGAGCTGGAAGTCCGGAATTGTGATGCCGCCAGCTTTGCTATTCTTTTTCAGTATTCCTCTGGCTATTCTGGGTCTCTTCTGGTTCCATACAAATTTTAGGATTCTTTGTTCCATTTCTTTGAAAAAAGTGGATGGTATTTTGATGGGGATTGCATTGAATGTGTCGATTGCTCTAGGTAGCATTGACATCTTCACAATGTTGATTCTCCCAATCCATGAGCATGGAACGTTTTTCCCTTTCTTTGTGTCTTCTTCAATTTCTTTCATGAGTATTTTATCGTTTTCTGAGTACACATCCTTTGCCTCTTTGGTTAGATTTCTTCCTAGGTATCGAATGGTTTTGGGTGTAATTGTAAATGGGATCGACTCCTTGATTTGTCTCTCTTCTGTCTTGTTGTTGGTGTATAGGAATGCCACTGATTTCTGTGCACTGATTTTATATCCTGCTACTTGACTGAATTCCTGTATGAGTTCTAGCAGCTTTGGGGTGGAGTCTTTTGGGTTTTCCACATACAGTATCATATCATCTGCCAAGAGTGAGAGTTTGACTTCCTCTTTGCCGTTTTGGATGCCTTTGATTTCTTTTTGTTGTCTGATTGCTGTGGCTACGACTTCTAATACTATGTGGAATAGCAGTGGTGCGAGTGGACATCCGTGCCGCGTTCCTGACCTTAGGGGAAAAGCTCTCAGCCTTTCCCCATTGAGAATGATATTCGCTGTAGGTTTTTCATAGATGGCTTTTATGATGTTGAGGTATGTACCCTCTATCCCTATACTCTGAAGAGTTTTGATCAAGAAAGGATGTTGTACTTTGTCAAATGCTTTTTCTGCATCTATGGAGAGGATCCTATGATTCTTGTTCTTTCTTTTGTTAATGTATGGTATCACGTTGATTGATTTGCGGATGTTGAACCAGCCTTGCAGCCCAGGACTAAATCCCTCTTGGTCCTGGTGAATAATCCTTTTAATGTACTGTTGGATCCTATTGGCTAGGGTTTTGGTGAGAATTTTCGCATCCATGTTCATCAAGGATCTTGGTGTGTAATTCTCCTTTTGGATGGGGTCTTTGTCTGGTTTTGGGATCAAGGTAATGCTGGCCTCATAAAATGAGTTTGGAAGTTTCCCTTCCATTTCTATTTTTTGGAACATTTTCAGGAGAATAGGTATTAATTCCTCTTGAAATGTCTGATAGAATTCCCCTGGGAAGCCATCTGGCCCTGGGCTTTTGTTTCTTGGGAGATTTTTGATGACTGTTTCAATTTCCTTCGTGGTTATAGGTCTGTTCAGGTTTTCTATTTCTTCCTGGCTCAATTTTGGTAGTTGATACATGTCTAGGAATGCACCCATTTCTTCCAGGTTATCTAATTTGCTGGCATAGAGTTGCTCATAATATGTTCTTATAGTTGTTTGTATTGCTTTGGTGTTGGTTGTGATCTCTCCTCTTTCATTCATGATTTTGTTGATTTGGGTCATTTCTCTTTTCTTTTTGATCAGTCTGGCCAGGGGTTTATCAATCTTGTTAATTCTTTCAAAGAACCAGCTCCTAGTTTCGTTGATCTGTTCTCCTGTTCTTTTGGTTTCTAGTTCATTGATTTCTGCTCTGATCTTTATGATTTCTCTTCTCCTGCTGGGTTTAGGCTTTATTTGCTGTTCTTTCTCCAGCTCCTTTAGGTGTAGGGTTAGGTTGTGTATTTGAGACCTTTCTTGTTTCTTGAGAAAGGCATGTATTGCTATATACTTTCCTCTCAGGACTGCCTTTGCTGTATCCCAAAGATTTTGAACAGTTGTGTTTCCATTTTCATTGGTTTCCATGAATTTTTTTAATTCTTCTTTAATTTCTTGGTTGACCCATTCATTCTTTAGTAGGATGCTCTTTAGCCTCCATGTATTTGAGTTCCTTCCGACTTTCCTCTTGTGGTTGAGTTCTAGTCTCAAAGCATTGTGGTCTGAAAATATGCAGGGAATGATCCCAATCTTTTGGTACCGATTGAGACCTGATTTGTGACCTGGGATGTGATCAATTCTGGAGAATGTTCCATGGGCACTAGAGAAGAATGTGTATTCCGTTGCTTTGGGATGGAATGCTCTGAATATGTCTGTGAAGTCCATTTGGTCCAGTGTGTCATTTAAAGTCTTTATTTCCTTGTTGATCTTTTGCTTAGATGATCTGTCCATTTCAGTCAGGGGGGTGTTAAAGTCCCCCACTATTATTGTATTGTTGTCAATGTGTTTCTTTGCTTTTGTTATTAATTGCCTTATATAATTGGCTGCTCCCATGTTCGGGGCATACATATTTACAATTGTTAGATCTTCTTGTTGGATAGACCCTTTAAGTAGGATATAGTGTCCTTCCTCATCTCTTGTTACAGTCTTTGTTTTAAAATCTAGTTTGTCTGATATAAGGATTGCCACCCCAGCTTTCTTTTGGTGTCCATTAGCATGGTAAGTGGTTTTCCACCCCCTCACTTTCAATCTGGGGGTGTCTTTCGGTCTAAAAGGAGTCTCTTGCAGACAGCATATGGATGGGTCTTGTTTTTTAATCCAATCTGATAGCCTGTGTCTATTGTTTTCTGTTGTTGTTGTTGTTTTGGCTTTTTTTTTTTTTAATTGTTATCTTAATCACCATATATTACATCATTAGTTTTTGGTGCAGTGTTCCACGATTCATTGTTTGTTCATAACACCCAGTGCTCCATGCAGAACGTGCCCCCCTCAATACCCATCACCAGGCTAACCCATCCCCCTACGCCCCTCCCCTCTAGAACCCTCCGTTTGTTTTTCAGAGTCCATCATCTCTCATGGTTCGTCTCCCCCTCTGACATACTCCCCTTTTCTTCCTCTCCTGTTATCTTCTTCTTTGTCTTTTTTCTTAAAATATGTTGCGTTATTTGTTTCAGAAGTACAGATCTGTGATTCAACAGTCTTGCACCATTCACAGCGCTCACCGTAGCACATACCCTCCCCAATGTCTATCACCCAGCCACCCCATCCCTCCCACCCCCAACCACTCCAGTAACACTCAGTTTCTTTCCTGAGATTAAGAATTCCTCATATCAGTGAGGTCATGGGATACGTGTCTTTCTCTGATTGACTTATTTCACTCAGCATAACACCCTCCAGTTCCATCCACGTCGTTGCAAATGGCAAGGTCTCATTCCTTTTGATGGCTGCATAATATTCCATTGTGTATATATACCACCTCTTCTTTAGCCATTCATCTGTCGATGGGCATCTTGGTTCTTTCCACCGTTTGGCTATGGTGGACATTGCTGCTATAATCATTAGGGTACACGTACCCCTTCGGGTCCCTACATTTGTATCTTTGTGGTCAATACCCAGTAGTGCAATTGCTGGATCGAACGGTAGCTCTAATTTCAACTGTTTGAGGAACCTCCATACTGTTTTCCAGAGGGGTTGCCCCAGCTTGCATTCCCACCAACAGTGGAGGAGGGTTCCCCTTTCTCCACATCCCCGCCAACATCTGTCGTTCCCTGACTTGTTAATTTTAGCCATTCTGACGGGTGTGAGGTGGTATCTCATGGAGGTTTTGATTTGGATTTCCCTGATGCCGAGCGATGTTGAGCACTTTTTCATGTGCCTCTTGGCCATTTGGATGTCTTCTTTGGAGAGATGTCTGTTCATGTCTTCTGCCCCTTTCTTGATTGGATTATTTGTTCTTTGGGTGTTGAGTTTGATAAGTTCTTTATAGATTTTGGATACTAGCCCTTTGTCTGATAGGTCATTTGCAAATATTTTCTCCCACTCTGTCGGTTGTCTTTTGGATTTGTGGACTGTTTCTTTTGCTGTGCAAAAGCTTTTTATCTTGATGAAATCCCAATAGTTCATTTTTGCCCTGGCTTCCCGTGCCTTTGGCGATGTTTCTAGGAAGAAGTTGCTGCGGCTAAGGTCGAAAAGGTTGCTACCTGTGTTCTCCTTTAGGATTTGGATGGACTCCTGTCTCCCGTTGAGGTCTTTCAACCATTTGGAGTCTATTTTTGTGTGTGGTGTAAGGAAATGGTCCAGTTTCATTCTTCTGCATGTGGCTGTCCAATTTTCCCAACACCATTTGTTGAAGAGACTGTCTTTTTGCCATTGGACATTCTTTCCTGCTTTGTCAACAATAAGTTGACCATAGAGTTGAGGGTCCATTTCTGGGCTCTCGATTCTGTTCCATTGACCGATGTGTCTGTTTTTGTGCCAGTACCATAGTGTCTTGATGATCACAGCTTTGTAATAGAGCTGGAAGTCCGGAATTTTGATGCCGCCAGCTTTGCTTTTCTTTTTCAGTATTCCTCTGGCTATTCTGGGTCTCTTCTGGTTCCATACAAATTTTAGGATTCTTTGTTCCATTTCTTTGAAAAAAGTGGATGGTATTTTGATGGGGATTGCATTGAATGTGTCGATTGCTCTAGGTAGCATTGACATCTTCACAATGTTGACTCTCCCAATCCATGAGCATGGAACGTTTTTCGCTTTCTTTGTGTCTTCTTCAATTTCTTTCATGAGTATTTTATCGTTTTCTGAGTACACATCCTTTGCCTCTTTGGTTAGATTTCTTCCTAGGTATCGAATCTTTTTGGGTGTAATTGTAAATGGGATCGACTCCTTGATTTGTCTCTCTTCTGTCTTGTTGTTGGTGTATAGGAATGCCACTGATTTCTGTGCATTGATTTTATATCCTGCTACTTGACTGAATTCCTGCATGAGTTCTAGCAGCTTTGGGGTGGAGTCTTTTGGGTTTTCCACATACAGTATCATATCATCTGCCAAGAGTGAGAGTTTGACTTCCTCTTTGCCGTTTTGGATGCCTTTGATTTCTTTTTGTTGTCTGATTGCTGTGGCTACGACTTCTAATACTATGTGGAATAGCAGTGGTGCGAGTGGACATCCGTGCCGCGTTCCTGACCTTAGGGGAAAAGCTCTCAGCCTTTCCCCATTGAGAATGATATTCGCTGTAGGTTTTTCATAGATGGCTTTTATGATGTTGAGGTATGTACCCTCTATCCCTATACTCTGAAGAGTTTGATCAAGAAAGGATGTTGTACTTTGTCAAATGCTTTTTCTGCATCTATGGAGAGGATCCTATGATTCTTGTTCTTTCTTTTGTTAATGTATGGTATCACGTTGATTGATTTGCGGATGTTGAACCAGCCTTGCAGCCCAGGACTAAATCCCTCTTGGTCCTGGTGAATAATCCTTTTAATGTACTGTTGGATCCTATTGGCTAGGGTTTTGGTGAGAATTTTCGCATCCATGTTCATCAAGGATCTTGGTGTGTAATTCTCCTTTTGGATGGGGTCTTTGTCTGGTTTTGGGATCAAGGTAATGCTGGCCTCATAAAATGAGTTTGGAAGTTTCCCTTCCATTTCTATTTTTTGGAACATTTTCAGGAGAATAGGTATTAATTCCTCTTGAAATGTCTGATAGAATTCCCCTGGGAAGCCATCTGGCCCTGGGCTTTTGTTTCTTGGGAGATTTTTGATGACTGTTTCAATTTCCTTCGTGGTTATAGGTCTGTTCAGGTTTTCTATTTCTTCCTGGCTCAATTTTGGTAGTTGATACATGTCTAGGAATGCACCCATTTCTTCCAGGTTATCTAATTTGCTGGCATAGAGTTGCTCATAATATGTTCTTATAGTTGTTTGTATTGCTTTGGTGTTGGTTGTGATCTCTCCTCTTTCATTCATGATTTTGTTGATTTGGGTCATTTCTCTTTTCTTTTTGATCAGTCTGGCCAGGGGTTTATCAATCTTGTTAATTCTTTCAAAGAACCAGCTCCTAGTTTCGTTGATCTGTTCTCCTGTTCTTTTGGTTTCTAGTTCATTGATTTCTGCTCTGATCTTTATGATTTCTCTTCTCCTGCTGGGTTTAGGCTTTATTTGCTGTTCTTTCTCCAGCTCCTTTAGGTGTAGGGTTAGGTTGTGTATTTGAGACCTTTCTTGTTTCTTGAGAAAGGCATGTATTGCTATATACTTTCCTCTCAGGACTGCCTTTGCTGTATCCCAAAGATTTTGAACAGTTGTGTTTCCATTTTCATTGGTTTCCATGAATTTTTTTAATTCTTCTTTAATTTCTTGGTTGACCCATTCATTCTTTAGTAGGATGCTCTTTAGCCTCCATGTATTTGAGTTCCTTCCGACTTTCCTCTTGTGGTTGAGTTCTAGTCTCAAAGCATTGTGGTCTGAAAATATGCAGGGAATGATCCCAATCTTTTGGTACCGATTGAGACCTGATTTGTGACCTGGGATGTGATCAATTCTGGAGAATGTTCCATGGGCACTAGAGAAGAATGTGTATTCCGTTGCTTTGGGATGGAATGCTCTGAATATGTCTGTGAAGTCCATTTGGTCCAGTGTGTCATTTAAAGTCTTTATTTCCTTGTTGATCTTTTGCTTAGATGATCTGTCCATTTCAGTCAGGGGGGTGTTAAAGTCCCCCACTATTATTGTATTGTTGTCAATGTGTTTCTTTGCTTTTGTTATTAATTGCCTTATATAATTGGCTGCTCCCATGTTCGGGGCATACATATTTACAATTGTTAGATCTTCTTGTTGGATAGACCCTTTAAGTAGGATATAGTGTCCTTCCTCATCTCTTGTTACAGTCTTTGTTTTAAAATCTAGTTTGTCTGATATAAGGATTGCCACCCCAGCTTTCTTTTGGTGTCCATTAGCATGGTAAGTGGTTTTCCACCCCCTCACTTTCAATCTGGGGGTGTCTTTCGGTCTAAAAGGAGTCTCTTGCAGACAGCATATGGATGGGTCTTGTTTTTTAATCCAATCTGATAGCCTGTGTCTATTGTTTTCTGTTGTTGTTGTTGTTTTGGCTTTTTTTTTTTAATTGTTATCTTAATCACCATATATTACATCATTAGTTTTTGGTGCAGTGTTCCACGATTCATTGTTTGTTCATAACACCCAGTGCTCCATGCAGAACGTGCCCCCCTCAATACCCATCACCAGGCTAACCCATCCCCCTACGCCCCTCCCCTCTAGAACCCTCCGTTTGTTTTTCAGAGTCCATCATCTCTCATGGTTCGTCTCCCCCTCTGACATACTCCCCTTTTCTTCCTCTCCTGTTATCTTCTTCTTTGTCTTTTTTCTTAAAATATGTTGCGTTATTTGTTTCAGAAGTACAGATCTGTGATTCAACAGTCTTGCACCATTCACAGCGCTCACCGTAGCACATACCCTCCCCAATGTCTATCACCCAGCCACCCCATCCCTCCCACCCCCAACCACTCCAGTAACACTCAGTTTCTTTCCTGAGATTAAGAATTCCTCATATCAGTGAGGTCATGGGATACGTGTCTTTCTCTGATTGACTTATTTCACTCAGCATAACACCCTCCAGTTCCATCCACGTCGTTGCAAATGGCAAGGTCTCATTCCTTTTGATGGCTGCATAATATTCCATTGTGTATATATACCACCTCTTCTTTAGCCATTCATCTGTCGATGGGCATCTTGGCTCTTTCCACCGTTTGGCTATGGTGGACATTGCTGCTATAATCATTGGGGTACACGTACCCCTTCGGGTCCCTACATTTGTATCTTTGTGGTCAATACCCAGTAGTGCAATTGCTGGATCGAACGGTAGCTCTAATTTCAACTGTTTGAGGAACCTCCATACTGTTTTCCAGAGGGGTTGCCCCAGCTTGCATTCCCACCAACAGTGGAGGAGGGTTCCCCTTTCTCCACATCCCCGCCAACATCTGTCGTTCCCTGACTTGTTAATTTTAGCCATTCTGACGGGTGTGGGGTGGTATCTCATGGAGGTTTTGATTTGGATTTCCCTGATGCCGAGCGATGTTGAGCACTTTTTCATGTGCCTCTTGGCCATTTGGATGTCTTCTTTGGAGAGATGTCTGTTCATGTCTTCTGCCCCTTTCTTGATTGGATTATTTGTTCTTTGGGTGTTGAGTTTGATAAGTTCTTTATAGATTTTGGATACTAGCCCTTTGTCTGATAGGTCATTTGCAAATATTTTCTCCCACTCTGTCGGTTGTCTTTTGGATTTGTGGACTGTTTCTTTTGCTGTGCAAAAGCTTTTTATCTTGATGAAATCCCAATAGTTCATTTTTGCCCTGGCTTCCCGTGCCTTTGGCGATGTTTCTAGGAAGAAGTTGCTGCGGCTAAGGTCGAAAAGGTTGCTACCTGTGTTCTCCTTTAGGATTTGGATGGACTCCTGTCTCCCGTTGAGGTCTTTCAACCATTTGGAGTCTATTTTTGTGTGTGGTGTAAGGAAATGGTCCAGTTTCATTCTTCTGCATGTGGCTGTCCAATTTTCCCAACACCATTTGTTGAAGAGACTGTCTTTTTGCCATTGGACATTCTTTCCTGCTTTGTCAACAATAAGTTGACCATAGAGTTGAGGGTCCATTTCTGGGCTCTCGATTCTGTTCCATTGACCGATGTGTCTGTTTTTGTGCCAGTACCATAGTGTCTTGATGATCACAGCTTTGTAATAGAGCTGGAAGTCCGGAATTTTGATGCCGCCAGCTTTGCTTTTCTTTTTCAGTATTCCTCTGGCTATTCTGGGTCTCTTCTGGTTCCATACAAATTTTAGGATTCTTTGTTCCATTTCTTTGAAAAAAGTGGATGGTATTTTGATGGGGATTGCATTGAATGTGTCGATTGCTCTAGGTAGCATTGACATCTTCACAATGTTGACTCTCCCAATCCATGAGCATGGAACGTTTTTCGCTTTCTTTGTTTCTTCTTCAATTTCTTTCATGAGTATTTTATCGTTTTCTGAGTACACATCCTTTGCCTCTTTGGTTAGATTTCTTCCTAGGTATCGAATCTTTTTGGGTGTAATTGTAAATGGGATCGACTCCTTGATTTGTCTCTCTTCTGTCTTGTTGTTGGTGTATAGGAATGCCACTGATTTCTGTGCATTGATTTTATATCCTGCTACTTGACTGAATTCCTGCATGAGTTCTAGCAGCTTTGGGGTGGAGTCTTTTGGGTTTTCCACATACAGTATCATATCATCTGCCAAGAGTGAGAGTTTGACTTCCTCTTTGCCGTTTTGGATGCCTTTGATTTCTTTTTGTTGTCTGATTGCTGTGGCTACGACTTCTAATACTATGTGGAATAGCAGTGGTGCGAGTGGACATCCGTGCCGCGTTCCTGACCTTAGGGGAAAAGCTCTCAGCCTTTCCCCATTGAGAATGATATTCGCTGTAGGTTTTTCATAGATGGCTTTTATGATGTTGAGGTATGTACCCTCTATCCCTATACTCTGAAGAGTTTGATCAAGAAAGGATGTTGTACTTTGTCAAATGCTTTTTCTGCATCTATGGAGAGGATCCTATGATTCTTGTTCTTTCTTTTGTTAATGTATGGTATCACGTTGATTGATTTGCGGATGTTGAACCAGCCTTGCAGCCCAGGACTAAATCCCTCTTGGTCCTGGTGAATAATCCTTTTAATGTACTGTTGGATCCTATTGGCTAGGGTTTTGGTGAGAATTTTCGCATCCATGTTCATCAAGGATCTTGGTGTGTAATTCTCCTTTTGGATGGGGTCTTTGTCTGGTTTTGGGATCAAGGTAATGCTGGCCTCATAAAATGAGTTTGGAAGTTTCCCTTCCATTTCTATTTTTTGGAACATTTTCAGGAGAATAGGTATTAATTCCTCTTGAAATGTCTGATAGAATTCCCCTGGGAAGCCATCTGGCCCTGGGCTTTTGTTTCTTGGGAGATTTTTGATGACTGTTTCAATTTCCTTCGTGGTTATAGGTCTGTTCAGGTTTTCTATTTCTTCCTGGCTCAATTTTGGTAGTTGATACATGTCTAGGAATGCACCCATTTCTTCCAGGTTATCTAATTTGCTGGCATAGAGTTGCTCATAATATGTTCTTATAGTTGTTTGTATTGCTTTGGTGTTGGTTGTGATCTCTCCTCTTTCATTCATGATTTTGTTGATTTGGGTCATTTCTCTTTTCTTTTTGATCAGTCTGGCCAGGGGTTTATCAATCTTGTTAATTCTTTCAAAGAACCAGCTCCTAGTTTCGTTGATCTGTTCTCCTGTTCTTTTGGTTTCTAGTTCATTGATTTCTGCTCTGATCTTTATGATTTCTCTTCTCCTGCTGGGTTTAGGCTTTATTTGCTGTTCTTTCTCCAGCTCCTTTAGGTGTAGGGTTAGGTTGTGTATTTGAGACCTTTCTTGTTTCTTGAGAAAGGCATGTATTGCTATATACTTTCCTCTCAGGACTGCCTTTGCTGTATCCCAAAGATTTTGAACAGTTGTGTTTCCATTTTCATTGGTTTCCATGAATTTTTTTAATTCTTCTTTAATTTCTTGGTTGACCCATTCATTCTTTAGTAGGATGCTCTTTAGCCTCCATGTATTTGAGTTCCTTCCGACTTTCCTCTTGTGGTTGAGTTCTAGTCTCAAAGCATTGTGGTCTGAAAATATGCAGGGAATGATCCCAATCTTTTGGTACCGATTGAGACCTGATTTGTGACCTGGGATGTGATCAATTCTGGAGAATGTTCCATGGGCACTAGAGAAGAATGTGTATTCCGTTGCTTTGGGATGGAATGCTCTGAATATGTCTGTGAAGTCCATTTGGTCCAGTGTGTCATTTAAAGTCTTTATTTCCTTGTTGATCTTTTGCTTAGATGATCTGTCCATTTCAGTCAGGGGGGTGTTAAAGTCCCCCACTATTATTGTATTGTTGTCAATGTGTTTCTTTGCTTTTGTTATTAATTGCCTTATATAATTGGCTGCTCCCATGTTCGGGGCATACATATTTACAATTGTTAGATCTTCTTGTTGGATAGACCCTTTAAGTAGGATATAGTGTCCTTCCTCATCTCTTGTTACAGTCTTTGTTTTAAAATCTAGTTTGTCTGATATAAGGATTGCCACCCCAGCTTTCTTTTGGTGTCCATTAGCATGGTAAGTGGTTTTCCACCCCCTCACTTTCAATCTGGGGGTGTCTTTCGGTCTAAAAGGAGTCTCTTGCAGACAGCATATGGATGGGTCTTGTTTTTTAATCCAATCTGATAGCCTGTGTCTATTGTTTTCTGTTGTTGTTGTTGTTTTGGCTTTTTTTTTTTAATTGTTATCTTAATCACCATATATTACATCATTAGTTTTTGGTGCAGTGTTCCACGATTCATTGTTTGTTCATAACACCCAGTGCTCCATGCAGAACGTGCCCCCCTCAATACCCATCACCAGGCTAACCCATCCCCCTACGCCCCTCCCCTCTAGAACCCTCCGTTTGTTTTTCAGAGTCCATCATCTCTCATGGTTCGTCTCCCCCTCTGACATACTCCCCTTTTCTTCCTCTCCTGTTATCTTCTTCTTTGTCTTTTTTCTTAAAATATGTTGCGTTATTTGTTTCAGAAGTACAGATCTGTGATTCAACAGTCTTGCACCATTCACAGCGCTCACCGTAGCACATACCCTCCCCAATGTCTATCACCCAGCCACCCCATCCCTCCCACCCCCAACCACTCCAGTAACACTCAGTTTCTTTCCTGAGATTAAGAATTCCTCATATCAGTGAGGTCATGGGATACGTGTCTTTCTCTGATTGACTTATTTCACTCAGCATAACACCCTCCAGTTCCATCCACGTCGTTGCAAATGGCAAGGTCTCATTCCTTTTGATGGCTGCATAATATTCCATTGTGTATATATACCACCTCTTCTTTAGCCATTCATCTGTCGATGGGCATCTTGGCTCTTTCCACCGTTTGGCTATGGTGGACATTGCTGCTATAATCATTGGGGTACACGTACCCCTTCGGGTCCCTACATTTGTATCTTTGTGGTCAATACCCAGTAGTGCAATTGCTGGATCGAACGGTAGCTCTAATTTCAACTGTTTGAGGAACCTCCATACTGTTTTCCAGAGGGGTTGCCCCAGCTTGCATTCCCACCAACAGTGGAGGAGGGTTCCCCTTTCTCCACATCCCCGCCAACATCTGTCGTTCCCTGACTTGTTAATTTTAGCCATTCTGACGGGTGTGGGGTGGTATCTCATGGAGGTTTTGATTTGGATTTCCCTGATGCCGAGCGATGTTGAGCACTTTTTCATGTGCCTCTTGGCCATTTGGATGTCTTCTTTGGAGAGATGTCTGTTCATGTCTTCTGCCCCTTTCTTGATTGGATTATTTGTTCTTTGGGTGTTGAGTTTGATAAGTTCTTTATAGATTTTGGATACTAGCCCTTTGTCTGATAGGTCATTTGCAAATATTTTCTCCCACTCTGTCGGTTGTCTTTTGGATTTGTGGACTGTTTCTTTTGCTGTGCAAAAGCTTTTTATCTTGATGAAATCCCAATAGTTCATTTTTGCCCTGGCTTCCCGTGCCTTTGGCGATGTTTCTAGGAAGAAGTTGCTGCGGCTAAGGTCGAAAAGGTTGCTACCTGTGTTCTCCTTTAGGATTTGGATGGACTCCTGTCTCCCGTTGAGGTCTTTCAACCATTTGGAGTCTATTTTTGTGTGTGGTGTAAGGAAATGGTCCAGTTTCATTCTTCTGCATGTGGCTGTCCAATTTTCCCAACACCATTTGTTGAAGAGACTGTCTTTTTGCCATTGGACATTCTTTCCTGCTTTGTCAACAATAAGTTGACCATAGAGTTGAGGGTCCATTTCTGGGCTCTCGATTCTGTTCCATTGACCGATGTGTCTGTTTTTGTGCCAGTACCATAGTGTCTTGATGATCACAGCTTTGTAATAGAGCTGGAAGTCCGGAATTTTGATGCCGCCAGCTTTGCTTTTCTTTTTCAGTATTCCTCTGGCTATTCTGGGTCTCTTCTGGTTCCATACAAATTTTAGGATTCTTTGTTCCATTTCTTTGAAAAAAGTGGATGGTATTTTGATGGGGATTGCATTGAATGTGTCGATTGCTCTAGGTAGCATTGACATCTTCACAATGTTGACTCTCCCAATCCATGAGCATGGAACGTTTTTCGCTTTCTTTGTGTCTTCTTCAATTTCTTTCATGAGTATTTTATCGTTTTCTGAGTACACATCCTTTGCCTCTTTGGTTAGATTTCTTCCTAGGTATCGAATCTTTTTGGGTGTAATTGTAAATGGGATCGACTCCTTGATTTGTCTCTCTTCTGTCTTGTTGTTGGTGTATAGGAATGCCACTGATTTCTGTGCATTGATTTTATATCCTGCTACTTGACTGAATTCCTGCATGAGTTCTAGCAGCTTTGGGGTGGAGTCTTTTGGGTTTTCCACATACAGTATCATATCATCTGCCAAGAGTGAGAGTTTGACTTCCTCTTTGCCGTTTTGGATGCCTTTGATTTCTTTTTGTTGTCTGATTGCTGTGGCTACGACTTCTAATACTATGTGGAATAGCAGTGGTGCGAGTGGACATCCGTGCCGCGTTCCTGACCTTAGGGGAAAAGCTCTCAGCCTTTCCCCATTGAGAATGATATTCGCTGTAGGTTTTTCATAGATGGCTTTTATGATGTTGAGGTATGTACCCTCTATCCCTATACTCTGAAGAGTTTGATCAAGAAAGGATGTTGTACTTTGTCAAATGCTTTTTCTGCATCTATGGAGAGGATCCTATGATTCTTGTTCTTTCTTTTGTTAATGTATGGTATCACGTTGATTGATTTGCGGATGTTGAACCAGCCTTGCAGCCCAGGACTAAATCCCTCTTGGTCCTGGTGAATAATCCTTTTAATGTACTGTTGGATCCTATTGGCTAGGGTTTTGGTGAGAATTTTCGCATCCATGTTCATCAAGGATCTTGGTGTGTAATTCTCCTTTTGGATGGGGTCTTTGTCTGGTTTTGGGATCAAGGTAATGCTGGCCTCATAAAATGAGTTTGGAAGTTTCCCTTCCATTTCTATTTTTTGGAACATTTTCAGGAGAATAGGTATTAATTCCTCTTGAAATGTCTGATAGAATTCCCCTGGGAAGCCATCTGGCCCTGGGCTTTTGTTTCTTGGGAGATTTTTGATGACTGTTTCAATTTCCTTCGTGGTTATAGGTCTGTTCAGGTTTTCTATTTCTTCCTGGCTCAATTTTGGTAGTTGATACATGTCTAGGAATGCACCCATTTCTTCCAGGTTATCTAATTTGCTGGCATAGAGTTGCTCATAATATGTTCTTATAGTTGTTTGTATTGCTTTGGTGTTGGTTGTGATCTCTCCTCTTTCATTCATGATTTTGTTGATTTGGGTCATTTCTCTTTTCTTTTTGATCAGTCTGGCCAGGGGTTTATCAATCTTGTTAATTCTTTCAAAGAACCAGCTCCTAGTTTCGTTGATCTGTTCTCCTGTTCTTTTGGTTTCTAGTTCATTGATTTCTGCTCTGATCTTTATGATTTCTCTTCTCCTGCTGGGTTTAGGCTTTATTTGCTGTTCTTTCTCCAGCTCCTTTAGGTGTAGGGTTAGGTTGTGTATTTGAGACCTTTCTTGTTTCTTGAGAAAGGCATGTATTGCTATATACTTTCCTCTCAGGACTGCCTTTGCTGTATCCCAAAGATTTTGAACAGTTGTGTTTCCATTTTCATTGGTTTCCATGAATTTTTTTAATTCTTCTTTAATTTCTTGGTTGACCCATTCATTCTTTAGTAGGATGCTCTTTAGCCTCCATGTATTTGAGTTCCTTCCGACTTTCCTCTTGTGGTTGAGTTCTAGTCTCAAAGCATTGTGGTCTGAAAATATGCAGGGAATGATCCCAATCTTTTGGTACCGATTGAGACCTGATTTGTGACCTGGGATGTGATCAATTCTGGAGAATGTTCCATGGGCACTAGAGAAGAATGTGTATTCCGTTGCTTTGGGATGGAATGCTCTGAATATGTCTGTGAAGTCCATTTGGTCCAGTGTGTCATTTAAAGTCTTTATTTCCTTGTTGATCTTTTGCTTAGATGATCTGTCCATTTCAGTCAGGGGGGTGTTAAAGTCCCCCACTATTATTGTATTGTTGTCAATGTGTTTCTTTGCTTTTGTTATTAATTGCCTTATATAATTGGCTGCTCCCATGTTCGGGGCATACATATTTACAATTGTTAGATCTTCTTGTTGGATAGACCCTTTAAGTAGGATATAGTGTCCTTCCTCATCTCTTGTTACAGTCTTTGTTTTAAAATCTAGTTTGTCTGATATAAGGATTGCCACCCCAGCTTTCTTTTGGTGTCCATTAGCATGGTAAGTGGTTTTCCACCCCCTCACTTTCAATCTGGGGGTGTCTTTCGGTCTAAAAGGAGTCTCTTGCAGACAGCATATGGATGGGTCTTGTTTTTTAATCCAATCTGATAGCCTGTGTCTATTGTTTTCTGTTGTTGTTGTTGTTTTGGCTTTTTTTTTTTAATTGTTATCTTAATCACCATATATTACATCATTAGTTTTTGGTGCAGTGTTCCACGATTCATTGTTTGTTCATAACACCCAGTGCTCCATGCAGAACGTGCCCCCCTCAATACCCATCACCAGGCTAACCCATCCCCCTACGCCCCTCCCCTCTAGAACCCTCCGTTTGTTTTTCAGAGTCCATCATCTCTCATGGTTCGTCTCCCCCTCTGACATACTCCCCTTTTCTTCCTCTCCTGTTATCTTCTTCTTTGTCTTTTTTCTTAAAATATGTTGCGTTATTTGTTTCAGAAGTACAGATCTGTGATTCAACAGTCTTGCACCATTCACAGCGCTCACCGTAGCACATACCCTCCCCAATGTCTATCACCCAGCCACCCCATCCCTCCCACCCCCAACCACTCCAGTAACACTCAGTTTCTTTCCTGAGATTAAGAATTCCTCATATCAGTGAGGTCATGGGATACGTGTCTTTCTCTGATTGACTTATTTCACTCAGCATAACACCCTCCAGTTCCATCCACGTCGTTGCAAATGGCAAGGTCTCATTCCTTTTGATGGCTGCATAATATTCCATTGTGTATATATACCACCTCTTCTTTAGCCATTCATCTGTCGATGGGCATCTTGGCTCTTTCCACCGTTTGGCTATGGTGGACATTGCTGCTATAATCATTGGGGTACACGTACCCCTTCGGGTCCCTACATTTGTATCTTTGTGGTCAATACCCAGTAGTGCAATTGCTGGATCGAACGGTAGCTCTAATTTCAACTGTTTGAGGAACCTCCATACTGTTTTCCAGAGGGGTTGCCCCAGCTTGCATTCCCACCAACAGTGGAGGAGGGTTCCCCTTTCTCCACATCCCCGCCAACATCTGTCGTTCCCTGACTTGTTAATTTTAGCCATTCTGACGGGTGTGGGGTGGTATCTCATGGAGGTTTTGATTTGGATTTCCCTGATGCCGAGCGATGTTGAGCACTTTTTCATGTGCCTCTTGGCCATTTGGATGTCTTCTTTGGAGAGATGTCTGTTCATGTCTTCTGCCCCTTTCTTGATTGGATTATTTGTTCTTTGGGTGTTGAGTTTGATAAGTTCTTTATAGATTTTGGATACTAGCCCTTTGTCTGATAGGTCATTTGCAAATATTTTCTCCCACTCTGTCGGTTGTCTTTTGGATTTGTGGACTGTTTCTTTTGCTGTGCAAAAGCTTTTTATCTTGATGAAATCCCAATAGTTCATTTTTGCCCTGGCTTCCCGTGCCTTTGGCGATGTTTCTAGGAAGAAGTTGCTGCGGCTAAGGTCGAAAAGGTTGCTACCTGTGTTCTCCTTTAGGATTTGGATGGACTCCTGTCTCCCGTTGAGGTCTTTCAACCATTTGGAGTCTATTTTTGTGTGTGGTGTAAGGAAATGGTCCAGTTTCATTCTTCTGCATGTGGCTGTCCAATTTTCCCAACACCATTTGTTGAAGAGACTGTCTTTTTGCCATTGGACATTCTTTCCTGCTTTGTCAACAATAAGTTGACCATAGAGTTGAGGGTCCATTTCTGGGCTCTCGATTCTGTTCCATTGACCGATGTGTCTGTTTTTGTGCCAGTACCATAGTGTCTTGATGATCACAGCTTTGTAATAGAGCTGGAAGTCCGGAATTTTGATGCCGCCAGCTTTGCTTTTCTTTTTCAGTATTCCTCTGGCTATTCTGGGTCTCTTCTGGTTCCATACAAATTTTAGGATTCTTTGTTCCATTTCTTTGAAAAAAGTGGATGGTATTTTGATGGGGATTGCATTGAATGTGTCGATTGCTCTAGGTAGCATTGACATCTTCACAATGTTGACTCTCCCAATCCATGAGCATGGAACGTTTTTCGCTTTCTTTGTGTCTTCTTCAATTTCTTTCATGAGTATTTTATCGTTTTCTGAGTACACATCCTTTGCCTCTTTGGTTAGATTTCTTCCTAGGTATCGAATCTTTTTGGGTGTAATTGTAAATGGGATCGACTCCTTGATTTGTCTCTCTTCTGTCTTGTTGTTGGTGTATAGGAATGCCACTGATTTCTGTGCATTGATTTTATATCCTGCTACTTGACTGAATTCCTGCATGAGTTCTAGCAGCTTTGGGGTGGAGTCTTTTGGGTTTTCCACATACAGTATCATATCATCTGCCAAGAGTGAGAGTTTGACTTCCTCTTTGCCGTTTTGGATGCCTTTGATTTCTTTTTGTTGTCTGATTGCTGTGGCTACGACTTCTAATACTATGTGGAATAGCAGTGGTGCGAGTGGACATCCGTGCCGCGTTCCTGACCTTAGGGGAAAAGCTCTCAGCCTTTCCCCATTGAGAATGATATTCGCTGTAGGTTTTTCATAGATGGCTTTTATGATGTTGAGGTATGTACCCTCTATCCCTATACTCTGAAGAGTTTGATCAAGAAAGGATGTTGTACTTTGTCAAATGCTTTTTCTGCATCTATGGAGAGGATCCTATGATTCTTGTTCTTTCTTTTGTTAATGTATGGTATCACGTTGATTGATTTGCGGATGTTGAACCAGCCTTGCAGCCCAGGACTAAATCCCTCTTGGTCCTGGTGAATAATCCTTTTAATGTACTGTTGGATCCTATTGGCTAGGGTTTTGGTGAGAATTTTCGCATCCATGTTCATCAAGGATCTTGGTGTGTAATTCTCCTTTTGGATGGGGTCTTTGTCTGGTTTTGGGATCAAGGTAATGCTGGCCTCATAAAATGAGTTTGGAAGTTTCCCTTCCATTTCTATTTTTTGGAACATTTTCAGGAGAATAGGTATTAATTCCTCTTGAAATGTCTGATAGAATTCCCCTGGGAAGCCATCTGGCCCTGGGCTTTTGTTTCTTGGGAGATTTTTGATGACTGTTTCAATTTCCTTCGTGGTTATAGGTCTGTTCAGGTTTTCTATTTCTTCCTGGCTCAATTTTGGTAGTTGATACATGTCTAGGAATGCACCCATTTCTTCCAGGTTATCTAATTTGCTGGCATAGAGTTGCTCATAATATGTTCTTATAGTTGTTTGTATTGCTTTGGTGTTGGTTGTGATCTCTCCTCTTTCATTCATGATTTTGTTGATTTGGGTCATTTCTCTTTTCTTTTTGATCAGTCTGGCCAGGGGTTTATCAATCTTGTTAATTCTTTCAAAGAACCAGCTCCTAGTTTCGTTGATCTGTTCTCCTGTTCTTTTGGTTTCTAGTTCATTGATTTCTGCTCTGATCTTTATGATTTCTCTTCTCCTGCTGGGTTTAGGCTTTATTTGCTGTTCTTTCTCCAGCTCCTTTAGGTGTAGGGTTAGGTTGTGTATTTGAGACCTTTCTTGTTTCTTGAGAAAGGCATGTATTGCTATATACTTTCCTCTCAGGACTGCCTTTGCTGTATCCCAAAGATTTTGAACAGTTGTGTTTCCATTTTCATTGGTTTCCATGAATTTTTTTAATTCTTCTTTAATTTCTTGGTTGACCCATTCATTCTTTAGTAGGATGCTCTTTAGCCTCCATGTATTTGAGTTCCTTCCGACTTCCTCTTGTGGTTGAGTTCTAGTCTCAAAGCATTGTGGTCTGAAAATATGCAGGGAATGATCCCAATCTTTTGGTACCGATTGAGACCTGATTTGTGACCTGGGATGTGATCAATTCTGGAGAATGTTCCATGGGCACTAGAGAAGAATGTGTATTCCGTTGCTTTGGGATGGAATGCTCTGAATATGTCTGTGAAGTCCATTTGGTCCAGTGTGTCATTTAAAGTCTTTATTTCCTTGTTGATCTTTTGCTTAGATGATCTGTCCATTTCAGTCAGGGGGGTGTTAAAGTCCCCCACTATTATTGTATTGTTGTCAATGTGTTTCTTTGCTTTTGTTATTAATTGCCTTATATAATTGGCTGCTCCCATGTTCGGGGCATAGATATTTACAATTGTTAGATCTTCTTGTTGGATAGACCCTTTAAGTAGGATATAGTGTCCTTCCTCATCTCTTGTTACAGTCTTTGTTTTAAAATCTAGTTTGTCTGATATAAGGATTGCCACCCCAGCTTTCTTTTGGTGTCCATTAGCATGGTAAGTGGTTTTCCACCCCCTCACTTTCAATCTGGGGGTGTCTTTCGGTCTAAAAGGAGTCTCTTGCAGACAGCATATGGATGGGTCTTGTTTTTTAATCCAATCTGATAGCCTGTGTCTTTTGTTTTCTGTTGTTGTTGTTGTTTTGGCTTTTTTTTTTAATTGTTATCTTAATCACCATATATTACATCATTAGTTTTTGGTGCAGTGTTCCACGATTCATTGTTTGTTCATAACACCCAGTGCTCCATGCAGAACGTGCCCCCCTCAATACCCATCACCAGGCTAACCCATCCCCCTACGCCCCTCCCCTCTAGAACGCTCCGTTTGTTTTTCAGAGTCCATCATCTCTCATGGTTCGTCTCCCCCTCTGACATACTCCCCTTTTCTTCCTCTCCTGTTATCTTCTTCTTTGTCTTTTTTCTTAAAATATGTTGCGTTATTTGTTTCAGAAGTACAGATCTGTGATTCAACAGTCTTGCACCATTCACAGCGCTCACCGTAGCACATACCCTCCCCAATGTCTATCACCCAGCCACCCCATCCCTCCCACCCCCAACCACTCCAGTAACACTCAGTTTCTTTCCTGAGATTAAGAATTCCTCATATCAGTGAGGTCATGGGATACGTGTCTTTCTCTGATTGACTTATTTCACTCAGCATAACACCCTCCAGTTCCATCCACGTCGTTGCAAATGGCAAGGTCTCATTCCTTTTGATGGCTGCCTAATATTCCATTGTGTATATATACCACCTCTTCTTTAGCCATTCATCTGTCGATGGGCATCTTGGCTCTTTCCACCGTTTGGCTATGGTGGACATTGCTGCTATAATCATTGGGGTACACGTACCCCTTCGGGTCCCTACATTTGTATCTTTGTGGTCAATACCCAGTAGTGCAATTGCTGGATCGAACGGTAGCTCTAATTTCAACTGTTTGAGGAACCTCCATACTGTTTTCCAGAGGGGTTGCCCCAGCTTGCATTCCCACCAACAGTGGAGGAGGGTTCCCCTTTCTCCACATCCCCGCCAACATCTGTCGTTCCCTGACTTGTTAATTTTAGCCATTCTGACGGGTGTGAGGTGGTATCTCATGGAGGTTTTGATTTGGATTTCCCTGATGCCGAGCGATGTTGAGCACTTTTTCATGTGCCTCTTGGCCATTTGGATGTCTTCTTTGGAGAGATGTCTGTTCATGTCTTCTGCCCCTTTCTTGATTGGATTATTTGTTCTTTGGGTGTTGAGTTTGATAAGTTCTTTATAGATTTTGGATACTAGCCCTTTGTCTGATAGGTCATTTGCAAATATTTTCTCCCACTCTGTCGGTTGTCTTTTGGATTTGTGGACTGTTTCTTTTGCTGTGCAAAAGCTTTTTATCTTGATGAAATCCCAATAGTTCATTTTTGCCCTGGCTTCCCGTGCCTTTGGCGATGTTTCTAGGAAGAAGTTGCTGCGGCTAAGGTCGAAAAGGTTGCTACCTGTGTTCTCCTTTAGGATTTGGATGGACTCCTGTCTCCCGTTGAGGTCTTTCAACCATTTGGAGTCTATTTTTGTGTGTGGTGTAAGGAAATGGTCCAGTTTCATTCTTCTGCATGTGGCTGTCCAATTTTCCCAACACCATTTGTTGAAGAGACTGTCTTTTTGCCATTGGACATTCTTTCCTGCTTTGTCAACATTAAGTTGACCATAGAGTTGAGGGTCCATTTCTGGGCTCTCGATTCTGTTCCATTGACCGATGTGTCTGTTTTTGTGCCAGTACCATAGTGTCTTGATGATCACAGCTTTGTAATAGAGCTGGAAGTCCGGAATTTTGATGCCGCCAGCTTTGCTTTTCTTTTTCAGTATTCCTCTGGCTATTCTGGGTCTCTTCTGGTTCCATACAAATTTTAGGATTCTTTGTTCCATTTCTTTGAAAAAAGTGGATGGTATTTTGATGGGGATTGCATTGAATGTGTCGATTGCTCTAGGTAGCATTGACATCTTCACAATGTTGACTCTCCCAATCCATGAGCATGGAACGTTTTTCGCTTTCTTTGTGTCTTCTTCAATTTCTTTCATGAGTATTTTATCGTTTTCTGAGTACACATCCTTTGCCTCTTTGGTTAGATTTCTTCCTAGGTATCGAATCTTTTTGGGTGTAATTGTAAATGGGATCGACTCCTTGATTTGTCTCTCTTCTGTCTTGTTGTTGGTGTATAGGAATGCCACTGATTTCTGTGCATTGATTTTATATCCTGCTACTTGACTGAATTCCTGCATGAGTTCTAGCAGCTTTGGGGTGGAGTCTTTTGGGTTTTCCACATACAGTATCATATCATCTGCCAAGAGTGAGAGTTTGACTTCCTCTTTGCCGTTTTGGATGCCTTTGATTTCTTTTTGTTGTCTGATTGCTGTGGCTACGACTTCTAATACTATGTGGAATAGCAGTGGTGCGAGTGGACATCCGTGCCGCGTTCCTGACCTTAGGGGAAAGGCTCTCAGCCTTTCCCCATTGAGAATGATATTCGCTGTAGGTTTTTCATAGATGGCTTTTATGATGTTGAGGTATGTACCCTCTATCCCTATACTCTGAAGAGTTTTGATCAAGAAAGGATGTTGTACTTTGTCAAATGCTTTTTCTGCATCTATGGAGAGGATCCTATGATTCTTGTTCTTTCTTTTGTTAATGTATGGTATCACGTTGATTGATTTGCGGATGTTGAACCAGCCTTGCAGCCCAGGACTAAATCCCTCTTGGTCCTGGTGAATAATCCTTTTAATGTACTGTTGGATCCTATTGGCTAGGGTTTTGGTGAGAATTTTCGCATCCATGTTCATCAAGGATCTTGGTGTGTAATTCTCCTTTTGGATGGGGTCTTTGTCTGGTTTTGGGATCAAGGTAATGCTGGCCTCATAAAATGAGTTTGGAAGTTTCCCTTCCATTTCTATTTTTTGGAACATTTTCAGGAGAATAGGTATTAATTCCTCTTGAAATGTCTGATAGAATTCCCCTGGGAAGCCATCTGGCCCTGGGCTTTTGTTTCTTGGGAGATTTTTGATGACTGTTTCAATTTCCTTCGTGGTTATAGGTCTGTTCAGGTTTTCTATTTCTTCCTGGCTCAATTTTGGTAGTTGATACATCTCTAGGAATGCACCCATTTCTTCCAGGTTATCTAATTTGCTGGCATAGAGTTGCTCATAATATGTTCTTATAGTTGTTTGTATTGCTTTGGTGTTGGTTGTGATCTCTCCTCTTTCATTCATGATTTTGTTGATTTGGGTCATTTCTCTTTTCTTTTTGATCAGTCTGGCCAGGGGTTTATCAATCTTGTTAATTCTTTCAAAGAACCAGCTCCTAGTTTCGTTGATCTGTTCTCCTGTTCTTTTGGTTTCTAGTTCATTGATTTCTGCTCTGATCTTTATGATTTCTCTTCTCCTGCTGGGTTTAGGCTTTATTTGCTGTTCTTTCTCCAGCTCCTTTAGGTGTAGGGTTAGGTTGTGTATTTGAGACCTTTCTTGTTTCTTGAGAAAGGCATGTATTGCTATATACTTTCCTCTCAGGACTGCCTTTGCTGTATCCCAAAGATTTTGAACAGTTGTGTTTCCATTTTCATTGGTTTCCATGAATTTTTTTAATTCTTCTTTAATTTCTTGGTTGACCCATTCATTCTTTAGTAGGATGCTCTTTAGCCTCCATGTATTTGAGTTCCTTCCGACTTTCCTCTTGTGGTTGAGTTCTAGTCTCAAAGCATTGTGGTCTGAAAATATGCAGGGAATGATCCCAATCTTTTGGTACCGATTGAGACCTGATTTGTGACCTGGGATGTGATCAATTCTGGAGAATGTTCCATGGGCACTAGAGAAGAATGTGTATTCCGTTGCTTTGGGATGGAATGCTCTGAATATGTCTGTGAAGTCCATTTGGTCCAGTGTGTCATTTAAAGTCTTTATTTCCTTGTTGATCTTTTGCTTAGATGATCTGTCCATTTCAGTCAGGGGGGTGTTAAAGTCCCCCACTATTATTGTATTGTTGTCAATGTGTTTCTTTGCTTTTGTTATTAATTGCCTTATATAATTGGCTGCTCCCATGTTCGGGGCATAGATATTTACAATTGTTAGATCTTCTTGTTGGATAGACCCTTTAAGTAGGATATAGTGTCCTTCCTCATCTCTTGTTACAGTCTTTGTTTTAAAATCTAGTTTGTCTGATATAAGGATTGCCACCCCAGCTTTCTTTTGGTGTCCATTAGCATGGTAAGTGGTTTTCCACCCCCTCACTTTCAATCTGGGGGTGTCTTTCGGTCTAAAAGGAGTCTCTTGCAGACAGCATATGGATGGGTCTTGTTTTTTAATCCAATCTGATAGCCTGTGTCTTTTGTTTTCTGTTGTTGTTGTTGTTTTGGCTTTTTTTTTTAATTGTTATCTTAATCACCATATATTACATCATTAGTTTTTGGTGCAGTGTTCCACGATTCATTGTTTGTTCATAACACCCAGTGCTCCATGCAGAACGTGCCCCCCTCAATACCCATCACCAGGCTAACCCATCCCCCTACGCCCCTCCCCTCTAGAACCCTCCGTTTGTTTTTCAGAGTCCTTCATCTCTCATGGTTCGTCTCCCCCTCTGACATACTCCCCTTTTCTTCCTCTCCTGTTATCTTCTTCTTTGTCTTTTTTCTTAAAATATGTTGCGTCAACAGTCTTGCACCATTCACAGCGCTCACCGTAGCACATACCCTCCCCAATGTCTATCACCCAGCCACCCCATCCCTCCCACCCCCAACCACTCCAGTAACACTCAGTTTCTTTCCTGAGATTAAGAATTCCTCATATCAGTGAGGTCATGGGATACGTGTCTTTCTCTGATTGACTTATTTCACTCAGCATAACACCCTCCAGTTCCATCCACGTCGTTGCAAATGGCAAGGTCTCATTCCTTTTGATGGCTGCCTAATATTCCATTGTGTATATATACCACCTCTTCTTTAGCCATTCATCTGTCGATGGGCATCTTGGCTCTTTCCACCGTTTGGCTATGGTGGACATTGCTGCTATAATCATTGGGGTACACGTACCCCTTCGGGTCCCTACATTTGTATCTTTGTGGTCAATACCCAGTAGTGCAATTGCTGGATCGAACGGTAGCTCTAATTTCAACTGTTTGAGGAACCTCCATACTGTTTTCCAGAGGGGTTGCCCCAGCTTGCATTCCCACCAACAGTGGAGGAGGGTTCCCCTTTCTCCACATCCCCGCCAACATCTGTCGTTCCCTGACTTGTTAATTTTAGCCATTCTGACGGGTGTGAGGTGGTATCTCATGGAGGTTTTGATTTGGATTTCCCTGATGCCGAGCGATGTTGAGCACTTTTTCATGTGCCTCTTGGCCATTTGGATGTCTTCTTTGGAGAGATGTCTGTTCATGTCTTCTGCCCCTTTCTTGATTGGATTATTTGTTCTTTGGGTGTTGAGTTTGATAAGTTCTTTATAGATTTTGGATACTAGCCCTTTGTCTGATAGGTCATTTGCAAATATTTTCTCCCATTCTGTCGGTTGTCTTTTGGATTTGTGGACTGTTTCTTTTGCTGTGCAAAAGCTTTTTATCTTGATGAAATCCCAATAGTTCATTTTTGCCCTGGCTTCCCGTGCCTTTGGCGATGTTTCTAGGAAGAAGTTGCTGCGGCTAAGGTCGAAAAGGTTGCTACCTGTGTTCTCCTTTAGGATTTGCATGGACTCCTGTCTCCCGTTTAGGTCTTTCAACCATTTGGAGTCTATTTTTGTGTGTGGTGTAAGGAAATGGTCCAGTTTCATTCTTCTGCATGTGGCTGTCCAACTTTCCCAACACCATTTGTTGAAGAGACTGTCTTTTTGCCATTGGACATTCTTTCCTGCTTTGTCAACAATAAGTTGACCATAGAGTTGAGGGTCCATTTCTGGGCTCTCGATTCTGTTCCATTGACCGATGTGTCTGTTTTTGTGCCAGTACCATAGTGTCTTGATGATCACAGCTTTGTAATAGAGCTGGAAGTCCGGAATTGTGATGCCGCCAGCTTTGCTTTTCTTTTTCAGTATTCCTCTGGCTATTCTGGGTCTCTTCTGGTTCCATACAAATTTTAGGATTCTTTGTTCCATTTCTTTGAAAAAAGTGGATGGTATTTTGATGGGGATTGCATTGAATGTGTCGATTGCTCTAGGTAGCATTGACATCTTCACAATGTTGATTCTCCCAATCCATGAGCATGGAACGTTTTTCCCTTTCTTTGTGTCTTCTTCAATTTCTTTCATGAGTATTTTATCGTTTTCTGAGTACACATCCTTTGCCTCTTTGGTTAGATTTCTTCCTAGGTATCGAATGGTTTTGGGTGTAATTGTAAATGGGATCGACTCCTTGATTTGTCTCTCTTCTGTCTTGTTGTTGGTGTATAGGAATGCCACTGATTTCTGTGCACTGATTTTATATCCTGCTACTTGACTGAATTCCTGTATGAGTTCTAGCAGCTTTGGGGTGGAGTCTTTTGGGTTTTCCACATACAGTATCATATCATCTGCCAAGAGTGAGAGTTTGACTTCCTCTTTGCCGTTTTGGATGCCTTTGATTTCTTTTTGTTGTCTGATTGCTGTGGCTACGACTTCTAATACTATGTGGAATAGCAGTGGTGCGAGTGGACATCCGTGCCGCGTTCCTGACCTTAGGGGAAAAGCTCTCAGCCTTTCCCCATTGAGAATGATATTCGCTGTAAGTTTTTCATAGATGGCTTTTATGATGTTGAGGTATGGACCCTCTATCCCTATACTCTGAAGAGTTTTGATCAAGAAAGGATGTTGTACTTTGTCAAATGCTTTTTCTGCATCTATGGAGAGGATCCTATGATTCTTGTTCTTTCTTTTGTTAATGTATGGTATCACGTTGATTGATTTGCGGATGTTGAACCAGCCTTGCAGCCCAGGACTAAATCCCTCTTGGTCCTGGTGAATAATCCTTTTAATGTACTGTTGGATCCTATTGGCTAGGGTTTTGGTGAGAATTTTCGCATCCATGTTCATCAAGGATCTTGGTGTGTAATTCTCCTTTTGGATGGGGTCTTTGTCTGGTTTTGGGATCAAGGTAATGCTGGCCTCATAAAATGAGTTTGGAAGTTTCCCTTCCATTTCTATTTTTTGGAACATTTTCAGGAGAATAGGTATTAATTCCTCTTGAAATGTCTGATAGAATTCCCCTGGGAAGCCATCTGGCCCTGGGCTTTTGTTTCTTGGGAGATTTTTGATGACTGTTTCAATTTCCTTCGTGGTTATAGGTCTGTTCAGGTTTTCTATTTCTTCCTGGCTCAATTTTGGTAGTTGATACATCTCTAGGAATGCACCCATTTCTTCCAGGTTATCTAATTTGCTGGCATAGAGTTGCTCATAATATGTTCTTATAGTTGTTTGTATTGCTTTGGTGTTGGTTGTGATCTCTCCTCTTTCATTCATGATTTTGTTGATTTGGGTCATTTCTCTTTTCTTTTTGATCAGTCTGGCCAGGGGTTTATCAATCTTGTTAATTCTTTCAAAGAACCAGCTCCTAGTTTCGTTGATCTGTTCTCCTGTTCTTTTGGTTTCTAGTTCATTGATTTCTGCTCTGATCTTTATGATTTCTCTTCTCCTGCTGGGTTTAGGCTTTATTTGCTGTTCTTTCTCCAGCTCCTTTAGGTGTAGGGTTAGGTTGTGTATTTGAGACCTTTCTTGTTTCTTGAGAAAGGCATGTATTGCTATATACTTTCCTCTCAGGACTGCCTTTGCTGTATCCCAAAGATTTTGAACAGTTGTGTTTCCATTTTCATTGGTTTCCATGAATTTTTTTAATTCTTCTTTAATTTCTTGGTTGACCCATTCATTCTTTAGTAGGATGCTCTTTAGCCTCCATGTATTTGAGTTCCTTCCGACTTTCCTCTTGTGGTTGAGTTCTAGTCTCAAAGCATTGTGGTCTGAAAATATGCAGGGAATGATCCCAATCTTTTGGTACCGATTGAGACCTGATTTGTGACCTGGGATGTGATCAATTCTGGAGAATGTTCCATGGGCACTAGAGAAGAATGTGTATTCCGTTGCTTTGGGATGGAATGCTCTGAATATGTCTGTGAAGTCCATTTGGTCCAGTGTGTCATTTAAAGTCTTTATTTCCTTGTTGATCTTTTGCTTAGATGATCTGTCCATTTCAGTCAGGGGGGTGTTAAAGTCCCCCACTATTATTGTATTGTTGTCAATGTGTTTCTTTGCTTTTGTTATTAATTGCCTTATATAACTGGCTGCTCCCATGTTCGGGGCATAGATATTTACAATTGTTAGATCTTCTTGTTGGATAGACCCTTTAAGTAGGATATAGTGTCCTTCCTCATCTCTTGTTACAGTCTTTGTTTTAAAATCTAGTTTGTCTGATATAAGGATTGCCACCCCAGCTTTCTTTTGGTGTCCATTAGCATGGTAAGTGGTTTTCCACCCCCTCACTTTCAATCTGGGGGTGTCTTTCGGTCTAAAAGGAGTCTCTTGCAGACAGCATATGGATGGGTCTTGTTTTTTAATCCAATCTGATAGCCTGTGTCTTTTGTTTTCTGTTGTTGTTGTTGTTTTGGCTTTTTTTTTTAATTGTTATCTTAATCACCATATATTACATCATTAGTTTTTGGTGCAGTGTTCCACGATTCATTGTTTGTTCATAACACCCAGTGCTCCATGCAGAACGTGCCCCCCTCAATACCCATCACCAGGCTAACCCATCCCCCTACGCCCCTCCCCTCTAGAACCCTCCGTTTGTTTTTCAGAGTCCTTCATCTCTCATGGTTCGTCTCCCCCTCTGACATACTCCCCTTTTCTTCCTCTCCTGTTATCTTCTTCTTTGTCTTTTTTCTTAAAATATGTTGCGTCAACAGTCTTGCACCATTCACAGCGCTCACCGTAGCACATACCCTCCCCAATGTCTATCACCCAGCCACCCCATCCCTCCCACCCCCAACCACTCCAGTAACACTCAGTTTCTTTCCTGAGATTAAGAATTCCTCATATCAGTGAGGTCATGGGATACGTGTCTTTCTCTGATTGACTTATTTCACTCAGCATAACACCCTCCAGTTCCATCCACGTCGTTGCAAATGGCAAGGTCTCATTCCTTTTGATGGCTGCCTAATATTCCATTGTGTATATATACCACCTCTTCTTTAGCCATTCATCTGTCGATGGGCATCTTGGCTCTTTCCACCGTTTGGCTATGGTGGACATTGCTGCTATAATCATTGGGGTACACGTACCCCTTCGGGTCCCTACATTTGTATCTTTGTGGTCAATACCCAGTAGTGCAATTGCTGGATCGAACGGTAGCTCTAATTTCAACTGTTTGAGGAACCTCCATACTGTTTTCCAGAGGGGTTGCCCCAGCTTGCATTCCCACCAACAGTGGAGGAGGGTTCCCCTTTCTCCACATCCCCGCCAACATCTGTCGTTCCCTGACTTGTTAATTTTAGCCATTCTGACGGGTGTGAGGTGGTATCTCATGGAGGTTTTGATTTGGATTTCCCTGATGCCGAGCGATGTTGAGCACTTTTTCATGTGCCTCTTGGCCATTTGGATGTCTTCTTTGGAGAGATGTCTGTTCATGTCTTCTGCCCCTTTCTTGATTGGATTATTTGTTCTTTGGGTGTTGAGTTTGATAAGTTCTTTATAGATTTTGGATACTAGCCCTTTGTCTGATAGGTCATTTGCAAATATTTTCTCCCATTCTGTCGGTTGTCTTTTGGTTTTGTGGACTGTTTCTTTTGCTGTGCAAAAGCTTTTTATCTTGATGAAATCCCAATAGTTCATTTTTGCCCTGGCTTCCCGTGCCTTTGGCGATGTTTCTAGGAAGAAGTTGCTGCGGCTAAGGTCGAAAAGGTTGCTACCTGTGTTCTCCTTTAGGATTTGCATGGACTCCTGTCTCCCGTTTAGGTCTTTCAACCATTTGGAGTCTATTTTTGTGTGTGGTGTAAGGAAATGGTCCAGTTTCATTCTTCTGCATGTGGCTGTCCAATTTTCCCAACACCATTTGTTGAAGAGACTGTCTTTTTGCCATTGGACATTCTTTCCTGCTTTGTCAACAATAAGTTGACCATAGAGTTGAGGGTCCATTTCTGGGCTCTCGATTCTGTTCCATTGACCGATGTGTCTGTTTTTGTGCCAGTACCATAGTGTCTTGATGATCACAGCTTTGTAATAGAGCTGGAAGTCCGGAATTGTGATGCCGCCAGCTTTGCTTTTCTTTTTCAGTATTCCTCTGGCTATTCTGGGTCTCTTCTGGTTCCATACAAATTTTAGGATTCTTTGTTCCATTTCTTTGAAAAAAGTGGATGGTATTTTGATGGGGATTGCATTGAATGTGTCGATTGCTCTAGGTAGCATTGACATCTTCACAATGTTGATTCTCCCAATCCATGAGCATGGAACGTTTTTCCCTTTCTTTGTGTCTTCTTCAATTTCTTTCATGAGTATTTTATCGTTTTCTGAGTACACATCCTTTGCCTCTTTGGTTAGATTTCTTCCTAGGTATCGAATGGTTTTGGGTGTAATTGTAAATGGGATCGACTCCTTGATTTGTCTCTCTTCTGTCTTGTTGTTGGTGTATAGGAATGCCACTGATTTCTGTGCATTGATTTTATATCCTGCTACTTGACTGAATTCCTGTATGAGTTCTAGCAGCTTTGGGGTGGAGTCTTTTGGGTTTTCCACATACAGTATCATATCATCTGCCAAGAGTGAGAGTTTGACTTCCTCTTTGCCGTTTTGGATGCCTTTGATTTCTTTTTGTTGTCTGATTGCTGTGGCTACGACTTCTAATACTATGTGGAATAGCAGTGGTGCGAGTGGACATCCGTGCCGCGTTCCTGACCTTAGGGGAAAAGCTCTCAGCCTTTCCCCATTGAGAATGATATTCGCTGTAGGTTTTTCATAGATGGCTTTTATGATGTTGAGGTATGTACCCTCTATCCCTATACTCTGAAGAGTTTTGATCAAGAAAGGATGTTGTACTTCGTCAAATGCTTTTTCTGCATCTATGGAGAGGATCCTATGATTCTTGTTCTTTCTTTTGTTAATGTATGGTATCACGTTGATTGATTTGCGGATGTTGAACCAGCCTTGCAGCCCAGGACTAAATCCCTCTTGGTCCTGGTGAATAATCCTTTTAATGTACTGTTGGATCCTATTGGCTAGGGTTTTGGTGAGAATTTTCGCATCCATGTTCATCAAGGATCTTGGTGTGTAATTCTCCTTTTGGATGGGGTCTTTGTCTGGTTTTGGGATCAAGGTAATGCTGGCCTCATAAAATGAGTTTGGAAGTTTCCCTTCCATTTCTATTTTTTGGAACATTTTCAGGAGAATAGGTATTAATTCCTCTTGAAATGTCTGATAGAATTCCCCTGGGAAGCCATCTGGCCCTGGGCTTTTGTTTCTTGGGAGATTTTTGATGACTGTTTCAATTTCCTTCGTGGTTATAGGTCTGTTCAGGTTTTCTATTTCTTCCTGGCTCAATTTTGGTAGTTGATACATGTCTAGGAATGCACCCATTTCTTCCAGGTTATCTAATTTGCTGGCATAGAGTTGCTCATAATATGTTCTTATAGTTGTTTGTATTGCTTTGGTGTTGGTTGTGATCTCTCCTCTTTCATTCATGATTTTGTTGATTTGGGTCATTTCTCTTTTCTTTTTGATCAGTCTGGCCAGGGGTTTATCAATCTTGTTAATTCTTTCAAAGAACCAGCTCCTAGTTTCGTTGATCTGTTCTCCTGTTCTTTTGGTTTCTAGTTCATTGATTTCTGCTCTGATCTTTATGATTTCTCTTCTCCTGCTGGGTTTAGGCTTTATTTGCTGTTCTTTCTCCAGCTCCTTTAGGTGTAGGGTTAGGTTGTGTATTTGAGACCTTTCTTGTTTCTTGAGAAAGGCATGTATTGCTATATACTTTCCTCTCAGGACTGCCTTTGCTGTATCCCAAAGATTTTGAACAGTTGTGTTTCCATTTTCATTGGTTTCCATGAATTTTTTTAATTCTTCTTTAATTTCTTGGTTGACCCATTCATTCTTTAGTAGGATGCTCTTTAGCCTCCATGTATTTGAGTTCCTTCCGACTTTCCTCTTGTGGTTGAGTTCTAGTCTCAAAGCATTGTGGTCTGAAAATATGCAGGGAATGATCCCAATCTTTTGGTACCGATTGAGACCTGATTTGTGACCTGGGATGTGATCAATTCTGGAGAATGTTCCATGGGCACTAGAGAAGAATGTGTATTCCGTTGCTTTGGGATGGAATGCTCTGAATATGTCTGTGAAGTCCATTTGGTCCAGTGTGTCATTTAAAGTCTTTATTTCCTTGTTGATCTTTTGCTTAGATGATCTGTCCATTTCAGTCAGGGGGGTGTTAAAGTCCCCCACTATTATTGTATTGTTGTCAATGTGTTTCTTTGCTTTTGTTATTAATTGCCTTATATAATTGGCTGCTCCCATGTTCGGGGCATAGATATTTACAATTGTTAGATCTTCTTGTTGGATAGACCCTTTAAGTAGGATATAGTGTCCTTCCTCATCTCTTGTTACAGTCTTTGTTTTAAAATCTAGTTTGTCTGATATAAGGATTGCCACCCCAGCTTTCTTTTGGTGTCCATTAGCATGGTAAGTGGTTTTCCACCCCCTCACTTTCAATCTGGGGGTGTCTTTCGGTCTAAAAGGAGTCTCTTGCAGACAGCATATGGATGGGTCTTGTTTTTTAATCCAATCTGATAGCCTGTGTCTTTTGTTTTCTGTTGTTGTTGTTGTTTTGGCTTTTTTTTTTAATTGTTATCTTAATCACCATATATTACATCATTAGTTTTTGGTGCAGTGTTCCACGATTCATTGTTTGTTCATAACACCCAGTGCTCCATGCAGAACGTGCCCCCCTCAATACCCATCACCAGGCTAACCCATCCCCCTACGCCCCTCCCCTCTAGAACCCTCCGTTTGTTTTTCAGAGTCCATCATCTCTCATGGTTCGTCTCCCCCTCTGACATACTCCCCTTTTCTTCCTCTCCTGTTATCTTCTTCTTTGTCTTTTTTCTTAAAATATGTTGCGTCAACAGTCTTGCACCATTCACAGCGCTCACCGTAGCACATACCCTCCCCAATGTCTATCACCCAGCCACCCCATCCCTCCCACCCCCAACCACTCCAGTAACACTCAGTTTCTTTCCTGAGATTAAGAATTCCTCATATCAGTGAGGTCATGGGATACGTGTCTTTCTCTGATTGACTTATTTCACTCAGCATAAAACCCTCCAGTTCCATCCACGTCGTTGCAAATGGCAAGGTCTCATTCCTTTTGATGGCTGCATAATATTCCATTGTGTATATATACCACCTCTTCTTTAGCCATTCATCTGTCGATGGGCATCTTGGCTCTTTCCACCGTTTGGCTATGGTGGACATTGCTGCTATAATCATTGGGGTACACGTACCCCTTCGGGTCCCTACATTTGTATCTTTGTGGTCAATACCCAGTAGTGCAATTGCTGGATCGAACGGTAGCTCTAATTTCAACTGTTTGAGGAACCTCCATACTGTTTTCCAGAGGGGTTGCCCCAGCTTGCATTCCCACCAACAGTGGAGGAGGGTTCCCCTTTCTCCACATCCCCACCAACATCTGTCGTTCCCTGACTTGTTAATTTTAGCCATTCTGACGGGTGTGAGGTGGTATCTCATGGAGGTTTTGATTTGGATTTCCCTGATGCCGAGCGATGTTGAGCACTTTTTCATGTGCGTCTTGGCCATTTGGATGTCTTCTTTGGAGAGATGTCTGTTCATGTCTTCTGCCCCTTTCTTGATTGGATTATTTGTTCTTTGGGTGTTGAGTTTGATAAGTTCTTTATAGATTTTGGATACTAGCCCTTTGTCTGATAGGTCATTTGCAAATATTTTCTCCCATTCTGTCGGTTGTCTTTTGGTTTTGTGGACTGTTTCTTTTGCTGTGCAAAAGCTTTTTATCTTGATGAAATCCCAATAGTTCATTTTTGCCCTGGCTTCCCGTGCCTTTGGCGATGTTTCTAGGAAGAAGTTGCTGCGGCTAAGGTCGAAAAGGTTGCTACCTGTGTTCTCCTTTAGGATTTGCATGGACTCCTGTCTCCCGTTTAGGTCTTTCAACCATTTGGAGTCTATTTTTGTGTGTGGTGTAAGGAAATGGTCCAGTTTCATTCTTCTGCATGTGGCTGTCCAACTTTCCCAACACCATTTGTTGAAGAGACTGTCTTTTTGCCATTGGACATTCTTTCCTGCTTTGTCAACAATAAGTTGACCATAGAGTTGAGGGTCCATTTCTGGGCTCTCGATTCTGTTCCATTGACCGATGTGTCTGTTTTTGTGCCAGTACCATAGTGTCTTGATGATCACAGCTTTGTAATAGAGCTGGAAGTCCGGAATTGTGATGCCGCCAGCTTTGCTTTTCTTTTTCAGTATTCCTCTGGCTATTCTGGGTCTCTTCTGGTTCCATACAAATTTTAGGATTCTTTGTTCCATTTCTTTGAAAAAAGTGGATGGTATTTTGATGGGGATTGCATTGAATGTGTCGATTGCTCTAGGTAGCATTGACATCTTCACAATGTTGATTCTCCCAATCCATGAGCATGGAACGTTTTTCCCTTTCTTTTTGTCTTCTTCAATTTCTTTCATGAGTATTTTATCGTTTTCTGAGTACACATCCTTTGCCTCTTTGGTTAGATTTCTTCCTAGGTATCGAATGGTTTTGGGTGTAATTGTAAATGGGATCGACTCCTTGATTTGTCTCTCTTCTGTCTTGTTGTTGGTGTATAGGAATGCCACTGATTTCTGTGCATTGATTTTATATCCTGCTACTTGACTGAATTCCTGTATGAGTTCTAGCAGCTTTGGGGTGGAGTCTTTTGGGTTTTCCACATACAGTATCATATCATCTGCCAAGAGTGAGAGTTTGACTTCCTCTTTGCCGTTTTGGATGCCTTTGATTTCTTTTTGTTGTCTGATTGCTGTGGCTACGACTTCTAATACTATGTGGAATAGCAGTGGTGCGAGTGGACATCCGTGCCGCGTTCCTGACCTTAGGGGAAAAGCTCTCAGCCTTTCCCCATTGAGAATGATATTCGCTGTAGGTTTTTCATAGATGGCTTTTATGATGTTGAGGTATGGACCCTCTATCCCTATACTCTGAAGAGTTTTGATCAAGAAAGGATGTTGTACTTTGTCAAATGCTTTTTCTGCATCTATGGAGAGGATCCTATGATTCTTGTTCTTTCTTTTGTTAATGTATGGTATCACGTTGATTGATTTGCGGATGTTGAACCAGCCTTGCAGCCCAGGACTAAATCCCTCTTGGTCCTGGTGAATAATCCTTTTAATGTACTGTTGGATCCTATTGGCTAGGGTTTTGGTGAGAATTTTCGCATCCATGTTCATCAAGGATCTTGGTGTGTAATTCTCCTTTTGGATGGGGTCTTTGTCTGGTTTTGGGATCAAGGTAATGCTGGCCTCATAAAATGAGTTTGGAAGTTTCCCTTCCATTTCTATTTTTTGGAACATTTTCAGGAGAATAGGTATTAATTCCTCTTGAAATGTCTGATAGAATTCCCCTGGGAAGCCATCTGGCCCTGGGCTTTTGTTTCTTGGGAGATTTTTGATGACTGTTTCAATTTCCTTCGTGGTTATAGGTCTGTTCAGGTTTTCTATTTCTTCCTGGCTCAATTTTGGTAGTTGATACATGTCTAGGAATGCACCCATTTCTTCCAGGTTATCTAATTTGCTGGCATAGAGTTGCTCATAATATGTTCTTATAGTTGTTTGTATTGCTTTGGTGTTGGTTGTGATCTCTCCTCTTTCATTCATGATTTTGTTGATTTGGGTCATTTCTCTTTTCTTTTTGATCAGTCTGGCCAGGGGTTTATCAATCTTGTTAATTCTTTCAAAGAACCAGCTCCTAGTTTCGTTGATCTGTTCTCCTGTTCTTTTGGTTTCTAGTTCATTGATTTCTGCTCTGATCTTTATGATTTCTCTTCTCCTGCTGGGTTTAGGCTTTATTTGCTGTTCTTTCTCCAGCTCCTTTAGGTGTAGGGTTAGGTTGTGTATTTGAGACCTTTCTTGTTTCTTGAGAAAGGCATGTATTGCTATACACTTTCCTCTCAGGACTGCCTTTGCTGTATCCCAAAGATTTTGAACAGTTGTGTTTCCATTTTCATTGGTTTCCATGAATTTATTTAATTCTTCTTTAATTTCTTGGTTGACCCATTCATTCTTTAGTAGGATGCTCTTTAGCCTCCATGTATTTGAGTTCCTTCCGACTTTCCTCTTGTGGTTGAGTTCTAGTCTCAAAGCATTGTGGTCTGAAAATATGCAGGGAATGATCCCAATCTTTTGGTACCGATTGAGACCTGATTTGTGACCTGGGATGTGATCAATTCTGGAGAATGTTCCATGGGCACTAGAGAAGAATGTGTATTCCGTTGCTTTGGGATGGAATGCTCTGAATATGTCTGTGAAGTCCATTTGGTCCAGTGTGTCATTTAAAGTCTTTATTTCCTTGTTCATCTTTTGCTTAGATGATCTGTCCATTTCAGTCAGGGGGGTGTTAAAGTCCCCCACTATTATTGTATTGTTGTCAATGTGTTTCTTTGCTTTTGTTATTAATTGCCTTATATAATTGGCTGCTCCCATGTTCGGGGCATAGATATTTACAATTGTTAGATCTTCTTGTTGGATAGACCCTTTAAGTAGGATATAGTGTCCTTCCTCATCTCTTGTTACAGTCTTTGTTTTAAAATCTAGTTTGTCTGATATAAGGATTGCCACCCCAGCTTTCTTTTGGTGTCCATTAGCATGGTAAGTGGTTTTCCACCCCCTCACTTTCAATCTGGGGGTGTCTTTCGGTCTAAAAGGAGTCTCTTGCAGACAGCATATGGATGGGTCTTGTTTTTTAATCCAATCTGATAGCCTGTGTCTATTGTTTTCTGTTGTTGTTGTTGTTTTGGCTTTTTTTTTTTAATTGTTATCTTAATCACCATATATTACATCATTAGTTTTTGGTGCAGTGTTCCACGATTCATTGTTTGTTCATAACACCCAGTGCTCCATGCAGAACGTGCCCCCCTCAATACCCATCACCAGGCTAACCCATCCCCCTACGCCCCTCCCCTCTAGAACCCTCCGTTTGTTTTTCAGAGTCCATCATCTCTCATGGTTCGTCTCCCCCTCTGACATACTCCCCTTTTCTTCCTCTCCTGTTATCTTCTTCTTTGTCTTTTTTCTTAAAATATGTTGCGTTATTTGTTTCAGAAGTACAGATCTGTGATTCAACAGTCTTGCACCATTCACAGCGCTCACCGTAGCACATACCCTCCCCAATGTCTATCACCCAGCCACCCCATCCCTCCCACCCCCAACCACTCCAGTAACACTCAGTTTCTTTCCTGAGATTAAGAATTCCTCATATCAGTGAGGTCATGGGATACGTGTCTTTCTCTGATTGACTTATTTCACTCAGCATAACACCCTCCAGTTCCATCCACGTCGTTGCAAATGGCAAGGTCTCATTCCTTTTGATGGCTGCATAATATTCCATTGTGTATATATACCACCTCTTCTTTAGCCATTCATCTGTCGATGGGCATCTTGGCTCTTTCCACCGTTTGGCTATGGTGGACATTGCTGCTATAATCATTGGGGTACACGTACCCCTTCGGGTCCCTACATTTGTATCTTTGTGGTCAATACCCAGTAGTGCAATTGCTGGATCGAACGGTAGCTCTAATTTCAACTGTTTGAGGAACCTCCATACTGTTTTCCAGAGGGGTTGCCCCAGCTTGCATTCCCACCAACAGTGGAGGAGGGTTCCCCTTTCTCCACATCCCCGCCAACATCTGTCGTTCCCTGACTTGTTAATTTTAGCCATTCTGACGGGTGTGAGGTGGTATCTCATGGAGGTTTTGATTTGGATTTCCCTGATGCCGAGCGATGTTGAGCACTTTTTCATGTGCCTCTTGGCCATTTGGATGTCTTCTTTGGAGAGATGTCTGTTCATGTCTTCTGCCCCTTTCTTGATTGGATTATTTGTTCTTTGGGTGTTGAGTTTGATAAGTTCTTTATAGATTTTGGATACTAGCCCTTTGTCTGATAGGTCATTTGCAAATATTTTCTCCCACTCTGTCGGTTGTCTTTTGGATTTGTGGACTGTTTCTTTTGCTGTGCAAAAGCTTTTTATCTTGATGAAATCCCAATAGTTCATTTTTGCCCTGGCTTCCCGTGCCTTTGGCGATGTTTCTAGGAAGAAGTTGCTGCGGCTAAGGTCGAAAAGGTTGCTACCTGTGTTCTCCTTTAGGATTTGCATGGACTCCTGTCTCCCGTTGAGGTCTTTCAACCATTTGGAGTCTATTTTTGTGTGTGGTGTAAGGAAATGGTCCAGTTTCATTCTTCTGCATGTGGCTGTCCAATTTTCCCAACACCATTTGTTGAAGAGACTGTCTTTTTGCCATTGGACATTCTTTCCTGCTTTGTCAACAATAAGTTGACCATAGAGTTGAGGGTCCATTTCTGGGCTCTCGATTCTGTTCCATTGACCGATGTGTCTGTTTTTGTGCCAGTACCATAGTGTCTTGATGATCACAGCTTTGTAATAGAGCTGGAAGTCCGGAATTTTGATGCCGCCAGCTTTGCTTTTCTTTTTCAGTATTCCTCTGGCTATTCTGGGTCTCTTCTGGTTCCATACAAATTTTAGGATTCTTTGTTCCATTTCTTTGAAAAAAGTGGATGGTATTTTGATGGGGATTGCATTGAATGTGTCGATTGCTCTAGGTAGCATTGACATCTTCACAATGTTGACTCTCCCAATCCATGAGCATGGAACGTTTTTCGCTTTCTTTGTGTCTTCTTCAATTTCTTTCATGAGTATTTTATCGTTTTCTGAGTACACATCCTTTGCCTCTTTGGTTAGATTTCTTCCTAGGTATCGAATCTTTTTGGGTGTAATTGTAAATGGGATCGACTCCTTGATTTGTCTCTCTTCTGTCTTGTTGTTGGTGTATAGGAATGCCACTGATTTCTGTGCATTGATTTTATATCCTGCTACTTGACTGAATTCCTGCATGAGTTCTAGCAGCTTTGGGGTGGAGTCTTTTGGGTTTTCCACATACAGTATCATATCATCTGCCAAGAGTGAGAGTTTGACTTCCTCTTTGCCGTTTTGGATGCCTTTGATTTCTTTTTGTTGTCTGATTGCTGTGGCTACGACTTCTAATACTATGTGGAATAGCAGTGGTGCGAGTGGACATCCGTGCCGCGTTCCTGACCTTAGGGGAAAAGCTCTCAGCCTTTCCCCATTGAGAATGATATTCGCTGTAGGTTTTTCATAGATGGCTTTTATGATGTTGAGGTATGTACCGTCTATCCCTATACTCTGAAGAGTTTGATCAAGAAAGGATGTTGTACTTTGTCAAATGCTTTTTCTGCATCTATCGAGAGGATCCTATGATTCTTGTTCTTTCTTTTGTTAATGTATGGTATCACGTTGATTGATTTGCGGATGTTGAACCAGCCTTGCAGCCCAGGACTAAATCCCTCTTGGTCCTGGTGAATAATCCTTTTAATGTACTGTTGGATCCTATTGGCTAGGGTTTTGGTGAGAATTTTCGCATCCATGTTCATCAAGGATCTTGGTGTGTAATTCTCCTTTTGGATGGGGTCTTTGTCTGGTTTTGGGATCAAGGTAATGCTGGCCTCATAAAATGAGTTTGGAAGTTTCCCTTCCATTTCTATTTTTTGGAACATTTTCAGGAGAATAGGTATTAATTCCTCTTGAAATGTCTGATAGAATTCCCCTGGGAAGCCATCTGGCCCTGGGCTTTTGTTTCTTGGGAGATTTTTGATGACTGTTTCAATTTCCTTCGTGGTTATAGGTCTGTTCAGGTTATCTATTTCTTCCTGGCTCAATTTTGGTAGTTGATACATGTCTAGGAATGCACCCATTTCTTCCAGGTTATCTAATTTGCTGGCATAGATTTGCTCATAATATGTTCTTATAGTTGTTTGTATTGCTTTGGTGTTGGTTGTGATCTCTCCTCTTTCATTCATGATTTTGTTGATTTGGGTCATTTCTCTTTTCTTTTTGATCAGTCTGGCCAGGGGTTTATCAATCTTGTTAATTCTTTCAAAGAACCAGCTCCTAGTTTCGTTGATCTGTTCTCCTGTTCTTTTGGTTTCTAGTTCATTGATTTCTGCTCTGATCTTTATGATTTCTCTTCTCCTGCTGGGTTTAGGCTTTATTTGCTGTTCTTTCTCCAGCTCCTTTAGGTGTAGGGTTAGGTTGTGTATTTGAGACCTTTCTTGTTTCTTGAGAAAGGCATGTATTGCTATATACTTTCCTCTCAGGACTGCCTTTGCTGTATCCCAAAGATTTTGAACAGTTGTGTTTCCATTTTCATTGGTTTCCATGAATTTTTTTAATTCTTCTTTAATTTCTTGGTTGACCCATTCATTCTTTAGTAGGATGCTCTTTAGCCTCCATGTATTTGAGTTCCTTCCGACTTTCCTCTTGTGGTTGAGTTCTAGTCTCAAAGCATTGTGGTCTGAAAATATGCAGGGAATGATCCCAATCTTTTGGTACCGATTGAGACCTGATTTGTGACCTGGGATGTGATCAATTCTGGAGAATGTTCCATGGGCACTAGAGAAGAATGTGTATTCCGTTGCTTTGGGATGGAATGCTCTGAATATGTCTGTGAAGTCCATTTGGTCCAGTGTGTCATTTAAAGTCTTTATTTCCTTGTTGATCTTTTGCTTAGATGATCTGTCCATTTCAGTCAGGGGGGTGTTAAAGTCCCCCACTATTATTGTATTGTTGTCAATGTGTTTCTTTGCTTTTGTTATTAATTGCCTTATATAATTGGCTGCTCCCATGTTCGGGGCATAGATATTTACAATTGTTAGATCTTCTTGTTGGATAGACCCTTTAAGTAGGATATAGTGTCCTTCCTCATCTCTTGTTACAGTCTTTGTTTTAAAATCTAGTTTGTCTGATATAAGGATTGCCACCCCAGCTTTCTTTTGGTGTCCATTAGCATGGTAAGTGGTTTTCCACCCCCTCACTTTCAATCTGGGGGTGTCTTTCGGTCTAAAAGGAGTCTCTTGCAGACAGCATATGGATGGGTCTTGTTTTTTAATCCAATCTGATAGCCTGTGTCTTTTGTTTTCTGTTGTTGTTGTTGTTTTGGCTTTTTTTTTTAATTGTTATCTTAATCACCATATATTACATCATTAGTTTTTGGTGCAGTGTTCCACGATTCATTGTTTGTTCATAACACCCAGTGCTCCATGCAGAACGTGCCCCCCTCAATACCCATCACCAGGCTAACCCATCCCCCTACGCCCCTCCCCTCTAGAACCCTCCGTTTGTTTTTCAGAGTCCTTCATCTCTCATGGTTCGTCTCCCCCTCTGACATACTCCCCTTTTCTTCCTCTCCTGTTATCTTCTTCTTTGTCTTTTTTCTTAAAATATGTTGCGTCAACAGTCTTGCACCATTCACAGCGCTCACCGTAGCACATACCCTCCCCAATGTCTATCACCCAGCCACCCCATCCCTCCCACCCCCAACCACTCCAGTAACACTCAGTTTCTTTCCTGAGATTAAGAATTCCTCATATCAGTGAGGTCATGGGATACGTGTCTTTCTCTGATTGACTTATTTCACTCAGCATAACACCCTCCAGTTCCATCCACGTCGTTGCAAATGGCAAGGTCTCATTCCTTTTGATGGCTGCCTAATATTCCATTGTGTATATATACCACCTCTTCTTTAGCCATTCATCTGTCGATGGGCATCTTGGCTCTTTCCACCGTTTGGCTATGGTGGACATTGCTGCTATAATCATTGGGGTACACGTACCCCTTCGGGTCCCTACATTTGTATCTTTGTGGTCAATACCCAGTAGTGCAATTGCTGGATCGAACGGTAGCTCTAATTTCAACTGTTTGAGGAACCTCCATACTGTTTTCCAGAGGGGTTGCCCCAGCTTGCATTCCCACCAACAGTGGAGGAGGGTTCCCCTTTCTCCACATCCCCGCCAACATCTGTCGTTCCCTGACTTGTTAATTTTAGCCATTCTGACGGGTGTGAGGTGGTATCTCATGGAGGTTTTGATTTGGATTTCCCTGATGCCGAGCGATGTTGAGCACTTTTTCATGTGCCTCTTGGCCATTTGGATGTCTTCTTTGGAGAGATGTCTGTTCATGTCTTCTGCCCCTTTCTTGATTGGATTATTTGTTCTTTGGGTGTTGAGTTTGATAAGTTCTTTATAGATTTTGGATACTAGCCCTTTGTCTGATAGGTCATTTGCAAATATTTTCTCCCATTCTGTCGGTTGTCTTTTGGATTTGTGGACTGTTTCTTTTGCTGTGCAAAAGCTTTTTATCTTGATGAAATCCCAATAGTTCATTTTTGCCCTGGCTTCCCGTGCCTTTGGCGATGTTTCTAGGAAGAAGTTGCTGCGGCTAAGGTCGAAAAGGTTGCTACCTGTGTTCTCCTTTAGGATTTGCATGGACTCCTGTCTCCCGTTTAGGTCTTTCAACCATTTGGAGTCTATTTTTGTGTGTGGTGTAAGGAAATGGTCCAGTTTCATTCTTCTGCATGTGGCTGTCCAACTTTCCCAACACCATTTGTTGAAGAGACTGTCTTTTTGCCATTGGACATTCTTTCCTGCTTTGTCAACAATAAGTTGACCATAGAGTTGAGGGTCCATTTCTGGGCTCTCGATTCTGTTCCATTGACCGATGTGTCTGTTTTTGTGCCAGTACCATAGTGTCTTGATGATCACAGCTTTGTAATAGAGCTGGAAGTCCGGAATTGTGATGCCGCCAGCTTTGCTTTTCTTTTTCAGTATTCCTCTGGCTATTCTGGGTCTCTTCTGGTTCCATACAAATTTTAGGATTCTTTGTTCCATTTCTTTGAAAAAAGTGGATGGTATTTTGATGGGGATTGCATTGAATGTGTCGATTGCTCTAGGTAGCATTGACATCTTCACAATGTTGATTCTCCCAATCCATGAGCATGGAACGTTTTTCCCTTTCTTTGTGTCTTCTTCAATTTCTTTCATGAGTATTTTATCGTTTTCTGAGTACACATCCTTTGCCTCTTTGGTTAGATTTCTTCCTAGGTATCGAATGGTTTTGGGTGTAATTGTAAATGGGATCGACTCCTTGATTTGTCTCTCTTCTGTCTTGTTGTTGGTGTATAGGAATGCCACTGATTTCTGTGCACTGATTTTATATCCTGCTACTTGACTGAATTCCTGTATGAGTTCTAGCAGCTTTGGGGTGGAGTCTTTTGGGTTTTCCACATACAGTATCATATCATCTGCCAAGAGTGAGAGTTTGACTTCCTCTTTGCCGTTTTGGATGCCTTTGATTTCTTTTTGTTGTCTGATTGCTGTGGCTACGACTTCTAATACTATGTGGAATAGCAGTGGTGCGAGTGGACATCCGTGCCGCGTTCCTGACCTTAGGGGAAAAGCTCTCAGCCTTTCCCCATTGAGAATGATATTCGCTGTAGGTTTTTCATAGATGGCTTTTATGATGTTGAGGTATGTACCCTCTATCCCTATACTCTGAAGAGTTTTGATCAAGAAAGGATGTTGTACTTTGTCAAATGCTTTTTCTGCATCTATGGAGAGGATCCTATGATTCTTGTTCTTTCTTTTGTTAATGTATGGTATCACGTTGATTGATTTGCGGATGTTGAACCAGCCTTGCAGCCCAGGACTAAATCCCTCTTGGTCCTGGTGAATAATCCTTTTAATGTACTGTTGGATCCTATTGGCTAGGGTTTTGGTGAGAATTTTCGCATCCATGTTCATCAAGCATCTTGGTGTGTAATTCTCCTTTTGGATGGGGTCTTTGTCTGGTTTTGGGATCAAGGTAATGCTGGCCTCATAAAATGAGTTTGGAAGTTTCCCTTCCATTTCTATTTTTTGGAACATTTTCAGGAGAATAGGTATTAATTCCTCTTGAAATGTCTGATAGAATTCCCCTGGGAAGCCATCTGGCCCTGGGCTTTTGTTTCTTGGGAGATTTTTGATGACTGTTTCAATTTCCTTCGTGGTTATAGGTCTGTTCAGGTTTTCTATTTCTTCCTGGCTCAATTTTGGTAGTTGATACATCTCTAGGAATGCACCCATTTCTTCCAGGTTATCTAATTTGCTGGCATAGAGTTGCTCATAATATGTTCTTATAGTTGTTTGTATTGCTTTGGTGTTGGTTGTGATCTCTCCTCTTTCATTCATGATTTTGTTGATTTGGGTCATTTCTCTTTTCTTTTTGATCAGTCTGGCCAGGGGTTTATCAATCTTGTTAATTCTTTCAAAGAACCAGCTCCTAGTTTCGTTGATCTGTTCTCCTGTTCTTTTGGTTTCTAGTTCATTGATTTCTGCTCTGATCTTTATGATTTCTCTTCTCCTGCTGGGTTTAGGCTTTATTTGCTGTTCTTTCTCCAGCTCCTTTAGGTGTAGGGTTAGGTTGTGTATTTGAGACCTTTCTTGTTTCTTGAGAAAGGCATGTATTGCTATATACTTTCCTCTCAGGACTGCCTTTGCTGTATCCCAAAGATTTTGAACAGTTGTGTTTCCATTTTCATTGGTTTCCATGAATTTTTTTAATTCTTCTTTAATTTCTTGGTTGACCCATTCATTCTTTAGTAGGATGCTCTTTAGCCTCCATGTATTTGAGTTCCTTCCGACTTTCCTCTTGTGGTTGAGTTCTAGTCTCAAAGCATTGTGGTCTGAAAATATGCAGGGAATGATCCCAATCTTTTGGTACCGATTGAGACCTGATTTGTGACCTGGGATGTGATCAATTCTGGAGAATGTTCCATGGGCACTAGAGAAGAATGTGTATTCCGTTGCTTTGGGATGGAATGCTCTGAATATGTCTGTGAAGTCCATTTGGTCCAGTGTGTCATTTAAAGTCTTTATTTCCTTGTTGATCTTTTGCTTAGATGATCTGTCCATTTCAGTCAGGGGGGTGTTAAAGTCCCCCACTATTATTGTATTGTTGTCAATGTGTTTCTTTGCTTTTGTTATTAATTGCCTTATATAACTGGCTGCTCCCATGTTCGGGGCATAGATATTTACAATTGTTAGATCTTCTTGTTGGATAGACCCTTTAAGTAGGATATAGTGTCCTTCCTCATCTCTTGTTACAGTCTTTGTTTTAAAATCTAGTTTGTCTGATATAAGGATTGCCACCCCAGCTTTCTTTTGGTGTCCATTAGCATGGTAAGTGGTTTTCCACCCCCTCACTTTCAATCTGGGGGTGTCTTTCGGTCTAAAAGGAGTCTCTTGCAGACAGCATATGGATGGGTCTTGTTTTTTAATCCAATCTGATAGCCTGTGTCTTTTGTTTTCTGTTGTTGTTGTTGTTTTGGCTTTTTTTTTTAATTGTTATCTTAATCACCATATATTACATCATTAGTTTTTGGTGCAGTGTTCCACGATTCATTGTTTGTTCATAACACCCAGTGCTCCATGCAGAACGTGCCCCCCTCAATACCCATCACCAGGCTAACCCATCCCCCTACGCCCCTCCCCTCTAGAACCCTCCGTTTGTTTTTCAGAGTCCTTCATCTCTCATGGTTCGTCTCCCCCTCTGACATACTCCCCTTTTCTTCCTCTCCTGTTATCTTCTTCTTTGTCTTTTTTCTTAAAATATGTTGCGTCAACAGTCTTGCACCATTCACAGCGCTCACCGTAGCACATACCCTCCCCAATGTCTATCACCCAGCCACCCCATCCCTCCCACCCCCAACCACTCCAGTAACACTCAGTTTCTTTCCTGAGATTAAGAATTCCTCATATCAGTGAGGTCATGGGATACGTGTCTTTCTCTGATTGACTTATTTCACTCAGCATAACACCCTCCAGTTCCATCCACGTCGTTGCAAATGGCAAGGTCTCATTCCTTTTGATGGCTGCCTAATATTCCATTGTGTATATATACCACCTCTTCTTTAGCCATTCATCTGTCGATGGGCATCTTGGCTCTTTCCACCGTTTGGCTATGGTGGACATTGCTGCTATAATCATTGGGGTACACGTACCCCTTCGGGTCCCTACATTTGTATCTTTGTGGTCAATACCCAGTAGTGCAATTGCTGGATCGAACGGTAGCTCTAATTTCAACTGTTTGAGGAACCTCCATACTGTTTTCCAGAGGGGTTGCCCCAGCTTGCATTCCCACCAACAGTGGAGGAGGGTTCCCCTTTCTCCACATCCCCGCCAACATCTGTCGTTCCCTGACTTGTTAATTTTAGCCATTCTGACGGGTGTGAGGTGGTATCTCATGGAGGTTTTGATTTGGATTTCCCTGATGCCGAGCGATGTTGAGCACTTTTTCATGTGCCTCTTGGCCATTTGGATGTCTTCTTTGGAGAGATGTCTGTTCATGTCTTCTGCCCCTTTCTTGATTGGATTATTTGTTCTTTGGGTGTTGAGTTTGATAAGTTCTTTATAGATTTTGGATACTAGCCCTTTGTCTGATAGGTCATTTGCAAATATTTTCTCCCATTCTGTCGGTTGTCTTTTGGTTTTGTGGACTGTTTCTTTTGCTGTGCAAAAGCTTTTTATCTTGATGAAATCCCAATAGTTCATTTTTGCCCTGGCTTCCCGTGCCTTTGGCGATGTTTCTAGGAAGAAGTTGCTGCGGCTAAGGTCGAAAAGGTTGCTACCTGTGTTCTCCTTTAGGATTTGCATGGACTCCTGTCTCCCGTTTAGGTCTTTCAACCATTTGGAGTCTATTTTTGTGTGTGGTGTAAGGAAATGGTCCAGTTTCATTCTTCTGCATGTGGCTGTCCAATTTTCCCAACACCATTTGTTGAAGAGACTGTCTTTTTGCCATTGGACATTCTTTCCTGCTTTGTCAACAATAAGTTGACCATAGAGTTGAGGGTCCATTTCTGGGCTCTCGATTCTGTTCCATTGACCGATGTGTCTGTTTTTGTGCCAGTACCATAGTGTCTTGATGATCACAGCTTTGTAATAGAGCTGGAAGTCCGGAATTGTGATGCCGCCAGCTTTGCTTTTCTTTTTCAGTATTCCTCTGGCTATTCTGGGTCTCTTCTGGTTCCATACAAATTTTAGGATTCTTTGTTCCATTTCTTTGAAAAAAGTGGATGGTATTTTGATGGGGATTGCATTGAATGTGTCGATTGCTCTAGGTAGCATTGACATCTTCACAATGTTGATTCTCCCAATCCATGAGCATGGAACGTTTTTCCCTTTCTTTGTGTCTTCTTCAATTTCTTTCATGAGTATTTTATCGTTTTCTGAGTACACATCCTTTGCCTCTTTGGTTAGATTTCTTCCTAGGTATCGAATGGTTTTGGGTGTAATTGTAAATGGGATCGACTCCTTGATTTGTCTCTCTTCTGTCTTGTTGTTGGTGTATAGGAATGCCACTGATTTCTGTGCATTGATTTTATATCCTGCTACTTGACTGAATTCCTGTATGAGTTCTAGCAGCTTTGGGGTGGAGTCTTTTGGGTTTTCCACATACAGTATCATATCATCTGCCAAGAGTGAGAGTTTGACTTCCTCTTTGCCGTTTTGGATGCCTTTGATTTCTTTTTGTTGTCTGATTGCTGTGGCTACGACTTCTAATACTATGTGGAATAGCAGTGGTGCGAGTGGACATCCGTGCCGCGTTCCTGACCTTAGGGGAAAAGCTCTCAGCCTTTCCCCATTGAGAATGATATTCGCTGTAGGTTTTTCATAGATGGCTTTTATGATGTTGAGGTATGGACCCTCTATCCCTATACTCTGAAGAGTTTTGATCAAGAAAGGATGTTGTACTTCGTCAAATGCTTTTTCTGCATCTATGGAGAGGATCCTATGATTCTTGTTCTTTCTTTTGTTAATGTATGGTATCACGTTGATTGATTTGCGGATGTTGAACCAGCCTTGCAGCCCAGGACTAAATCCCTCTTGGTCCTGGTGAATAATCCTTTTAATGTACTGTTGGATCCTATTGGCTAGGGTTTTGGTGAGAATTTTCGCATCCATGTTCATCAAGGATCTTGGTGTGTAATTCTCCTTTTGGATGGGGTCTTTGTCTGGTTTTGGGATCAAGGTAATGCTGGCCTCATAAAATGAGTTTGGAAGTTTCCCTTCCATTTCTATTTTTTGGAACATTTTCAGGAGAATAGGTATTAATTCCTCTTGAAATGTCTGATAGAATTCCCCTGGGAAGCCATCTGGCCCTGGGCTTTTGTTTCTTGGGAGATTTTTGATGACTGTTTCAATTTCCTTCGTGGTTATAGGTCTGTTCAGGTTTTCTATTTCTTCCTGGCTCAATTTTGGTAGTTGATACATGTCTAGGAATGCACCCATTTCTTCCAGGTTATCTAATTTGCTGGCATAGAGTTGCTCATAATATGTTCTTATAGTTGTTTGTATTGCTTTGGTGTTGGTTGTGATCTCTCCTCTTTCATTCATGATTTTGTTGATTTGGGTCATTTCTCTTTTCTTTTTGATCAGTCTGGCCAGGGGTTTATCAATCTTGTTAATTCTTTCAAAGAACCAGCTCCTAGTTTCGTTGATCTGTTCTCCTGTTCTTTTGGTTTCTAGTTCATTGATTTCTGCTCTGATCTTTATGATTTCTCTTCTCCTGCTGGGTTTAGGCTTTATTTGCTGTTCTTTCTCCAGCTCCTTTAGGTGTAGGGTTAGGTTGTGTATTTGAGACCTTTCTTGTTTCTTGAGAAAGGCATGTATTGCTATATACTTTCCTCTCAGGACTGCCTTTGCTGTATCCCAAAGATTTTGAACAGTTGTGTTTCCATTTTCATTGGTTTCCATGAATTTTTTTAATTCTTCTTTAATTTCTTGGTTGACCCATTCATTCTTTAGTAGGATGCTCTTTAGCCTCCATGTATTTGAGTTCCTTCCGACTTTCCTCTTGTGGTTGAGTTCTAGTCTCAAAGCATTGTGGTCTGAAAATATGCAGGGAATGATCCCAATCTTTTGGTACCGATTGAGACCTGATTTGTGACCTGGGATGTGATCAATTCTGGAGAATGTTCCATGGGCACTAGAGAAGAATGTGTATTCCGTTGCTTTGGGATGGAATGCTCTGAATATGTCTGTGAAGTCCATTTGGTCCAGTGTGTCATTTAAAGTCTTTATTTCCTTGTTGATCTTTTGCTTAGATGATCTGTCCATTTCAGTCAGGGGGGTGTTAAAGTCCCCCACTATTATTGTATTGTTGTCAATGTGTTTCTTTGCTTTTGTTATTAATTGCCTTATATAATTGGCTGCTCCCATGTTCGGGGCATAGATATTTACAATTGTTAGATCTTCTTGTTGGATAGACCCTTTAAGTAGGATATAGTGTCCTTCCTCATCTCTTGTTACAGTCTTTGTTTTAAAATCTAGTTTGTCTGATATAAGGATTGCCACCCCAGCTTTCTTTTGGTGTCCATTAGCATGGTAAGTGGTTTTCCACCCCCTCACTTTCAATCTGGGGGTGTCTTTCGGTCTAAAAGGAGTCTCTTGCAGACAGCATATGGATGGGTCTTGTTTTTTAATCCAATCTGATAGCCTGTGTCTTTTGTTTTCTGTTGTTGTTGTTGTTTTGGCTTTTTTTTTTAATTGTTATCTTAATCACCATATATTACATCATTAGTTTTTGGTGCAGTGTTCCACGATTCATTGTTTGTTCATAACACCCAGTGCTCCATGCAGAACGTGCCCCCCTCAATACCCATCACCAGGCTAACCCATCCCCCTACGCCCCTCCCCTCTAGAACCCTCCGTTTGTTTTTCAGAGTCCATCATCTCTCATGGTTCGTCTCCCCCTCTGACATACTCCCCTTTTCTTCCTCTCCTGTTATCTTCTTCTTTGTCTTTTTTCTTAAAATATGTTGCGTCAACAGTCTTGCACCATTCACAGCGCTCACCGTAGCACATACCCTCCCCAATGTCTATCACCCAGCCACCCCATCCCTCCCACCCCCAACCACTCCAGTAACACTCAGTTTCTTTCCTGAGATTAAGAATTCCTCATATCAGTGAGGTCATGGGATACGTGTCTTTCTCTGATTGACTTATTTCACTCAGCATAAAACCCTCCAGTTCCATCCACGTCGTTGCAAATGGCAAGGTCTCATTCCTTTTGATGGCTGCATAATATTCCATTGTGTATATATACCACCTCTTCTTTAGCCATTCATCTGTCGATGGGCATCTTGGCTCTTTCCACCGTTTGGCTATGGTGGACATTGCTGCAATAATCATTGGGGTACACGTACCCCTTCGGGTCCCTACATTTGTATCTTTGTGGTCAATACCCAGTAGTGCAATTGCTGGATCGAACGGTAGCTCTAATTTCAACTGTTTGAGGAACCTCCATACTGTTTTCCAGAGGGGTTGCCCCAGCTTGCATTCCCACCAACAGTGGAGGAGGGTTCCCCTTTCTCCACATCCCCGCCAACATCTGTCGTTCCCTGACTTGTTAATTTTAGCCATTCTGACGGGTGTGAGGTGGTATCTCATGGAGGTTTTGATTTGGATTTCCCTGATGCCGAGCGATGTTGAGCACTTTTTCATGTGCCTCTTGGCCATTTGGATGTCTTCTTTGGAGAGATGTCTGTTCATGTCTTCTGCCCCTTTCTTGATTGGATTATTTGTTCTTTGGGTGTTGAGTTTGATAAGTTCTTTATAGATTTTGGATACTAGCCCTTTGTCTGATAGGTCATTTGCAAATATTTTCTCCCATTCTGTCGGTTGTCTTTTGGATTTGTGGACTGTTTCTTTTGCTGTGCAAAAGCTTTTTATCTTGATGAAATCCCAATAGTTCATTTTTGCCCTGGCTTCCCGTGCCTTTGGCGATGTTTCTAGGAAGAAGTTGCTGCGGCTAAGGTCGAAAAGGTTGCTACCTGTGTTCTCCTTTAGGATTTGCATGGACTCCTGTCTCCCGTTTAGGTCTTTCAACCATTTGGAGTCTATTTTTGTGTGTGGTGTAAGGAAATGGTCCAGTTTCATTCTTCTGCATGTGGCTGTCCAACTTTCCCAACACCATTTGTTGAAGAGACTGTCTTTTTGCCATTGGACATTCTTTCCTGCTTTGTCAACAATAAGTTGACCATAGAGTTGAGGGTCCATTTCTGGGCTCTCGATTCTGTTCCATTGACCGATGTGTCTGTTTTTGTGCCAGTACCATAGTGTCTTGATGATCACAGCTTTGTAATAGAGCTGGAAGTCCGGAATTGTGATGCCGCCAGCTTTGCTTTTCTTTTTCAGTATTCCTCTGGCTATTCTGGGTCTCTTCTGGTTCCATACAAATTTTAGGATTCTTTGTTCCATTTCTTTGAAAAAAGTGGATGGTATTTTGATGGGGATTGCATTGAATGTGTCGATTGCTCTAGGTAGCATTGACATCTTCACAATGTTGATTCTCCCAATCCATGAGCATGGAACGTTTTTCCCTTTCTTTGTGTCTTCTTCAATTTCTTTCATGAGTATTTTATCGTTTTCTGAGTACACATCCTTTGCCTCTTTGGTTAGATTTCTTCCTAGGTATCGAATGGTTTTGGGTGTAATTGTAAATGGGATCGACTCCTTGATTTGTCTCTCTTCTGTCTTGTTGTTGGTGTATAGGAATGCCACTGATTTCTGTGCACTGATTTTATAGCCTGCTACTTGACTGAATTCCTGTATGAGTTCTAGCAGCTTTGGGGTGGAGTCTTTTGGGTTTTCCACATACAGTATCATATCATCTGCCAAGAGTGAGAGTTTGACTTCCTCTTTGCCGTTTTGGATGCCTTTGATTTCTTTTTGTTGTCTGATTGCTGTGGCTACGACTTCTAATACTATGTGGAATAGCAGTGGTGCGAGTGGACATCCGTGCCGCGTTCCTGACCTTAGGGGAAAAGCTCTCAGCCTTTCCCCATTGAGAATGATATTCGCTGTAGGTTTTTCATAGATGGCTTTTATGATGTTGAGGTATGGACCCTCTATCCCTATACTCTGAAGAGTTTTGATCAAGAAAGGATGTTGTACTTTGTCAAATGCTTTTTCTGCATCTATGGAGAGGATCCTATGATTCTTGTTCTTTCTTTTGTTAATGTATGGTATCACGTTGATTGATTTGCGGATGTTGAACCAGCCTTGCAGCCCAGGACTAAATCCCTCTTGGTCCTGGTGAATAATCCTTTTAATGTACTGTTGGATCCTATTGGCTAGGGTTTTGGTGAGAATTTTCGCATCCATGTTCATCAAGGATCTTGGTGTGTAATTCTCCTTTTGGATGGGGTCTTTGTCTGGTTTTGGGATCAAGGTAATGCTGGCCTCATAAAATGAGTTTGGAAGTTTCCCTTCCATTTCTATTTTTTGGAACATTTTCAGGAGAATAGGTATTAATTCCTCTTGAAATGTCTGATAGAATTCCCCTGGGAAGCCATCTGGCCCTGGGCTTTTGTTTCTTGGGAGATTTTTGATGACTGTTTCAATTTCCTTCGTGGTTATAGGTCTGTTCAGGTTTTCTATTTCTTCCTGGCTCAATTTTGGTAGTTGATACATGTCTAGGAATGCACCCATTTCTTCCAGGTTATCTAATTTGCTGGCATAGAGTTGCTCATAATATGTTCTTATAGTTGTTTGTATTGCTTTGGTGTTGGTTGTGATCTCTCCTCTTTCATTCATGATTTTGTTGATTTGGGTCATTTCTCTTTTCTTTTTGATCAGTCTGGCCAGGGGTTTATCAATCTTGTTAATTCTTTCAAAGAACCAGTTCCTAGTTTCGTTGATCTGTTCTCCTGTTCTTTTGGTTTCTAGTTCATTGATTTCTGCTCTGATCTTTATGATTTCTCTTCTCCTGCTGGGTTTAGGCTTTATTTGCTGTTCTTTCTCCAGCTCCTTTAGGTGTAGGGTTAGGTTGTGTATTTGAGACCTTTCTTGTTTCTTGAGAAAGGCATGTATTGCTATATACTTTCCTCTCAGGACTGCCTTTGCTGTATCCCAAAGATTTTGAACAGTTGTGTTTCCATTTTCATTGGTTTCCATGAATTTTTTTAATTCTTCTTTAATTTCTTGGTTGACCCATTCATTCTTTAGTAGGATGCTCTTTAGCCTCCATGTATTTGAGTTCCTTCCGACTTTCCTCTTGTGGTTGAGTTCTAGTCTCAAAGCATTGTGGTCTGAAAATATGCAGGGAATGATCCCAATCTTTTGGTACCGATTGAGACCTGATTTGTGACCTGGGATGTGATCAATTCTGGAGAATGTTCCATGGGCACTAGAGAAGAATGTGTATTCCGTTGCTTTGGGATGGAATGCTCTGAATATGTCTGTGAAGTCCATTTGGTCCAGTGTGTCATTTAAAGTCTTTATTTCCTTGTTGATCTTTTGCTTAGATGATCTGTCCATTTCAGTCAGGGGGGTGTTAAAGTCCCCCACTATTATTGTATTGTTGTCAATGTGTTTCTTTGCTTTTGTTATTAATTGCCTTATATAATTGGCTGCTCCCATGTTCGGGGCATAGATATTTACAATTGTTAGATCTTCTTGTTGGATAGACCCTTTAAGTAGGATATAGTGTCCTTCCTCATCTCTTGTTACAGTCTTTGTTTTAAAATCTAGTTTGTCTGATATAAGGATTGCCACCCCAGCTTTCTTTTGGTGTCCATTAGCATGGTAAGTGGTTTTCCACCCCCTCACTTTCAATCTGGGGGTGTCTTTCGGTCTAAAAGGAGTCTCTTGCAGACAGCATATGGATGGGTCTTCTTTTTTAATCCAATCTGATAGCCTGTGTCTTTTGTTTTCTGTTGTTGTTGTTGTTTTGGCTTTTTTTTTTAATTGTTATCTTAATCACCATATATTACATCATTAGTTTTTGGTGCAGTGTTCCACGATTCATTGTTTGTTCATAACACCCAGTGCTCCATGCAGAACGTGCCCCCCTCAATACCCATCACCAGGCTAACCCATCCCCCTACGCCCCTCCCCTCTAGAACCCTCCGTTTGTTTTTCAGAGTCCATCATCTCTCATGGTTCGTCTCCCCCTCTGACATACTCCCCTTTTCTTCCTCTCCTGTTATCTTCTTCTTTGTCTTTTTTCTTAAAATATGTTGCGTCAACAGTCTTGCACCATTCACAGCGCTCACCGTAGCACATACCCTCCCCAATGTCTATCACCCAGCCACCCCATCCCTCCCACCCCCAACCATTCCAGTAACACTCAGTTTCTTTCCTGAGATTAAGAATTCCTCATATCAGTGAGGTCATGGGATACGTGTCTTTCTCTGATTGACTTATTTCACTCAGCATAACACCCTCCAGTTCCATCCACGTCGTTGCAAATGGCAAGGTCTCATTCCTTTTGATGGCTGCCTAATATTCCATTGTGTATATATACCACCTCTTCTTTAGCCATTCATCTGTCGATGGGCATCTTGGCTCTTTCCACCGTTTGGCTATGGTGGACATTGCTGCTATAATCATTGGGGTACACGTACCCCTTCGGGTCCCTACATTTGTATCTTTGTGGTCAATACCCAGTAGTGCAATTGCTGGATCGAACGGTAGCTCTAATTTCAACTGTTTGAGGAACCTCCATACTGTTTTCCAGAGGGGTTGCCCCAGCTTGCATTCCCACCAACAGTGGAGGAGGGTTCCCCTTTCTCCACATCCCCGCCAACATCTGTCGTTCCCTGACTTGTTAATTTTAGCCATTCTGACGGGTGTGAGGTGGTATCTCATGGAGGTTTTGATTTGGATTTCCCTGATGCCGAGCGATGTTGAGCACTTTTTCATGTGCCTCTTGGCCATTTGGATGTCTTCTTTGGAGAGATGTCTGTTCATGTCTTCTGCCCCTTTCTTGATTGGATTATTTGTTCTTTGGGTGTTGAGTTTGATAAGTTCTTTATAGATTTTGGATACTAGCCCTTTGTCTGATAGGTCATTTGCAAATATTTTCTCCCATTCTGTCGGTTGTCTTTTGGTTTTGTGGACTGTTTCTTTTGCTGTGCAAAAGCTTTTTATCTTGATGAAATCCCAATAGTTCATCTTTGCCCTGGCTTCCCGTGCCTTTGGCGATGTTTCTAGGAAGAAGTTGCTGCGGCTAAGGTCGAAAAGGTTGCTACCTGTGTTCTCCTTTAGGATTTGCATGGACTCCTGTCTCCCGTTTAGGTCTTTCAACCATTTGGAGTCTATTTTTGTGTGTGGTGTAAGGAAATGGTCCAGTTTCATTCTTCTGCATATGGCTGTCCAATTTTCCCAACACCATTTGTTGAAGAGACTGTCTTTTTGCCCTTGGACATTCTTTCCTGCTTTGTCAACAATAAGTTGACCATAGGGTTGAGGGTCCATTTCTGGGCTCTCGATTCTGTTCCATTGATCGATGTGTCTGGTTTTGTGCCAGTACCATAGTGTCTTGATGATCACAGCTTTGTAATAGAGCTGGAAGTCCGGAATTGTGATGCCGCCAGCTTTGCTTTTCTTTTTCAGTATTCCTCTGGCTATTCTGGGTCTCTTCTGGTTCCATACAAATTTTAGGATTCTTTGTTCCATTTCTTTGAAAAAAGTGGATGTTATTTTGATGGGGATTGCATTGAATGTGTCGATTGCTCTAGGTAGCATTGACATCTTCACAATGTTGATTCTCCCAATCCATGAGCATGGAACGTTTTTCCCTTTCTTTGTGTCTTCTTCAATTTCTTTCATGAGTATTTTATCGTTTTCTGAGTACACATCCTTTGCCTCTTTGGTTAGATTTCTTCCTAGGTATCGAATGGTTTTGGGTGTAATTGTAAATGGGATCGACTCCTTGATTTGTCTCTCTTCTGTCTTGTTGTTGGTGTATAGGAATGCCACTGATTTCTGTGCACTGATTTTATAGCCTGCTACTTGACTGAATTCCTGTATGAGTTCTAGCAGCTTTGGGGTGGAGTCTTTTGGGTTTTCCACATACAGTATCATATCATCTGCCAAGAGTGAGAGTTTGACTTCCTCTTTGCCGTTTTGGATGCCTTTGATTTCTTTTTGTTGTCTGATTGCTGTGGCTACGACTTCTAATACTATGTGGAATAGCAGTGGTGCGAGTGGACATCCGTGCCGCGTTCCTGACCTTAGGGGAAAAGCTCTCAGCCTTTCCCCATTGAGAATGATATTCGCTGTAGGTTTTTCATAGATGGCTTTTATGATGTTGAGGTATGGACCCTCTATCCCTATACTCTGAAGAGTTTTGATCAAGAAAGGATGTTGTACTTTGTCAAATGCTTTTTCTGCATCTATGGAGAGGATCCTATGATTCTTGTTCTTTCTTTTGTTAATGTATGGTATCACGTTGATTGATTTGCGGATGTTGAACCAGCCTTGCAGCCCAGGACTAAATCCCTCTTGGTCCTGGTGAATAATCCTTTTAATGTACTGTTGGATCCTATTGGCTAGGGTTTTGGTGAGAATTTTCGCATCCATGTTCATCAAGGATCTTGGTGTGTAATTCTCCTTTTGGATGGGGTCTTTGTCTGGTTTTGGGATCAAGGTAATGCTGGCCTCATAAAATGAGTTTGGAAGTTTCCCTTCCATTTCTATTTTTTGGAACATTTTCAGGAGAATAGGTATTAATTCCTCTTGAAATGTCTGATAGAATTCCCCTGGGAAGCCATCTGGCCCTGGGCTTTTGTTTCTTGGGAGATTTTTGATGACTGTTTCAATTTCCTTCGTGGTTATAGGTCTGTTCAGGTTTTCTATTTCTTCCTGGCTCAATTTTGGTAGTTGATACATGTCTAGGAATGCACCCATTTCTTCCAGGTTATCTAATTTGCTGGCATAGAGTTGCTCATAATATGTTCTTATAGTTGTTTGTATTGCTTTGGTGTTGGTTGTGATCTCTCCTCTTTCATTCATGATTTTGTTGATTTGGGTCATTTCTCTTTTCTTTTTGATCAGTCTGGCCAGGGGTTTATCAATCTTGTTAATTCTTTCAAAGAACCAGCTCCTAGTTTCGTTGATCTGTTCTCCTGTTCTTTTGGTTTCTAGTTCATTGATTTCTGCTCTGATCTTTATGATTTCTCTTCTCCTGCTGGGTTTAGGCTTTATTTGCTGTTCTTTCTCCAGCTCCTTTAGGTGTAGGGTTAGGTTGTGTATTTGAGACCTTTCTTGTTTCTTGAGAAAGGCATGTATTGCTATACACTTTCCTCTCAGGACTGCCTTTGCTGTATCCCAAAGATTTTGAACAGTTGTGTTTCCATTTTCATTGGTTTCCATGAATTTATTTAATTCTTCTTTAATTTCTTGGTTGACCCATTCATTCTTTAGTAGGATGCTCTTTAGCCTCCATGTATTTGAGTTCCTTCCGACTTTCCTCTTGTGGTTGAGTTCTAGTCTCAAAGCATTGTGGTCTGAAAATATGCAGGGAATGATCCCAATCTTTTGGTACCGATTGAGACCTGATTTGTGACCTGGGATGTGATCAATTCTGGAGAATGTTCCATGGGCACTAGAGAAGAATGTGTATTCCGTTGCTTTGGGATGGAATGCTCTGAATATGTCTGTGAAGTCCATTTGGTCCAGTGTGTCATTTAAAGTCTTTATTTCCTTGTTGATCTTTTGCTTAGATGATCTGTCCATTTCAGTCAGGGGGGTGTTAAAGTCCCCCACTATTATTGTATTGTTGTCAATGTGTTTCTTTGCTTTTGTTATTAATTGCCTTATATAATTGGCTGCTCCCATGTTCGGGGCATAGATATTTACAATTGTTAGATCTTCTTGTTGGATAGACCCTTTAAGTAGGATATAGTGTCCTTCCTCATCTCTTGTTACAGTCTTTGTTTTAAAATCTAGTTTGTCTGATATAAGGATTGCCACCCCAGCTTTCTTTTGGTGTCCATTAGCATGGTAAGTGGTTTTCCACCCCCTCACTTTCAATCTGGGGGTGTCTTTCGGTCTAAAAGGAGTCTCTTGCAGACAGCATATGGATGGGTCTTGTTTTTTAATCCAATCTGATAGCCTGTGTCTATTGTTTTCTGTTGTTGTTGTTGTTTTGGCTTTTTTTTTTTAATTGTTATCTTAATCACCATATATTACATCATTAGTTTTTGGTGCAGTGTTCCACGATTCATTGTTTGTTCATAACACCCAGTGCTCCATGCAGAACGTGCCCCCCTCAATACCCATCACCAGGCTAACCCATCCCCCTACGCCCCTCCCCTCTAGAACCCTCCGTTTGTTTTTCAGAGTCCATCATCTCTCATGGTTCGTCTCCCCCTCTGACATACTCCCCTTTTCTTCCTCTCCTGTTATCTTCTTCTTTGTCTTTTTTCTTAAAATATGTTGCGTTATTTGTTTCAGAAGTACAGATCTGTGATTCAACAGTCTTGCACCATTCACAGCGCTCACCGTAGCACATACCCTCCCCAATGTCTATCACCCAGCCACCCCATCCCTCCCACCCCCAACCACTCCAGTAACACTCAGTTTCTTTCCTGAGATTAAGAATTCCTCATATCAGTGAGGTCATGGGATACGTGTCTTTCTCTGATTGACTTATTTCACTCAGCATAACACCCTCCAGTTCCATCCACGTCGTTGCAAATGGCAAGGTCTCATTCCTTTTGATGGCTGCCTAATATTCCATTGTGTATATATACCACCTCTTCTTTAGCCATTCATCTGTCGATGGGCATCTTGGCTCTTTCCACCGTTTGGCTATGGTGGACATTGCTGCTATAATCATTGGGGTACACGTACCCCTTCGGGTCCCTACATTTGTATCTTTGTGGTCAATACCCAGTAGTGCAATTGCTGGATCGAACGGTAGCTCTAATTTCAACTGTTTGAGGAACCTCCATACTGTTTTCCAGAGGGGTTGCCCCAGCTTGCATTCCCACCAACAGTGGAGGAGGGTTCCCCTTTCTCCACATCCCCGCCAACATCTGTCGTTCCCTGACTTGTTAATTTTAGCCATTCTGACGGGTGTGAGGTGGTATCTCATGGAGGTTTTGATTTGGATTTCCCTGATGCCGAGCGATGTTGAGCACTTTTTCATGTGCCTCTTGGCCATTTGGATGTCTTCTTTGGAGAGATGTCTGTTCATGTCTTCTGCCCCTTTCTTGATTGGATTATTTGTTCTTTGGGTGTTGAGTTTGATAAGTTCTTTATAGATTTTGGATACTAGCCCTTTGTCTGATAGGTCATTTGCAAATATTTTCTCCCACTCTGTCGGTTGTCTTTTGGATTTGTGGACTGTTTCTTTTGCTGTGCAAAAGCTTTTTATCTTGATGAAATCCCAATAGTTCATTTTTGCCCTGGCTTCCCGTGCCTTTGGCGATGTTTCTAGGAAGAAGTTGCTGCGGCTAAGGTCGAAAAGGTTGCTACCTGTGTTCTCCTTTAGGATTTGCATGGACTCCTGTCTCCCGTTGAGGTCTTTCAACCATTTGGAGTCTATTTTTGTGTGTGGTGTAAGGAAATGGTCCAGTTTCATTCTTCTGCATGTGGCTGTCCAATTTTCCCAACACCATTTGTTGAAGAGACTGTCTTTTTGCCATTGGACATTCTTTCCTGCTTTGTCAACAATAAGTTGACCATAGAGTTGAGGGTCCATTTCTGGGCTCTCGATTCTGTTCCATTGACCGATGTGTCTGTTTTTGTGCCAGTACCATAGTGTCTTGATGATCACAGCTTTGTAATAGAGCTGGAAGTCCGGAATTTTGATGCCGCCAGCTTTGCTTTTCTTTTTCAGTATTCCTCTGGCTATTCTGGGTCTCTTCTGGTTCCATACAAATTTTAGGATTCTTTGTTCCATTTCTTTGAAAAAAGTGGATGGTATTTTGATGGGGATTGCATTGAATGTGTCGATTGCTCTAGGTAGCATTGACATCTTCACAATGTTGACTCTCCCAATCCATGAGCATGGAACGTTTTTCGCTTTCTTTGTGTCTTCTTCAATTTCTTTCATGAGTATTTTATCGTTTTCTGAGTACACATCCTTTGCCTCTTTGGTTAGATTTCTTCCTAGGTATCGAATCTTTTTGGGTGTAATTGTAAATGGGATCGACTCCTTGATTTGTCTCTCTTCTGTCTTGTTGTTGGTGTATAGGAATGCCACTGATTTCTGTGCATTGATTTTATATCCTGCTACTTGACTGAATTCCTGCATGAGTTCTAGCAGCTTTGGGGTGGAGTCTTTTGGGTTTTCCACATACAGTATCATATCATCTGCCAAGAGTGAGAGTTTGACTTCCTCTTTGCCGTTTTGGATGCCTTTGATTTCTTTTTGTTGTCTGATTGCTGTGGCTACGACTTCTAATACTATGTGGAATAGCAGTGGTGCGAGTGGACATCCGTGCCGCGTTCCTGACCTTAGGGGAAAAGCTCTCAGCCTTTCCCCATTGAGAATGATATTCGCTGTAGGTTTTTCATAGATGGCTTTTATGATGTTGAGGTATGTACCGTCTATCCCTATACTCTGAAGAGTTTGATCAAGAAAGGATGTTGTACTTTGTCAAATGCTTTTTCTGCATCTATCGAGAGGATCCTATGATTCTTGTTCTTTCTTTTGTTAATGTATGGTATCACGTTGATTGATTTGCGGATGTTGAACCAGCCTTGCAGCCCAGGACTAAATCCCTCTTGGTCCTGGTGAATAATCCTTTTAATGTACTGTTGGATCCTATTGGCTAGGGTTTTGGTGAGAATTTTCGCATCCATGTTCATCAAGGATCTTGGTGTGTAATTCTCCTTTTGGATGGGGTCTTTGTCTGGTTTTGGGATCAAGGTAATGCTGGCCTCATAAAATGAGTTTGGAAGTTTCCCTTCCATTTCTATTTTTTGGAACATTTTCAGGAGAATAGGTATTAATTCCTCTTGAAATGTCTGATAGAATTCCCCTGGGAAGCCATCTGGCCCTGGGCTTTTGTTTCTTGGGAGATTTTTGATGACTGTTTCAATTTCCTTCGTGGTTATAGGTCTGTTCAGGTTTTCTATTTCTTCCTGGCTCAATTTTGGTAGTTGATACATGTCTAGGAATGCACCCATTTCTTCCAGGTTATCTAATTTGCTGGCATAGATTTGCTCATAATATGTTCTTATAGTTGTTTGTATTGCTTTGGTGTTGGTTGTGATCTCTCCTCTTTCATTCATGATTTTGTTGATTTGGGTCATTTCTCTTTTCTTTTTGATCAGTCTGGCCAGGGGTTTATCAATCTTGTTAATTCTTTCAAAGAACCAGCTCCTAGTTTCGTTGATCTGTTCTCCTGTTCTTTTGGTTTCTAGTTCATTGATTTCTGCTCTGATCTTTATGATTTCTCTTCTCCTGCTGGGTTTAGGCTTTATTTGCTGTTCTTTCTCCAGCTCCTTTAGGTGTAGGGTTAGGTTGTGTATTTGAGACCTTTCTTGTTTCTTGAGAAAGGCATGTATTGCTATATACTTTCCTCTCAGGACTGCCTTTGCTGTATCCCAAAGATTTTGAACAGTTGTGTTTCCATTTTCATTGGTTTCCATGAATTTTTTTAATTCTTCTTTAATTTCTTGGTTGACCCATTCATTCTTTAGTAGGATGCTCTTTAGCCTCCATGTATTTGAGTTCCTTCCGACTTTCCTCTTGTGGTTGAGTTCTAGTCTCAAAGCATTGTGGTCTGAAAATATGCAGGGAATGATCCCAATCTTTTGGTACCGATTGAGACCTGATTTGTGACCTGGGATGTGATCAATTCTGGAGAATGTTCCATGGGCACTAGAGAAGAATGTGTATTCCGTTGCTTTGGGATGGAATGCTCTGAATATGTCTGTGAAGTCCATTTGGTCCAGTGTGTCATTTAAAGTCTTTATTTCCTTGTTGATCTTTTGCTTAGATGATCTGTCCATTTCAGTCAGGGGGGTGTTAAAGTCCCCCACTATTATTGTATTGTTGTCAATGTGTTTCTTTGCTTTTGTTATTAATTGCCTTATATAATTGGCTGCTCCCATGTTCGGGGCATAGATATTTACAATTGTTAGATCTTCTTGTTGGATAGACCCTTTAAGTAGGATATAGTGTCCTTCCTCATCTCTTGTTACAGTCTTTGTTTTAAAATCTAGTTTGTCTGATATAAGGATTGCCACCCCAGCTTTCTTTTGGTGTCCATTAGCATGGTAAGTGGTTTTCCACCCCCTCACTTTCAATCTGGGGGTGTCTTTCGGTCTAAAAGGAGTCTCTTGCAGACAGCATATGGATGGGTCTTGTTTTTTAATCCAATCTGATAGCCTGTGTCTTTTGTTTTCTGTTGTTGTTGTTGTTTTGGCTTTTTTTTTTAATTGTTATCTTAATCACCATATATTACATCATTAGTTTTTGGTGCAGTGTTCCACGATTCATTGTTTGTTCATAACACCCAGTGCTCCATGCAGAACGTGCCCCCCTCAATACCCATCACCAGGCTAACCCATCCCCCTACGCCCCTCCCCTCTAGAACCCTCCGTTTGTTTTTCAGAGTCCTTCATCTCTCATGGTTCGTCTCCCCCTCTGACATACTCCCCTTTTCTTCCTCTCCTGTTATCTTCTTCTTTGTCTTTTTTCTTAAAATATGTTGCGTCAACAGTCTTGCACCATTCACAGCGCTCACCGTAGCACATACCCTCCCCAATGTCTATCACCCAGCCACCCCATCCCTCCCACCCCCAACCACTCCAGTAACACTCAGTTTCTTTCCTGAGATTAAGAATTCCTCATATCAGTGAGGTCATGGGATACGTGTCTTTCTCTGATTGACTTATTTCACTCAGCATAACACCCTCCAGTTCCATCCACGTCGTTGCAAATGGCAAGGTCTCATTCCTTTTGATGGCTGCCTAATATTCCATTGTGTATATATACCACCTCTTCTTTAGCCATTCATCTGTCGATGGGCATCTTGGCTCTTTCCACCGTTTGGCTATGGTGGACATTGCTGCTATAATCATTGGGGTACACGTACCCCTTCGGGTCCCTACATTTGTATCTTTGTGGTCAATACCCAGTAGTGCAATTGCTGGATCGAACGGTAGCTCTAATTTCAACTGTTTGAGGAACCTCCATACTGTTTTCCAGAGGGGTTGCCCCAGCTTGCATTCCCACCAACAGTGGAGGAGGGTTCCCCTTTCTCCACATCCCCGCCAACATCTGTCGTTCCCTGACTTGTTAATTTTAGCCATTCTGACGGGTGTGAGGTGGTATCTCATGGAGGTTTTGATTTGGATTTCCCTGATGCCGAGCGATGTTGAGCACTTTTTCATGTGCCTCTTGGCCATTTGGATGTCTTCTTTGGAGAGATGTCTGTTCATGTCTTCTGCCCCTTTCTTGATTGGATTATTTGTTCTTTGGGTGTTGAGTTTGATAAGTTCTTTATAGATTTTGGATACTAGCCCTTTGTCTGATAGGTCATTTGCAAATATTTTCTCCCATTCTGTCGGTTGTCTTTTGGATTTGTGGACTGTTTCTTTTGCTGTGCAAAAGCTTTTTATCTTGATGAAATCCCAATAGTTCATTTTTGCCCTGGCTTCCCGTGCCTTTGGCGATGTTTCTAGGAAGAAGTTGCTGCGGCTAAGGTCGAAAAGGTTGCTACCTGTGTTCTCCTTTAGGATTTGCATGGACTCCTGTCTCCCGTTTAGGTCTTTCAACCATTTGGAGTCTATTTTTGTGTGTGGTGTAAGGAAATGGTCCAGTTTCATTCTTCTGCATGTGGCTGTCCAACTTTCCCAACACCATTTGTTGAAGAGACTGTCTTTTTGCCATTGGACATTCTTTCCTGCTTTGTCAACAATAAGTTGACCATAGAGTTGAGGGTCCATTTCTGGGCTCTCGATTCTGTTCCATTGACCGATGTGTCTGTTTTTGTGCCAGTACCATAGTGTCTTGATGATCACAGCTTTGTAATAGAGCTGGAAGTCCGGAATTGTGATGCCGCCAGCTTTGCTTTTCTTTTTCAGTATTCCTCTGGCTATTCTGGGTCTCTTCTGGTTCCATACAAATTTTAGGATTCTTTGTTCCATTTCTTTGAAAAAAGTGGATGGTATTTTGATGGGGATTGCATTGAATGTGTCGATTGCTCTAGGTAGCATTGACATCTTCACAATGTTGATTCTCCCAATCCATGAGCATGGAACGTTTTTCCCTTTCTTTGTGTCTTCTTCAATTTCTTTCATGAGTATTTTATCGTTTTCTGAGTACACATCCTTTGCCTCTTTGGTTAGATTTCTTCCTAGGTATCGAATGGTTTTGGGTGTAATTGTAAATGGGATCGACTCCTTGATTTGTCTCTCTTCTGTCTTGTTGTTGGTGTATAGGAATGCCACTGATTTCTGTGCACTGATTTTATATCCTGCTACTTGACTGAATTCCTGTATGAGTTCTAGCAGCTTTGGGGTGGAGTCTTTTGGGTTTTCCACATACAGTATCATATCATCTGCCAAGAGTGAGAGTTTGACTTCCTCTTTGCCGTTTTGGATGCCTTTGATTTCTTTTTGTTGTCTGATTGCTGTGGCTACGACTTCTAATACTATGTGGAATAGCAGTGGTGCGAGTGGACATCCGTGCCGCGTTCCTGACCTTAGGGGAAAAGCTCTCAGCCTTTCCCCATTGAGAATGATATTCGCTGTAGGTTTTTCATAGATGGCTTTTATGATGTTGAGGTATGTACCCTCTATCCCTATACTCTGAAGAGTTTTGATCAAGAAACGATGTTGTACTTTGTCAAATGCTTTTTCTGCATCTATGGAGAGGATCCTATGATTCTTGTTCTTTCTTTTGTTAATGTATGGTATCACGTTGATTGATTTGCGGATGTTGAACCAGCCTTGCAGCCCAGGACTAAATCCCTCTTGGTCCTGGTGAATAATCCTTTTAATGTACTGTTGGATCCTATTGGCTAGGGTTTTGGTGAGAATTTTCGCATCCATGTTCATCAAGGATCTTGGTGTGTAATTCTCCTTTTGGATGGGGTCTTTGTCTGGTTTTGGGATCAAGGTAATGCTGGCCTCATAAAATGAGTTTGGAAGTTTCCCTTCCATTTCTATTTTTTGGAACATTTTCAGGAGAATAGGTATTAATTCCTCTTGAAATGTCTGATAGAATTCCCCTGGGAAGCCATCTGGCCCTGGGCTTTTGTTTCTTGGGAGATTTTTGATGACTGTTTCAATTTCCTTCGTGGTTATAGATCTGTTCAGGTTTTCTATTTCTTCCTGGCTCAATTTTGGTAGTTGATACATCTCTAGGAATGCACCCATTTCTTCCAGGTTATCTAATTTGCTGGCATAGAGTTGCTCATAATATGTTCTTATAGTTGTTTGTATTGCTTTGGTGTTGGTTGTGATCTCTCCTCTTTCATTCATGATTTTGTTGATTTGGGTCATTTCTCTTTTCTTTTTGATCAGTCTGGCCAGGGGTTTATCAATCTTGTTAATTCTTTCAAAGAACCAGCTCCTAGTTTCGTTGATCTGTTCTCCTGTTCTTTTGGTTTCTAGTTCATTGATTTCTGCTCTGATCTTTATGATTTCTCTTCTCCTGCTGGGTTTAGGCTTTATTTGCTGTTCTTTCTCCAGCTCCTTTAGGTGTAGGGTTAGGTTGTGTATTTGAGACCTTTCTTGTTTCTTGAGAAAGGCATGTATTGCTATATACTTTCCTCTCAGGACTGCCTTTGCTGTATCCCAAAGATTTTGAACAGTTGTGTTTCCATTTTCATTGGTTTCCATGAATTTTTTTAATTCTTCTTTAATTTCTTGGTTGACCCATTCATTCTTTAGTAGGATGCTCTTTAGCCTCCATGTATTTGAGTTCCTTCCGACTTTCCTCTTGTGGTTGAGTTCTAGTCTCAAAGCATTGTGGTCTGAAAATATGCAGGGAATGATCCCAATCTTTTGGTACCGATTGAGACCTGATTTGTGACCTGGGATGTGATCAATTCTGGAGAATGTTCCATGGGCACTAGAGAAGAATGTGTATTCCGTTGCTTTGGGATGGAATGCTCTGAATATGTCTGTGAAGTCCATTTGGTCCAGTGTGTCATTTAAAGTCTTTATTTCCTTGTTGATCTTTTGCTTAGATGATCTGTCCATTTCAGTCAGGGGGGTGTTAAAGTCCCCCACTATTATTGTATTGTTGTCAATGTGTTTCTTTGCTTTTGTTATTAATTGCCTTATATAACTGGCTGCTCCCATGTTCGGGGCATAGATATTTACAATTGTTAGATCTTCTTGTTGGATAGACCCTTTAAGTAGGATATAGTGTCCTTCCTCATCTCTTGTTACAGTCTTTGTTTTAAAATCTAGTTTGTCTGATATAAGGATTGCCACCCCAGCTTTCTTTTGGTGTCCATTAGCATGGTAAGTGGTTTTCCACCCCCTCACTTTCAATCTGGGGGTGTCTTTCGGTCTAAAAGGAGTCTCTTGCAGACAGCATATGGATGGGTCTTGTTTTTTAATCCAATCTGATAGCCTGTGTCTTTTGTTTTCTGTTGTTGTTGTTGTTTTGGCTTTTTTTTTTAATTGTTATCTTAATCACCATATATTACATCATTAGTTTTTGGTGCAGTGTTCCACGATTCATTGTTTGTTCATAACACCCAGTGCTCCATGCAGAACGTGCCCCCCTCAATACCCATCACCAGGCTAACCCATCCCCCTACGCCCCTCCCCTCTAGAACCCTCCGTTTGTTTTTCAGAGTCCTTCATCTCTCATGGTTCGTCTCCCCCTCTGACATACTCCCCTTTTCTTCCTCTCCTGTTATCTTCTTCTTTGTCTTTTTTCTTAAAATATGTTGCGTCAACAGTCTTGCACCATTCACAGCGCTCACCGTAGCACATACCCTCCCCAATGTCTATCACCCAGCCACCCCATCCCTCCCACCCCCAACCACTCCAGTAACACTCAGTTTCTTTCCTGAGATTAAGAATTCCTCATATCAGTGAGGTCATGGGATACGTGTCTTTCTCTGATTGACTTATTTCACTCAGCATAACACCCTCCAGTTCCATCCACGTCGTTGCAAATGGCAAGGTCTCATTCCTTTTGATGGCTGCCTAATATTCCATTGTGTATATATACCACCTCTTCTTTAGCCATTCATCTGTCGATGGGCATCTTGGCTCTTTCCACCGTTTGGCTATGGTGGACATTGCTGCTATAATCATTGGGGTACACGTACCCCTTCGGGTCCCTACATTTGTATCTTTGTGGTCAATACCCAGTAGTGCAATTGCTGGATCGAACGGTAGCTCTAATTTCAACTGTTTGAGGAACCTCCATACTGTTTTCCAGAGGGGTTGCCCCAGCTTGCATTCCCACCAACAGTGGAGGAGGGTTCCCCTTTCTCCACATCCCCGCCAACATCTGTCGTTCCCTGACTTGTTAATTTTAGCCATTCTGACGGGTGTGAGGTGGTATCTCATGGAGGTTTTGATTTGGATTTCCCTGATGCCGAGCGATGTTGAGCACTTTTTCATGTGCCTCTTGGCCATTTGGATGTCTTCTTTGGAGAGATGTCTGTTCATGTCTTCTGCCCCTTTCTTGATTGGATTATTTGTTCTTTGGGTGTTGAGTTTGATAAGTTCTTTATAGATTTTGGATACTAGCCCTTTGTCTGATAGGTCATTTGCAAATATTTTCTCCCATTCTGTCGGTTGTCTTTTGGTTTTGTGGACTGTTTCTTTTGCTGTGCAAAAGCTTTTTATCTTGATGAAATCCCAATAGTTCATTTTTGCCCTGGCTTCCCGTGCCTTTGGCGATGTTTCTAGGAAGAAGTTGCTGCGGCTAAGGTTGAAAAGGTTGCTACCTGTGTTCTCCTTTAGGATTTGCATGGACTCCTGTCTCCCGTTTAGGTCTTTCAACCATTTGGAGTCTATTTTTGTGTGTGGTGTAAGGAAATGGTCCAGTTTCATTCTTCTGCATGTGGCTGTCCAATTTTCCCAACACCATTTGTTGAAGAGACTGTCTTTTTGCCTTTGGACATTCTTTCCTGCTTTGTCAACAATAAGTTGACCATAGAGTTGAGGGTCCATTTCTGGGCTCTCGATTCTGTTCCATTGACCGATGTGTCTGTTTTTGTGCCAGTACCATAGTGTCTTGATGATCACAGCTTTGTAATAGAGCTGGAAGTCCGGAATTGTGATGCCGCCAGCTTTGCTTTTCTTTTTCAGTATTCCTCTGGCTATTCTGGGTCTCTTCTGGTTCCATACAAATTTTAGGATTCTTTGTTCCATTTCTTTGAAAAAAGTGGATGGTATTTTGATGGGGATTGCATTGAATGTGTCGATTGCTCTAGGTAGCATTGACATCTTCACAATGTTGATTCTCCCAATCCATGAGCATGGAACGTTTTTCCCTTTCTTTGTGTCTTCTTCAATTTCTTTCATGAGTATTTTATCGTTTTCTGAGTACACATCCTTTGCCTCTTTGGTTAGATTTCTTCCTAGGTATCGAATGGTTTTGGGTGTAATTGTAAATGGGATCGACTCCTTGATTTGTCTCTCTTCTGTCTTGTTGTTGGTGTATAGGAATGCCACTGATTTCTGTGCATTGATTTTATATCCTGCTACTTGACTGAATTCCTGTATGAGTTCTAGCAGCTTTGGGGTGGAGTCTTTTGGGTTTTCCACATACAGTATCATATCATCTGCCAAGAGTGAGAGTTTGACTTCCTCTTTGCCGTTTTGGATGCCTTTGATTTCTTTTTGTTGTCTGATTGCTGTGGTTCCGACTTCTAATACTATGTGGAATAGCAGTGGTGCGAGTGGACATCCGTGCCGCGTTCCTGACCTTAGGGGAAAAGCTCTCAGCCTTTCCCCATTGAGAATGATATTCGCTGTAGGTTTTTCATAGATGGCTTTTATGATGTTGAGGTATGTACCCTCTATCCCTATACTCTGAAGAGTTTTGATCAAGAAAGGATGTTGTACTTCGTCAAATGCTTTTTCTGCATCTATGGAGAGGATCCTATGATTCTTGTTCTTTCTTTTGTTAATGTATGGTATCACGTTGATTGATTTGCGGATGTTGAACCAGCCTTGCAGCCCAGGACTAAATCCCTCTTGGTCCTGGTGAATAATCCTTTTAATGTACTGTTGGATCCTATTGGCTAGGGTTTTGGTGAGAATTTTCGCATCCATGTTCATCAAGGATCTTGGTGTGTAATTCTCCTTTTGGATGGGGTCTTTGTCTGGTTTTGGGATCAAGGTAATGCTGGCCTCATAAAATGAGTTTGGAAGTTTCCCTTCCATTTCTATTTTTTGGAACATTTTCAGGAGAATAGGTATTAATTCCTCTTGAAATGTCTGATAGAATTCCCCTGGGAAGCCATCTGGCCCTGGGCTTTTGTTTCTTGGGAGATTTTTGATGACTGTTTCAATTTCCTTCGTGGTTATAGGTCTGTTCAGGTTTTCTATTTCTTCCTGGCTCAATTTTGGTAGTTGATACATGTCTAGGAATGCACCCATTTCTTCCAGGTTATCTAATTTGCTGGCATAGATTTGCTCATAATATGTTCTTATAGTTGTTTGTATTGCTTTGGTGTTGGTTGTGATCTCTCCTCTTTCATTCATGATTTTGTTGATTTGGGTCATTTCTCTTTTCTTTTTGATCAGTCTGGCCAGGGGTTTATCAATCTTGTTAATTCTTTCAAAGAACCAGCTCCTAGTTTCGTTGATCTGTTCTCCTGTTCTTTTGGTTTCTAGTTCATTGATTTCTGCTCTGATCTTTATGATTTCTCTTCTCCTGCTGGGTTTAGGCTTTATTTGCTGTTCTTTCTCCAGCTCCTTTAGGTGTAGGGTTAGGTTGTGTATTTGAGACCTTTCTTGTTTCTTGAGAAAGGCATGTATTGCTATATACTTTCCTCTCAGGACTGCCTTTGCTGTATCCCAAAGATTTTGAACAGTTGTGTTTCCATTTTCATTGGTTTCCATGAATTTTTTTAATTCTTCTTTAATTTCTTGGTTGACCCATTCATTCTTTAGTAGGATGCTCTTTAGCCTCCATGTATTTGAGTTCCTTCCGACTTTCCTCTTGTGGTTGAGTTCTAGTCTCAAAGCATTGTGGTCTGAAAATATGCAGGGAATGATCCCAATCTTTTGGTACCGATTGAGACCTGATTTGTGACCTGGGATGTGATCAATTCTGGAGAATGTTCCATGGGCACTAGAGAAGAATGTGTATTCCGTTGCTTTGGGATGGAATGCTCTGAATATGTCTGTGAAGTCCATTTGGTCCAGTGTGTCATTTAAAGTCTTTATTTCCTTGTTGATCTTTTGCTTAGATGATCTGTCCATTTCAGTCAGGGGGGTGTTAAAGTCCCCCACTATTATTGTATTGTTGTCAATGTGTTTCTTTGCTTTTGTTATTAATTGCCTTATATAATTGGCTGCTCCCATGTTCGGGGCATAGATATTTACAATTGTTAGATCTTCTTGTTGGATAGACCCTTTAAGTAGGATATAGTGTCCTTCCTCATCTCTTGTTACAGTCTTTGTTTTAAAATCTAGTTTGTCTGATATAAGGATTGCCACCCCAGCTTTCTTTTGGTGTCCATTAGCATGGTAAGTGGTTTTCCACCCCCTCACTTTCAATCTGGGGGTGTCTTTCGGTCTAAAAGGAGTCTCTTGCAGACAGCATATGGATGGGTCTTGTTTTTTAATCCAATCTGATAGCCTGTGTCTTTTGTTTTCTGTTGTTGTTGTTGTTTTGGCTTTTTTTTTTAATTGTTATCTTAATCACCATATATTACATCATTAGTTTTTGGTGCAGTGTTCCACGATTCATTGTTTGTTCATAACACCCAGTGCTCCATGCAGAACGTGCCCCCCTCAATACCCATCACCAGGCTAACCCATCCCCCTACGCCCCTCCCCTCTAGAACCCTCCGTTTGTTTTTCAGAGTCCATCATCTCTCATGGTTCGTCTCCCCCTCTGACATACTCCCCTTTTCTTCCTCTCCTGTTATCTTCTTCTTTGTCTTTTTTCTTAAAATATGTTGCGTCAACAGTCTTGCACCATTCACAGCGCTCACCGTAGCACATACCCTCCCCAATGTCTATCACCCAGCCACCCCATCCCTCCCACCCCCAACCACTCCAGTAACACTCAGTTTCTTTCCTGAGATTAAGAATTCCTCATATCAGTGAGGTCATGGGATACGTGTCTTTCTCTGATTGACTTATTTCACTCAGCATAAAACCCTCCAGTTCCATCCACGTCGTTGCAAATGGCAAGGTCTCATTCCTTTTGATGGCTGCATAATATTCCATTGTGTATATATACCACCTCTTCTTTAGCCATTCATCTGTCGATGGGCATCTTGGCTCTTTCCACCGTTTGGCTATGGTGGACATTGCTGCTATAATCATTGGGGTACACGTACCCCTTCGGGTCCCTACATTTGTATCTTTGTGGTCAATACCCAGTAGTGCAATTGCTGGATCGAACGGTAGCTCTAATTTCAACTGTTTGAGGAACCTCCATACTGTTTTCCAGAGGGGTTGCCCCAGCTTGCATTCCCACCAACAGTGGAGGAGGGTTCCCCTTTCTCCACATCCCCGCCAACATCTGTCGTTCCCTGACTTGTTAATTTTAGCCATTCTGACGGGTGTGAGGTGGTATCTCATGGAGGTTTTGATTTGGATTTCCCTGATGCCGAGCGATGTTGAGCACTTTTTCATGTGCCTCTTGGCCATTTGGATGTCTTCTTTGGAGAGATGTCTGTTCATGTCTTCTGCCCCTTTCTTGATTGGATTATTTGTTCTTTGGGTGTTGAGTTTGATAAGTTCTTTATAGATTTTGGATACTAGCCCTTTGTCTGATAGGTCATTTGCAAATATTTTCTCCCATTCTGTCGGTTGTCTTTTGGATTTGTGGACTGTTTCTTTTGCTGTGCAAAAGCTTTTTATCTTGATGAAATCCCAATAGTTCATTTTTGCCCTGGCTTCCCGTGCCTTTGGCGATGTTTCTAGGAAGAAGTTGCTGCGGCTAAGGTCGAAAAGGTTGCTACCTGTGTTCTCCTTTAGGATTTGCATGGACTCCTGTCTCCCGTTTAGGTCTTTCAACCATTTGGAGTCTATTTTTGTGTGTGGTGTAAGGAAATGGTCCAGTTTCATTCTTCTGCATGTGGCTGTCCAACTTTCCCAACACCATTTGTTGAAGAGACTGTCTTTTTGCCATTGGACATTCTTTCCTGCTTTGTCAACAATAAGTTGACCATAGAGTTGAGGGTCCATTTCTGGGCTCTCGATTCTGTTCCATTGACCGATGTGTCTGTTTTTGTGCCAGTACCATAGTGTCTTGATGATCACAGCTTTGTAATAGAGCTGGAAGTCCGGAATTGTGATGCCGCCAGCTTTGCTTTTCTTTTTCAGTATTCCTCTGGCTATTCTGGGTCTCTTCTGGTTCCATACAAATTTTAGGATTCTTTGTTCCATTTCTTTGAAAAAAGTGGATGGTATTTTGATGGGGATTGCATTGAATGTGTCGATTGCTCTAGGTAGCATTGACATCTTCACAATGTTGATTCTCCCAATCCATGAGCATGGAACGTTTTTCCCTTTCTTTGTGTCTTCTTCAATTTCTTTCATGAGTATTTTATCGTTTTCTGAGTACACATCCTTTGCCTCTTTGGTTAGATTTCTTCCTAGGTATCGAATGGTTTTGGGTGTAATTGTAAATGGGATCGACTCCTTGATTTGTCTCTCTTCTGTCTTGTTGTTGGTGTATAGGAATGCCACTGATTTCTGTGCACTGATTTTATAGCCTGCTACTTGACTGAATTCCTGTATGAGTTCTAGCAGCTTTGGGGTGGAGTCTTTTGGGTTTTCCACATACAGTATCATATCATCTGCCAAGAGTGAGAGTTTGACTTCCTCTTTGCCGTTTTGGATGCCTTTGATTTCTTTTTGTTGTCTGATTGCTGTGGCTACGACTTCTAATACTATGTGGAATAGCAGTGGTGCGAGTGGACATCCGTGCCGCGTTCCTGACCTTAGGGGAAAAGCTCTCAGCCTTTCCCCATTGAGAATGATATTCGCTGTAGGTTTTTCATAGATGGCTTTTATGATGTTGAGGTATGTACCCTCTATCCCTATACTCTGAAGAGTTTTGATCAAGAAAGGATGTTGTACTTTGTCAAATGCTTTTTCTGCATCTATGGAGAGGATCCTATGATTCTTGTTCTTTCTTTTGTTAATGTATGGTATCACGTTGATTGATTTGCGGATGTTGAACCAGCCTTGCAGCCCAGGACTAAATCCCTCTTGGTCCTGGTGAATAATCCTTTTAATGTACTGTTGGATCCTATTGGCTAGGGTTTTGGTGAGAATTTTCGCATCCATGTTCATCAAGGATCTTGGTGTGTAATTCTCCTTTTGGATGGGGTCTTTGTCTGGTTTTGGGATCAAGGTAATGCTGGCCTCATAAAATGAGTTTGGAAGTTTCCCTTCCATTTCTATTTTTTGGAACATTTTCAGGAGAATAGGTATTAATTCCTCTTGAAATGTCTGATAGAATTCCCCTGGGAAGCCATCTGGCCCTGGGCTTTTGTTTCTTGGGAGATTTTTGATGACTGTTTCAATTTCCTTCGTGGTTATAGGTCTGTTCAGGTTTTCTATTTCTTCCTGGCTCAATTTTGGTAGTTGATACATGTCTAGGAATGCACCCATTTCTTCCAGGTTATCTAATTTGCTGGCATAGAGTTGCTCATAATATGTTCTTATAGTTGTTTGTATTGCTTTGGTGTTGGTTGTGATCTCTCCTCTTTCATTCATGATTTTGTTGATTTGGGTCATTTCTCTTTTCTTTTTGATCAGTCTGGCCAGGGGTTTATCAATCTTGTTAATTCTTTCAAAGAACCAGCTCCTAGTTTCGTTGATCTGTTCTCCTGTTCTTTTGGTTTCTAGTTCATTGATTTCTGCTCTGATCTTTATGATTTCTCTTCTCCTGCTGGGTTTAGGCTTTATTTGCTGTTCTTTCTCCAGCTCCTTTAGGTGTAGGGTTAGGTTGTGTATTTGAGACCTTTCTTGTTTCTTGAGAAAGGCATGTATTGCTATATACTTTCCTCTCAGGACTGCCTTTGCTGTATCCCAAAGATTTTGAACAGTTGTGTTTCCATTTTCATTGGTTTCCATGAATTTTTTTAATTCTTCTTTAATTTCTTGGTTGACCCATTCATTCTTTAGTAGGATGCTCTTTAGCCTCCATGTATTTGAGTTCCTTCCGACTTTCCTCTTGTGGTTGAGTTCTAGTCTCAAAGCATTGTGGTCTGAAAATATGCAGGGAATGATCCCAATCTTTTGGTACCGATTGAGACCTGATTTGTGACCTGGGATGTGATCAATTCTGGAGAATGTTCCATGGGCACTAGAGAAGAATGTGTATTCCGTTGCTTTGGGATGGAATGCTCTGAATATGTCTGTGAAGTCCATTTGGTCCAGTGTGTCATTTAAAGTCTTTATTTCCTTGTTGATCTTTTGCTTAGATGATCTGTCCATTTCAGTCAGGGGGGTGTTAAAGTCCCCCACTATTATTGTATTGTTGTCAATGTGTTTCTTTGCTTTTGTTATTAATTGCCTTATATAACTGGCTGCTCCCATGTTCGGGGCATAGATATTTACAATTGTTAGATCTTCTTGTTGGATAGACCCTTTAAGTAGGATATAGTGTCCTTCCTCATCTCTTGTTACAGTCTTTGTTTTAAAATCTAGTTTGTCTGATATAAGGATTGCCACCCCAGCTTTCTTTTGGTGTCCATTAGCATGGTAAGTGGTTTTCCACCCCCTCACTTTCAATCTGGGGGTGTCTTTCGGTCTAAAAGGAGTCTCTTGCAGACAGCATATGGATGGGTCTTGTTTTTTAATCCAATCTGATAGCCTGTGTCTTTTGTTTTCTGTTGTTGTTGTTGTTTTGGCTTTTTTTTTTAATTGTTATCTTAATCACCATATATTACATCATTAGTTTTTGGTGCAGTGTTCCACGATTCATTGTTTGTTCATAACACCCAGTGCTCCATGCAGAACGTGCCCCCCTCAATACCCATCACCAGGCTAACCCATCCCCCTACGCCCCTCCCCTCTAGAACCCTCCGTTTGTTTTTCAGAGTCCTTCATCTCTCATGGTTCGTCTCCCCCTCTGACATACTCCCCTTTTCTTCCTCTCCTGTTATCTTCTTCTTTGTCTTTTTTCTTAAAATATGTTGCGTCAACAGTCTTGCACCATTCACAGCGCTCACCGTAGCACATACCCTCCCCAATGTCTATCACCCAGCCACCCCATCCCTCCCACCCCCAACCACTCCAGTAACACTCAGTTTCTTTCCTGAGATTAAGAATTCCTCATATCAGTGAGGTCATGGGATACGTGTCTTTCTCTGATTGACTTATTTCACTCAGCATAACACCCTCCAGTTCCATCCACGTCGTTGCAAATGGCAAGGTCTCATTCCTTTTGATGGCTGCCTAATATTCCATTGTGTATATATACCACCTCTTCTTTAGCCATTCATCTGTCGATGGGCATCTTGGCTCTTTCCACCGTTTGGCTATGGTGGACATTGCTGCTATAATCATTGGGGTACACGTACCCCTTCGGGTCCCTACATTTGTATCTTTGTGGTCAATACCCAGTAGTGCAATTGCTGGATCGAACGGTAGCTCTAATTTCAACTGTTTGAGGAACCTCCATACTGTTTTCCAGAGGGGTTGCCCCAGCTTGCATTCCCACCAACAGTGGAGGAGGGTTCCCCTTTCTCCACATCCCCGCCAACATCTGTCGTTCCCTGACTTGTTAATTTTAGCCATTCTGACGGGTGTGAGGTGGTATCTCATGGAGGTTTTGATTTGGATTTCCCTGATGCCGAGCGATGTTGAGCACTTTTTCATGTGCCTCTTGGCCATTTGGATGTCTTCTTTGGAGAGATGTCTGTTCATGTCTTCTGCCCCTTTCTTGATTGGATTATTTGTTCTTTGGGTGTTGAGTTTGATAAGTTCTTTATAGATTTTGGATACTAGCCCTTTGTCTGATAGGTCATTTGCAAATATTTTCTCCCATTCTGTCGGTTGTCTTTTGGTTTTGTGGACTGTTTCTTTTGCTGTGCAAAAGCTTTTTATCTTGATGAAATCCCAATAGTTCATTTTTGCCCTGGCTTCCCGTGCCTTTGGCGATGTTTCTAGGAAGAAGTTGCTGCGGCTAAGGTCGAAAAGGTTGCTACCTGTGTTCTCCTTTAGGATTTGCATGGACTCCTGTCTCCCGTTTAGGTCTTTCAACCATTTGGAGTCTATTTTTGTGTGTGGTGTAAGGAAATGGTCCAGTTTCATTCTTCTGCATGTGGCTGTCCAACTTTCCCAACACCATTTGTTGAAGAGACTGTCTTTTTGCCATTGGACATTCTTTCCTGCTTTGTCAACAATAAGTTGACCATAGAGTTGAGGGTCCATTTCTGGGCTCTCGATTCTGTTCCATTGACCGATGTGTCTGTTTTTGTGCCAGTACCATAGTGTCTTGATGATCACAGCTTTGTAATAGAGCTGGAAGTCCGGAATTGTGATGCCGCCAGCTTTGCTTTTCTTTTTCAGTATTCCTCTGGCTATTCTGGGTCTCTTCTGGTTCCATACAAATTTTAGGATTCTTTGTTCCATTTCTTTGAAAAAAGTGGATGGTATTTTGATGGGGATTGCATTGAATGTGTCGATTGCTCTAGGTAGCATTGACATCTTCACAATGTTGATTCTCCCAATCCATGAGCATGGAACGTTTTTCCCTTTCTTTGTGTCTTCTTCAATTTCTTTCATGAGTATTTTATCGTTTTCTGAGTACACATCCTTTGCCTCTTTGGTTAGATTTCTTCCTAGGTATCGAATGGTTTTGGGTGTAATTGTAAATGGGATCGACTCCTTGATTTGTCTCTCTTCTGTCTTGTTGTTGGTGTATAGGAATGCCACTGATTTCTGTGCACTGATTTTATATCCTGCTACTTGACTGAATTCCTGTATGAGTTCTAGCAGCTTTGGGGTGGAGTCTTTTGGGTTTTCCACATACAGTATCATATCATCTGCCAAGAGTGAGAGTTTGACTTCCTCTTTGCCGTTTTGGATGCCTTTGATTTCTTTTTGTTGTCTGATTGCTGTGGCTACGACTTCTAATACTATGTGGAATAGCAGTGGTGCGAGTGGACATCCGTGCCGCGTTCCTGACCTTAGGGGAAAAGCTCTCAGCCTTTCCCCATTGAGAATGATATTCGCTGTAGGTTTTTCATAGATGGCTTTTATGATGTTGAGGTATGGACCCTCTATCCCTATACTCTGAAGAGTTTTGATCAAGAAACGATGTTGTACTTTGTCAAATGCTTTTTCTGCATCTATGGAGAGGATCCTATGATTCTTGTTCTTTCTTTTGTTAATGTATGGTATCACGTTGATTGATTTGCGGATGTTGAACCAGCCTTGCAGCCCAGGACTAAATCCCTCTTGGTCCTGGTGAATAATCCTTTTAATGTACTGTTGGATCCTATTGGCTAGGGTTTTGGTGAGAATTTTCGCATCCATGTTCATCAAGGATCTTGGTGTGTAATTCTCCTTTTGGATGGGGTCTTTGTCTGGTTTTGGGATCAAGGTAATGCTGGCCTCATAAAATGAGTTTGGAAGTTTCCCTTCCATTTCTATTTTTTGGAACATTTTCAGGAGAATAGGTATTAATTCCTCTTGAAATGTCTGATAGAATTCCCCTGGGAAGCCATCTGGCCCTGGGCTTTTGTTTCTTGGGAGATTTTTGATGACTGTTTCAATTTCCTTCGTGGTTATAGATCTGTTCAGGTTTTCTATTTCTTCCTGGCTCAATTTTGGTAGTTGATACATCTCTAGGAATGCACCCATTTCTTCCAGGTTATCTAATTTGCTGGCATAGAGTTGCTCATAATATGTTCTTATAGTTGTTTGTATTGCTTTGGTGTTGGTTGTGATCTCTCCTCTTTCATTCATGATTTTGTTGATTTGGGTCATTTCTCTTTTCTTTTTGATCAGTCTGGCCAGGGGTTTATCAATCTTGTTAATTCTTTCAAAGAACCAGCTCCTAGTTTCGTTGATCTGTTCTCCTGTTCTTTTGGTTTCTAGTTCATTGATTTCTGCTCTGATCTTTATGATTTCTCTTCTCCTGCTGGGTTTAGGCTTTATTTGCTGTTCTTTCTCCAGCTCCTTTAGGTGTAGGGTTAGGTTGTGTATTTGAGACCTTTCTTGTTTCTTGAGAAAGGCATGTATTGCTATATACTTTCCTCTCAGGACTGCCTTTGCTGTATCCCAAAGATTTTGAACAGTTGTGTTTCCATTTTCATTGGTTTCCATGAATTTTTTTAATTCTTCTTTAATTTCTTGGTTGACCCATTCATTCTTTAGTAGGATGCTCTTTAGCCTCCATGTATTTGAGTTCCTTCCGACTTTCCTCTTGTGGTTGAGTTCTAGTCTCAAAGCATTGTGGTCTGAAAATATGCAGGGAATGATCCCAATCTTTTGGTACCGATTGAGACCTGATTTGTGACCTGGGATGTGATCAATTCTGGAGAATGTTCCATGGGCACTAGAGAAGAATGTGTATTCCGTTGCTTTGGGATGGAATGCTCTGAATATGTCTGTGAAGTCCATTTGGTCCAGTGTGTCATTTAAAGTCTTTATTTCCTTGTTGATCTTTTGCTTAGATGATCTGTCCATTTCAGTCAGGGGGGTGTTAAAGTCCCCCACTATTATTGTATTGTTGTCAATGTGTTTCTTTGCTTTTGTTATTAATTGCCTTATATAACTGGCTGCTCCCATGTTCGGGGCATAGATATTTACAATTGTTAGATCTTCTTGTTGGATAGACCCTTTAAGTAGGATATAGTGTCCTTCCTCATCTCTTGTTACAGTCTTTGTTTTAAAATCTAGTTTGTCTGATATAAGGATTGCCACCCCAGCTTTCTTTTGGTGTCCATTAGCATGGTAAGTGGTTTTCCACCCCCTCACTTTCAATCTGGGGGTGTCTTTCGGTCTAAAAGGAGTCTCTTGCAGACAGCATATGGATGGGTCTTGTTTTTTAATCCAATCTGATAGCCTGTGTCTTTTGTTTTCTGTTGTTGTTGTTGTTTTGGCTTTTTTTTTTAATTGTTATCTTAATCACCATATATTACATCATTAGTTTTTGGTGCAGTGTTCCACGATTCATTGTTTGTTCATAACACCCAGTGCTCCATGCAGAACGTGCCCCCCTCAATACCCATCACCAGGCTAACCCATCCCCCTACGCCCCTCCCCTCTAGAACCCTCCGTTTGTTTTTCAGAGTCCTTCATCTCTCATGGTTCGTCTCCCCCTCTGACATACTCCCCTTTTCTTCCTCTCCTGTTATCTTCTTCTTTGTCTTTTTTCTTAAAATATGTTGCGTCAACAGTCTTGCACCATTCACAGCGCTCACCGTAGCACATACCCTCCCCAATGTCTATCACCCAGCCACCCCATCCCTCCCACCCCCAACCACTCCAGTAACACTCAGTTTCTTTCCTGAGATTAAGAATTCCTCATATCAGTGAGGTCATGGGATACGTGTCTTTCTCTGATTGACTTATTTCACTCAGCATAACACCCTCCAGTTCCATCCACGTCGTTGCAAATGGCAAGGTCTCATTCCTTTTGATGGCTGCCTAATATTCCATTGTGTATATATACCACCTCTTCTTTAGCCATTCATCTGTCGATGGGCATCTTGGCTCTTTCCACCGTTTGGCTATGGTGGACATTGCTGCTATAATCATTGGGGTACACGTACCCCTTCGGGTCCCTACATTTGTATCTTTGTGGTCAATACCCAGTAGTGCAATTGCTGGATCGAACGGTAGCTCTAATTTCAACTGTTTGAGGAACCTCCATACTGTTTTCCAGAGGGGTTGCCCCAGCTTGCATTCCCACCAACAGTGGAGGAGGGTTCCCCTTTCTCCACATCCCCGCCAACATCTGTCGTTCCCTGACTTGTTAATTTTAGCCATTCTGACGGGTGTGAGGTGGTATCTCATGGAGGTTTTGATTTGGATTTCCCTGATGCCGAGCGATGTTGAGCACTTTTTCATGTGCCTCTTGGCCATTTGGATGTCTTCTTTGGAGAGATGTCTGTTCATGTCTTCTGCCCCTTTCTTGATTGGATTATTTGTTCTTTGGGTGTTGAGTTTGATAAGTTCTTTATAGATTTTGGATACTAGCCCTTTGTCTGATAGGTCATTTGCAAATATTTTCTCCCATTCTGTCGGTTGTCTTTTGGTTTTGTGGACTGTTTCTTTTGCTGTGCAAAAGCTTTTTATCTTGATGAAATCCCAATAGTTCATTTTTGCCCTGGCTTCCCGTGCCTTTGGCGATGTTTCTAGGAAGAAGTTGCTGCGGCTAAGGTTGAAAAGGTTGCTACCTGTGTTCTCCTTTAGGATTTGCATGGACTCCTGTCTCCCGTTTAGGTCTTTCAACCATTTGGAGTCTATTTTTGTGTGTGGTGTAAGGAAATGGTCCAGTTTCATTCTTCTGCATGTGGCTGTCCAATTTTCCCAACACCATTTGTTGAAGAGACTGTCTTTTTGCCTTTGGACATTCTTTCCTGCTTTGTCAACAATAAGTTGACCATAGAGTTGAGGGTCCATTTCTGGGCTCTCGATTCTGTTCCATTGACCGATGTGTCTGTTTTTGTGCCAGTACCATAGTGTCTTGATGATCACAGCTTTGTAATAGAGCTGGAAGTCCGGAATTGTGATGCCGCCAGCTTTGCTTTTCTTTTTCAGTATTCCTCTGGCTATTCTGGGTCTCTTCTGGTTCCATACAAATTTTAGGATTCTTTGTTCCATTTCTTTGAAAAAAGTGGATGGTATTTTGATGGGGATTGCATTGAATGTGTCGATTGCTCTAGGTAGCATTGACATCTTCACAATGTTGATTCTCCCAATCCATGAGCATGGAACGTTTTTCCCTTTCTTTGTGTCTTCTTCAATTTCTTTCATGAGTATTTTATCGTTTTCTGAGTACACATCCTTTGCCTCTTTGGTTAGATTTCTTCCTAGGTATCGAATGGTTTTGGGTGTAATTGTAAATGGGATCGACTCCTTGATTTGTCTCTCTTCTGTCTTGTTGTTGGTGTATAGGAATGCCACTGATTTCTGTGCATTGATTTTATATCCTGCTACTTGACTGAATTCCTGTATGAGTTCTAGCAGCTTTGGGGTGGAGTCTTTTGGGTTTTCCACATACAGTATCATATCATCTGCCAAGAGTGAGAGTTTGACTTCCTCTTTGCCGTTTTGGATGCCTTTGATTTCTTTTTGTTGTCTGATTGCTGTGGTTCCGACTTCTAATACTATGTGGAATAGCAGTGGTGCGAGTGGACATCCGTGCCGCGTTCCTGACCTTAGGGGAAAAGCTCTCAGCCTTTCCCCATTGAGAATGATATTCGCTGTAGGTTTTTCATAGATGGCTTTTATGATGTTGAGGTATGTACCCTCTATCCCTATACTCTGAAGAGTTTTGATCAAGAAAGGATGTTGTACTTCGTCAAATGCTTTTTCTGCATCTATGGAGAGGATCCTATGATTCTTGTTCTTTCTTTTGTTAATGTATGGTATCACGTTGATTGATTTGCGGATGTTGAACCAGCCTTGCAGCCCAGGACTAAATCCCTCTTGGTCCTGGTGAATAATCCTTTTAATGTACTGTTGGATCCTATTGGCTAGGGTTTTGGTGAGAATTTTCGCATCCATGTTCATCAAGGATCTTGGTGTGTAATTCTCCTTTTGGATGGGGTCTTTGTCTGGTTTTGGGATCAAGGTAATGCTGGCCTCATAAAATGAGTTTGGAAGTTTCCCTTCCATTTCTATTTTTTGGAACATTTTCAGGAGAATAGGTATTAATTCCTCTTGAAATGTCTGATAGAATTCCCCTGGGAAGCCATCTGGCCCTGGGCTTTTGTTTCTTGGGAGATTTTTGATGACTGTTTCAATTTCCTTCGTGGTTATAGGTCTGTTCAGGTTTTCTATTTCTTCCTGGCTCAATTTTGGTAGTTGATACATGTCTAGGAATGCACCCATTTCTTCCAGGTTATCTAATTTGCTGGCATAGATTTGCTCATAATATGTTCTTATAGTTGTTTGTATTGCTTTGGTGTTGGTTGTGATCTCTCCTCTTTCATTCATGATTTTGTTGATTTGGGTCATTTCTCTTTTCTTTTTGATCAGTCTGGCCAGGGGTTTATCAATCTTGTTAATTCTTTCAAAGAACCAGCTCCTAGTTTCGTTGATCTGTTCTCCTGTTCTTTTGGTTTCTAGTTCATTGATTTCTGCTCTGATCTTTATGATTTCTCTTCTCCTGCTGGGTTTAGGCTTTATTTGCTGTTCTTTCTCCAGCTCCTTTAGGTGTAGGGTTAGGTTGTGTATTTGAGACCTTTCTTGTTTCTTGAGAAAGGCATGTATTGCTATATACTTTCCTCTCAGGACTGCCTTTGCTGTATCCCAAAGATTTTGAACAGTTGTGTTTCCATTTTCATTGGTTTCCATGAATTTTTTTAATTCTTCTTTAATTTCTTGGTTGACCCATTCATTCTTTAGTAGGATGCTCTTTAGCCTCCATGTATTTGAGTTCCTTCCGACTTTCCTCTTGTGGTTGAGTTCTAGTCTCAAAGCATTGTGGTCTGAAAATATGCAGGGAATGATCCCAATCTTTTGGTACCGATTGAGACCTGATTTGTGACCTGGGATGTGATCAATTCTGGAGAATGTTCCATGGGCACTAGAGAAGAATGTGTATTCCGTTGCTTTGGGATGGAATGCTCTGAATATGTCTGTGAAGTCCATTTGGTCCAGTGTGTCATTTAAAGTCTTTATTTCCTTGTTGATCTTTTGCTTAGATGATCTGTCCATTTCAGTCAGGGGGGTGTTAAAGTCCCCCACTATTATTGTATTGTTGTCAATGTGTTTCTTTGCTTTTGTTATTAATTGCCTTATATAATTGGCTGCTCCCATGTTCGGGGCATAGATATTTACAATTGTTAGATCTTCTTGTTGGATAGACCCTTTAAGTAGGATATAGTGTCCTTCCTCATCTCTTGTTACAGTCTTTGTTTTAAAATCTAGTTTGTCTGATATAAGGATTGCCACCCCAGCTTTCTTTTGGTGTCCATTAGCATGGTAAGTGGTTTTCCACCCCCTCACTTTCAATCTGGGGGTGTCTTTCGGTCTAAAAGGAGTCTCTTGCAGACAGCATATGGATGGGTCTTGTTTTTTAATCCAATCTGATAGCCTGTGTCTTTTGTTTTCTGTTGTTGTTGTTGTTTTGGCTTTTTTTTTTAATTGTTATCTTAATCACCATATATTACATCATTAGTTTTTGGTGCAGTGTTCCACGATTCATTGTTTGTTCATAACACCCAGTGCTCCATGCAGAACGTGCCCCCCTCAATACCCATCACCAGGCTAACCCATCCCCCTACGCCCCTCCCCTCTAGAACCCTCCGTTTGTTTTTCAGAGTCCATCATCTCTCATGGTTCGTCTCCCCCTCTGACATACTCCCCTTTTCTTCCTCTCCTGTTATCTTCTTCTTTGTCTTTTTTCTTAAAATATGTTGCGTCAACAGTCTTGCACCATTCACAGCGCTCACCGTAGCACATACCCTCCCCAATGTCTATCACCCAGCCACCCCATCCCTCCCACCCCCAACCACTCCAGTAACACTCAGTTTCTTTCCTGAGATTAAGAATTCCTCATATCAGTGAGGTCATGGGATACGTGTCTTTCTCTGATTGACTTATTTCACTCAGCATAAAACCCTCCAGTTCCATCCACGTCGTTGCAAATGGCAAGGTCTCATTCCTTTTGATGGCTGCATAATATTCCATTGTGTATATATACCACCTCTTCTTTAGCCATTCATCTGTCGATGGGCATCTTGGCTCTTTCCACCGTTTGGCTATGGTGGACATTGCTGCTATAATCATTGGGGTACACGTACCCCTTCGGGTCCCTACATTTGTATCTTTGTGGTCAATACCCAGTAGTGCAATTGCTGGATCGAACGGTAGCTCTAATTTCAACTGTTTGAGGAACCTCCATACTGTTTTCCAGAGGGGTTGCCCCAGCTTGCATTCCCACCAACAGTGGAGGAGGGTTCCCCTTTCTCCACATCCCCGCCAACATCTGTCGTTCCCTGACTTGTTAATTTTAGCCATTCTGACGGGTGTGAGGTGGTATCTCATGGAGGTTTTGATTTGGATTTCCCTGATGCCGAGCGATGTTGAGCACTTTTTCATGTGCCTCTTGGCCATTTGGATGTCTTCTTTGGAGAGATGTCTGTTCATGTCTTCTGCCCCTTTCTTGATTGGATTATTTGTTCTTTGGGTGTTGAGTTTGATAAGTTCTTTATAGATTTTGGATACTAGCCCTTTGTCTGATAGGTCATTTGCAAATATTTTCTCCCATTCTGTCGGTTGTCTTTTGGATTTGTGGACTGTTTCTTTTGCTGTGCAAAAGCTTTTTATCTTGATGAAATCCCAATAGTTCATTTTTGCCCTGGCTTCCCGTGCCTTTGGCGATGTTTCTAGGAAGAAGTTGCTGCGGCTAAGGTCGAAAAGGTTGCTACCTGTGTTCTCCTTTAGGATTTGCATGGACTCCTGTCTCCCGTTTAGGTCTTTCAACCATTTGGAGTCTATTTTTGTGTGTGGTGTAAGGAAATGGTCCAGTTTCATTCTTCTGCATGTGGCTGTCCAACTTTCCCAACACCATTTGTTGAAGAGACTGTCTTTTTGCCATTGGACATTCTTTCCTGCTTTGTCAACAATAAGTTGACCATAGAGTTGAGGGTCCATTTCTGGGCTCTCGATTCTGTTCCATTGACCGATGTGTCTGTTTTTGTGCCAGTACCATAGTGTCTTGATGATCACAGCTTTGTAATAGAGCTGGAAGTCCGGAATTGTGATGCCGCCAGCTTTGCTTTTCTTTTTCAGTATTCCTCTGGCTATTCTGGGTCTCTTCTGGTTCCATACAAATTTTAGGATTCTTTGTTCCATTTCTTTGAAAAAAGTGGATGGTATTTTGATGGGGATTGCATTGAATGTGTCGATTGCTCTAGGTAGCATTGACATCTTCACAATGTTGATTCTCCCAATCCATGAGCATGGAACGTTTTTCCCTTTCTTTGTGTCTTCTTCAATTTCTTTCATGAGTATTTTATCGTTTTCTGAGTACACATCCTTTGCCTCTTTGGTTAGATTTCTTCCTAGGTATCGAATGGTTTTGGGTGTAATTGTAAATGGGATCGACTCCTTGATTTGTCTCTCTTCTGTCTTGTTGTTGGTGTATAGGAATGCCACTGATTTCTGTGCACTGATTTTATAGCCTGCTACTTGACTGAATTCCTGTATGAGTTCTAGCAGCTTTGGGGTGGAGTCTTTTGGGTTTTCCACATACAGTATCATATCATCTGCCAAGAGTGAGAGTTTGACTTCCTCTTTGCCGTTTTGGATGCCTTTGATTTCTTTTTGTTGTCTGATTGCTGTGGCTACGACTTCTAATACTATGTGGAATAGCAGTGGTGCGAGTGGACATCCGTGCCGCGTTCCTGACCTTAGGGGAAAAGCTCTCAGCCTTTCCCCATTGAGAATGATATTCGCTGTAGGTTTTTCATAGATGGCTTTTATGATGTTGAGGTATGTACCCTCTATCCCTATACTCTGAAGAGTTTTGATCAAGAAAGGATGTTGTACTTTGTCAAATGCTTTTTCTGCATCTATGGAGAGGATCCTATGATTCTTGTTCTTTCTTTTGTTAATGTATGGTATCACGTTGATTGATTTGCGGATGTTGAACCAGCCTTGCAGCCCAGGACTAAATCCCTCTTGGTCCTGGTGAATAATCCTTTTAATGTACTGTTGGATCCTATTGGCTAGGGTTTTGGTGAGAATTTTCGCATCCATGTTCATCAAGGATCTTGGTGTGTAATTCTCCTTTTGGATGGGGTCTTTGTCTGGTTTTGGGATCAAGGTAATGCTGGCCTCATAAAATGAGTTTGGAAGTTTCCCTTCCATTTCTATTTTTTGGAACATTTTCAGGAGAATAGGTATTAATTCCTCTTGAAATGTCTGATAGAATTCCCCTGGGAAGCCATCTGGCCCTGGGCTTTTGTTTCTTGGGAGATTTTTGATGACTGTTTCAATTTCCTTCGTGGTTATAGGTCTGTTCAGGTTTTCTATTTCTTCCTGGCTCAATTTTGGTAGTTGATACATGTCTAGGAATGCACCCATTTCTTCCAGGTTATCTAATTTGCTGGCATAGAGTTGCTCATAATATGTTCTTATAGTTGTTTGTATTGCTTTGGTGTTGGTTGTGATCTCTCCTCTTTCATTCATGATTTTGTTGATTTGGGTCATTTCTCTTTTCTTTTTGATCAGTCTGGCCAGGGGTTTATCAATCTTGTTAATTCTTTCAAAGAACCAGCTCCTAGTTTCGTTGATCTGTTCTCCTGTTCTTTTGGTTTCTAGTTCATTGATTTCTGCTCTGATCTTTATGATTTCTCTTCTCCTGCTGGGTTTAGGCTTTATTTGCTGTTCTTTCTCCAGCTCCTTTAGGTGTAGGGTTAGGTTGTGTATTTGAGACCTTTCTTGTTTCTTGAGAAAGGCATGTATTGCTATATACTTTCCTCTCAGGACTGCCTTTGCTGTATCCCAAAGATTTTGAACAGTTGTGTTTCCATTTTCATTGGTTTCCATGAATTTTTTTAATTCTTCTTTAATTTCTTGGTTGACCCATTCATTCTTTAGTAGGATGCTCTTTAGCCTCCATGTATTTGAGTTCCTTCCGACTTTCCTCTTGTGGTTGAGTTCTAGTCTCAAAGCATTGTGGTCTGAAAATATGCAGGGAATGATCCCAATCTTTTGGTACCGATTGAGACCTGATTTGTGACCTGGGATGTGATCAATTCTGGAGAATGTTCCATGGGCACTAGAGAAGAATGTGTATTCCGTTGCTTTGGGATGGAATGCTCTGAATATGTCTGTGAAGTCCATTTGGTCCAGTGTGTCATTTAAAGTCTTTATTTCCTTGTTGATCTTTTGCTTAGATGATCTGTCCATTTCAGTCAGGGGGGTGTTAAAGTCCCCCACTATTATTGTATTGTTGTCAATGTGTTTCTTTGCTTTTGTTATTAATTGCCTTATATAACTGGCTGCTCCCATGTTCGGGGCATAGATATTTACAATTGTTAGATCTTCTTGTTGGATAGACCCTTTAAGTAGGATATAGTGTCCTTCCTCATCTCTTGTTACAGTCTTTGTTTTAAAATCTAGTTTGTCTGATATAAGGATTGCCACCCCAGCTTTCTTTTGGTGTCCATTAGCATGGTAAGTGGTTTTCCACCCCCTCACTTTCAATCTGGGGGTGTCTTTCGGTCTAAAAGGAGTCTCTTGCAGACAGCATATGGATGGGTCTTGTTTTTTAATCCAATCTGATAGCCTGTGTCTTTTGTTTTCTGTTGTTGTTGTTGTTTTGGCTTTTTTTTTTAATTGTTATCTTAATCACCATATATTACATCATTAGTTTTTGGTGCAGTGTTCCACGATTCATTGTTTGTTCATAACACCCAGTGCTCCATGCAGAACGTGCCCCCCTCAATACCCATCACCAGGCTAACCCATCCCCCTACGCCCCTCCCCTCTAGAACCCTCCGTTTGTTTTTCAGAGTCCTTCATCTCTCATGGTTCGTCTCCCCCTCTGACATACTCCCCTTTTCTTCCTCTCCTGTTATCTTCTTCTTTGTCTTTTTTCTTAAAATATGTTGCGTCAACAGTCTTGCACCATTCACAGCGCTCACCGTAGCACATACCCTCCCCAATGTCTATCACCCAGCCACCCCATCCCTCCCACCCCCAACCACTCCAGTAACACTCAGTTTCTTTCCTGAGATTAAGAATTCCTCATATCAGTGAGGTCATGGGATACGTGTCTTTCTCTGATTGACTTATTTCACTCAGCATAACACCCTCCAGTTCCATCCACGTCGTTGCAAATGGCAAGGTCTCATTCCTTTTGATGGCTGCCTAATATTCCATTGTGTATATATACCACCTCTTCTTTAGCCATTCATCTGTCGATGGGCATCTTGGCTCTTTCCACCGTTTGGCTATGGTGGACATTGCTGCTATAATCATTGGGGTACACGTACCCCTTCGGGTCCCTACATTTGTATCTTTGTGGTCAATACCCAGTAGTGCAATTGCTGGATCGAACGGTAGCTCTAATTTCAACTGTTTGAGGAACCTCCATACTGTTTTCCAGAGGGGTTGCCCCAGCTTGCATTCCCACCAACAGTGGAGGAGGGTTCCCCTTTCTCCACATCCCCGCCAACATCTGTCGTTCCCTGACTTGTTAATTTTAGCCATTCTGACGGGTGTGAGGTGGTATCTCATGGAGGTTTTGATTTGGATTTCCCTGATGCCGAGCGATGTTGAGCACTTTTTCATGTGCCTCTTGGCCATTTGGATGTCTTCTTTGGAGAGATGTCTGTTCATGTCTTCTGCCCCTTTCTTGATTGGATTATTTGTTCTTTGGGTGTTGAGTTTGATAAGTTCTTTATAGATTTTGGATACTAGCCCTTTGTCTGATAGGTCATTTGCAAATATTTTCTCCCATTCTGTCGGTTGTCTTTTGGTTTTGTGGACTGTTTCTTTTGCTGTGCAAAAGCTTTTTATCTTGATGAAATCCCAATAGTTCATTTTTGCCCTGGCTTCCCGTGCCTTTGGCGATGTTTCTAGGAAGAAGTTGCTGCGGCTAAGGTCGAAAAGGTTGCTACCTGTGTTCTCCTTTAGGATTTGCATGGACTCCTGTCTCCCGTTTAGGTCTTTCAACCATTTGGAGTCTATTTTTGTGTGTGGTGTAAGGAAATGGTCCAGTTTCATTCTTCTGCATGTGGCTGTCCAATTTTCCCAACACCATTTGTTGAAGAGACTGTCTTTTTGCCATTGGACATTCTTTCCTGCTTTGTCAACAATAAGTTGACCATAGAGTTGAGGGTCCATTTCTGGGCTCTCGATTCTGTTCCATTGACCGATGTGTCTGTTTTTGTGCCAGTACCATAGTGTCTTGATGATCACAGCTTTGTAATAGAGCTGGAAGTCCGGAATTGTGATGCCGCCAGCTTTGCTTTTCTTTTTCAGTATTCCTCTGGCTATTCTGGGTCTCTTCTGGTTCCATACAAATTTTAGGATTCTTTGTTCCATTTCTTTGAAAAAAGTGGATGGTATTTTGATGGGGATTGCATTGAATGTGTCGATTGCTCTAGGTAGCATTGACATCTTCACAATGTTGATTCTCCCAATCCATGAGCATGGAACGTTTTTCCCTTTCTTTGTGTCTTCTTCAATTTCTTTCATGAGTATTTTATCGTTTTCTGAGTACACATCCTTTGCCTCTTTGGTTAGATTTCTTCCTAGGTATCGAATGGTTTTGGGTGTAATTGTAAATGGGATCGACTCCTTGATTTGTCTCTCTTCTGTCTTGTTGTTGGTGTATAGGAATGCCACTGATTTCTGTGCATTGATTTTATATCCTGCTACTTGACTGAATTCCTGTATGAGTTCTAGCAGCTTTGGGGTGGAGTCTTTTGGGTTTTCCACATACAGTATCATATCATCTGCCAAGAGTGAGAGTTTGACTTCCTCTTTGCCGTTTTGGATGCCTTTGATTTCTTTTTGTTGTCTGATTGCTGTGGCTACGACTTCTAATACTATGTGGAATAGCAGTGGTGCGAGTGGACATCCGTGCCGCGTTCCTGACCTTAGGGGAAAAGCTCTCAGCCTTTCCCCATTGAGAATGATATTCGCTGTAGGTTTTTCATAGATGGCTTTTATGATGTTGAGGTATGGACCCTCTATCCCTATACTCTGAAGAGTTTTGATCAAGAAAGGATGTTGTACTTTGTCAAATGCTTTTTCTGCATCTATGGAGAGGATCCTATGATTCTTGTTCTTTCTTTTGTTAATGTATGGTATCACGTTGATTGATTTGCGGATGTTGAACCAGCCTTGCAGCCCAGGACTAAATCCCTCTTGGTCCTGGTGAATAATCCTTTTAATGTACTGTTGGATCCTATTGGCTAGGGTTTTGGTGAGAATTTTCGCATCCATGTTCATCAAGGATCTTGGTGTGTAATTCTCCTTTTGGATGGGGTCTTTGTCTGGTTTTGGGATCAAGGTAATGCTGGCCTCATAAAATGAGTTTGGAAGTTTCCCTTCCATTTCTATTTTTTGGAACATTTTCAGGAGAATAGGTATTAATTCCTCTTGAAATGTCTGATAGAATTCCCCTGGGAAGCCATCTGGCCCTGGGCTTTTGTTTCTTGGGAGATTTTTGATGACTGTTTCAATTTCCTTCGTGGTTATAGGTCTGTTCAGGTTTTCTATTTCTTCCTGGCTCAATTTTGGTAGTTGATACATGTCTAGGAATGCACCCATTTCTTCCAGGTTATCTAATTTGCTGGCATAGAGTTGCTCATAATATGTTCTTATAGTTGTTTGTATTGCTTTGGTGTTGGTTGTGATCTCTCCTCTTTCATTCATGATTTTGTTGATTTGGGTCATTTCTCTTTTCTTTTTGATCAGTCTGGCCAGGGGTTTATCAATCTTGTTAATTCTTTCAAAGAACCAGCTCCTAGTTTCGTTGATCTGTTCTCCTGTTCTTTTGGTTTCTAGTTCATTGATTTCTGCTCTGATCTTTATGATTTCTCTTCTCCTGCTGGGTTTAGGCTTTATTTGCTGTTCTTTCTCCAGCTCCTTTAGGTGTAGGGTTAGGTTGTGTATTTGAGACCTTTCTTGTTTCTTGAGAAAGGCATGTATTGCTATATACTTTCCTCTCAGGACTGCCTTTGCTGTATCCCAAAGATTTTGAACAGTTGTGTTTCCATTTTCATTGGTTTCCATGAATTTTTTTAATTCTTCTTTAATTTCTTGGTTGACCCATTCATTCTTTAGTAGGATGCTCTTTAGCCTCCATGTATTTGAGTTCCTTCCGACTTTCCTCTTGTGGTTGAGTTCTAGTCTCAAAGCATTGTGGTCTGAAAATATGCAGGGAATGATCCCAATCTTTTGGTACCGATTGAGACCTGATTTGTGACCTGGGATGTGATCAATTCTGGAGAATGTTCCATGGGCACTAGAGAAGAATGTGTATTCCGTTGCTTTGGGATGGAATGCTCTGAATATGTCTGTGAAGTCCATTTGGTCCAGTGTGTCATTTAAAGTCTTTATTTCCTTGTTGATCTTTTGCTTAGATGATCTGTCCATTTCAGTCAGGGGGGTGTTAAAGTCCCCCACTATTATTGTATTGTTGTCAATGTGTTTCTTTGCTTTTGTTATTAATTGCCTTATATAATTGGCTGCTCCCATGTTCGGGGCATAGATATTTACAATTGTTAGATCTTCTTGTTGGATAGACCCTTTAAGTAGGATATAGTGTCCTTCCTCATCTCTTGTTACAGTCTTTGTTTTAAAATCTAGTTTGTCTGATATAAGGATTGCCACCCCAGCTTTCTTTTGGTGTCCATTAGCATGGTAAGTGGTTTTCCACCCCCTCACTTTCAATCTGGGGGTGTCTTTCGGTCTAAAAGGAGTCTCTTGCAGACAGCATATGGATGGGTCTTCTTTTTTAATCCAATCTGATAGCCTGTGTCTTTTGTTTTCTGTTGTTGTTGTTGTTTTGGCTTTTTTTTTTAATTGTTATCTTAATCACCATATATTACATCATTAGTTTTTGGTGCAGTGTTCCACGATTCATTGTTTGTTCATAACACCCAGTGCTCCATGCAGAACGTGCCCCCCTCAATACCCATCACCAGGCTAACCCATCCCCCTACGCCCCTCCCCTCTAGAACCCTCCGTTTGTTTTTCAGAGTCCATCATCTCTCATGGTTCGTCTCCCCCTCTGACATACTCCCCTTTTCTTCCTCTCCTGTTATCTTCTTCTTTGTCTTTTTTCTTAAAATATGTTGCGTCAACAGTCTTGCACCATTCACAGCGCTCACCGTAGCACATACCCTCCCCAATGTCTATCACCCAGCCACCCCATCCCTCCCACCCCCAACCACTCCAGTAACACTCAGTTTCTTTCCTGAGATTAAGAATTCCTCATATCAGTGAGGTCATGGGATACGTGTCTTTCTCTGATTGACTTATTTCACTCAGCATAACACCCTCCAGTTCCATCCACGTCGTTGCAAATGGCAAGGTCTCATTCCTTTTGATGGCTGCCTAATATTCCATTGTGTATATATACCACCTCTTCTTTAGCCATTCATCTGTCGATGGGCATCTTGGCTCTTTCCACCGTTTGGCTATGGTGGACATTGCTGCTATAATCATTGGGGTACACGTACCCCTTCGGGTCCCTACATTTGTATCTTTGTGGTCAATACCCAGTAGTGCAATTGCTGGATCGAACGGTAGCTCTAATTTCAACTGTTTGAGGAACCTCCATACTGTTTTCCAGAGGGGTTGCCCCAGCTTGCATTCCCACCAACAGTGGAGGAGGGTTCCCCTTTCTCCACATCCCCGCCAACATCTGTCGTTCCCTGACTTGTTAATTTTAGCCATTCTGACGGGTGTGAGGTGGTATCTCATGGAGGTTTTGATTTGGATTTCCCTGATGCCGAGCGATGTTGAGCACTTTTTCATGTGCCTCTTGGCCATTTGGATGTCTTCTTTGGAGAGATGTCTGTTCATGTCTTCTGCCCCTTTCTTGATTGGATTATTTGTTCTTTGGGTGTTGAGTTTGATAAGTTCTTTATAGATTTTGGATACTAGCCCTTTGTCTGATAGGTCATTTGCAAATATTTTCTCCCATTCTGTCGGTTGTCTTTTGGTTTTGTGGACTGTTTCTTTTGCTGTGCAAAAGCTTTTTATCTTGATGAAATCCCAATAGTTCATTTTTGCCCTGGCTTCCCGTGCCTTTGGCGATGTTTCTAGGAAGAAGTTGCTGCGGCTAAGGTCGAAAAGGTTGCTACCTGTGTTCTCCTTTAGGACTTGCATGGACTCCTGTCTCCCGTTTAGGTCTTTCAACCATTTGGAGTCTATTTTTGTGTGTGGTGTAAGGAAATGGTCCAGTTTCATTCTTCTGCATGTGGCTGTCCAATTTTCCCAACACCATTTGTTGAAGAGACTGTCTTTTTGCCATTGGACATTCTTTCCTGCTTTGTCAACAATAAGTTGACCATAGAGTTGAGGGTCCATTTCTGGGCTCTCGATTCTGTTCCATTGACCGATGTGTCTGTTTTTGTGCCAGTACCATAGTGTCTTGATGATCACAGCTTTGTAATAGAGCTGGAAGTCCGGAATTGTGATGCCGCCAGCTTTGCTTTTCTTTTTCAGTATTCCTCTGGCTATTCTGGGTCTCTTCTGGTTCCATACAAATTTTAGGATTCTTTGTTCCATTTCTTTGAAAAAAGTGGATGGTATTTTGATGGGGATTGCATTGAATGTGTCGATTGCTCTAGGTAGCATTGACATCTTCACAATGTTGATTCTCCCAATCCATGAGCATGGAACGTTTTTCCCTTTCTTTGTGTCTTCTTCAATTTCTTTCATGAGTATTTTATCGTTTTCTGAGTACACATCCTTTGCCTCTTTGGTTAGATTTCTTCCTAGGTATCGAATGGTTTTGGGTGTAATTGTAAATGGGATCGACTCCTTGATTTGTCTCTCTTCTGTCTTGTTGTTGGTGTATAGGAATGCCACTGATTTCTGTGCATTGATTTTATATCCTGCTACTTGACTGAATTCCTGTATGAGTTCTAGCAGCTTTGGGGTGGAGTCTTTTGGGTTTTCCACATACAGTATCATATCATCTGCCAAGAGTGAGAGTTTGACTTCCTCTTTGCCGTTTTGGATGCCTTTGATTTCTTTTTGTTGTCTGATTGCTGTGGCTACGACTTCTAATACTATGTGGAATAGCAGTGGTGCGAGTGGACATCCGTGCCGCGTTCCTGACCTTAGGGGAAAAGCTCTCAGCCTTTCCCCATTGAGAATGATATTCGCTGTAGGTTTTTCATAGATGGCTTTTATGATGTTGAGGTATGGACCCTCTATCCCTATACTCTGAAGAGTTTTGATCAAGAAAGGATGTTGTACTTTGTCAAATGCTTTTTCTGCATCTATGGAGAGGATCCTATGATTCTTGTTCTTTCTTTTGTTAATGTATGGTATCACGTTGATTGATTTGCGGATGTTGAACCAGCCTTGCAGCCCAGGACTAAATCCCTCTTGGTCCTGGTGAATAATCCTTTTAATGTACTGTTGGATCCTATTGGCTAGGGTTTTGGTGAGAATTTTCGCATCCATGTTCATCAAGGATCTTGGTGTGTAATTCTCCTTTTGGATGGGGTCTTTGTCTGGTTTTGGGATCAAGGTAATGCTGGCCTCATAAAATGAGTTTGGAAGTTTCCCTTCCATTTCTATTTTTTGGAACATTTTCAGGAGAATAGGTATTAATTCCTCTTGAAATGTCTGATAGAATTCCCCTGGGAAGCCATCTGGCCCTGGGCTTTTGTTTCTTGGGAGATTTTTGATGACTGTTTCAATTTCCTTCGTGGTTATAGGTCTGTTCAGGTTTTCTATTTCTTCCTGGCTCAATTTTGGTAGTTGATACATGTCTAGGAATGCACCCATTTCTTCCAGGTTATCTAATTTGCTGGCATAGAGTTGCTCATAATATGTTCTTATAGTTGTTTGTATTGCTTTGGTGTTGGTTGTGATCTCTCCTCTTTCATTCATGATTTTGTTGATTTGGGTCATTTCTCTTTTCTTTTTGATCAGTCTGGCCAGGGGTTTATCAATCTTGTTAATTCTTTCAAAGAACCAGCTCCTAGTTTCGTTGATCTGTTCTCCTGTTCTTTTGGTTTCTAGTTCATTGATTTCTGCTCTGATCTTTATGATTTCTCTTCTCCTGCTGGGTTTAGGCTTTATTTGCTGTTCTTTCTCCAGCTCCTTTAGGTGTAGGGTTAGGTTGTGTATTTGAGACCTTTCTTGTTTCTTGAGAAAGGCATGTATTGCTATATACTTTCCTCTCAGGACTGCCTTTGCTGTATCCCAAAGATTTTGAACAGTTGTGTTTCCATTTTCATTGGTTTCCATGAATTTTTTTAATTCTTCTTTAATTTCTTGGTTGACCCATTCATTCTTTAGTAGGATGCTCTTTAGCCTCCATGTATTTGAGTTCCTTCCGACTTTCCTCTTGTGGTTGAGTTCTAGTCTCAAAGCATTGTGGTCTGAAAATATGCAGGGAATGATCCCAATCTTTTGGTACCGATTGAGACCTGATTTGTGACCTGGGATGTGATCAATTCTGGAGAATGTTCCATGGGCACTAGAGAAGAATGTGTATTCCGTTGCTTTGGGATGGAATGCTCTGAATATGTCTGTGAAGTCCATTTGGTCCAGTGTGTCATTTAAAGTCTTTATTTCCTTGTTGATCTTTTGCTTAGATGATCTGTCCATTTCAGTCAGGGGGGTGTTAAAGTCCCCCACTATTATTGTATTGTTGTCAATGTGTTTCTTTGCTTTTGTTATTAATTGCCTTATATAATTGGCTGCTCCCATGTTCGGGGCATAGATATTTACAATTGTTAGATCTTCTTGTTGGATAGACCCTTTAAGTAGGATATAGTGTCCTTCCTCATCTCTTGTTACAGTCTTTGTTTTAAAATCTAGTTTGTCTGATATAAGGATTGCCACCCCAGCTTTCTTTGGTGTCCATTAGCATGGTAAGTGGTTTTCCACCCCCTCACTTTCAATCTGGGGGTGTCTTTCGGTCTAAAAGGAGTCTCTTGCAGACAGCATATGGATGGGTCTTGTTTTTTAATCCAATCTGATAGCCTGTGTCTTTTGTTTTCTGTTGTTGTTGTTGTTTTGGCTTTTTTTTTTAATTGTTATCTTAATCACCATATATTACATCATTAGTTTTTGGTGCAGTGTTCCACGATTCATTGTTTGTTCATAACACCCAGTGCTCCATGCAGAACGTGCCCCCCTCAATACCCATCACCAGGCTAACCCAACCCCCTACGCCCCTCCCCTCTAGAACCCTCCGTTTGTTTTTCAGAGTCCTTCATCTCTCATGGTTCGTCTCCCCCTCTGACATACTCCCCTTTTCTTCCTCTCCTGTTATCTTCTTCTTTGTCTTTTTTCTTAAAATATGTTGCGTCAACAGTCTTGCACCATTCACAGCGCTCACCGTAGCACATACCCTCCCCAATGTCTATCACCCAGCCACCCCATCCCTCCCACCCCCAACCACTCCAGTAACACTCAGTTTCTTTCCTGAGATTAAGAATTCCTCATATCAGTGAAGTCATGGGATACGTGTCTTTCTCTGATTGACTTATTTCACTCAGCATAACACCCTCCAGTTCCATCCACGTCGTTGCAAATGGCAAGGTCTCATTCCTTTTGATGGCTGCCTAATATTCCATTGTGTATATATACCACCTCTTCTTTAGCCATTCATCTGTCGATGGGCATCTTGGCTCTTTCCACCGTTTGGCTATGGTGGACATTGCTGCTATAATCATTGGGGTACACGTACCCCTTCGGGTCCCTACATTTGTATCTTTGTGGTCAATACCCAGTAGTGCAATTGCTGGATCGAACGGTAGCTCTAATTTCAACTGTTTGAGGAACCTCCATACTGTTTTCCAGAGGGGTTGCCCCAGCTTGCATTCCCACCAACAGTGGAGGAGGGTTCCCCTTTCTCCACATCCCCGCCAACATCTGTCGTTCCCTGACTTGTTAATTTTAGCCATTCTGACGGGTGTGAGGTGGTATCTCATGGAGGTTTTGATTTGGATTTCCCTGATGCCGAGCGATGTTGAGCACTTTTTCATGTGCCTCTTGGCCATTTGGATGTCTTCTTTGGAGAGATGTCTGTTCATGTCTTCTGCCCCTTTCTTGATTGGATTATTTGTTCTTTGGGTGTTGAGTTTGATAAGTTCTTTATAGATTTTGGATACTAGCCCTTTGTCTGATAGGTCATTTGCAAATATTTTCTCCCATTCTGTCGGTTGTCTTTTGGTTTTGTGGACTGTTTCTTTTGCTGTGCAAAAGCTTTTTATCTTGATGAAATCCCAATAGTTCATCTTTGCCCTGGCTTCCCGTGCCTTTGGCGATGTTTCTAGGAAGAAGTTGCTGCGGCTAAGGTCGAAAAGGTTGCTACCTGTGTTCTCCTTTAGGATTTGCATGGACTCCTGTCTCCCGTTTAGGTCTTTCAACCATTTGGAGTCTATTTTTGTGTGTGGTGTAAGGAAATGGTCCAGTTTCATTCTTCTGCATGTGGCTGTCCAATTTTCCCAACACCATTTGTTGAAGAGACTGTCTTTTTGCCCTTGGACATTCTTTCCTGCTTTGTCAACAATAAGTTGACCATAGGGTTGAGGGTCCATTTCTGGGCTCTCGATTCTGTTCCATTGATCGATGTGTCTGGTTTTGTGCCAGTACCATAGTGTCTTGATGATCACAGCTTTGTAATAGAGCTGGAAGTCCGGAATTGTGATGCCGCCAGCTTTGCTTTTCTTTTTCAGTATTCCTCTGGCTATTCTGGGTCTCTTCTGGTTCCATACAAATTTTAGGATTCTTTGTTCCATTTCTTTGAAAAAAGTGGATGTTATTTTGATGGGGATTGCATTGAATGTGTCGATTGCTCTAGGTAGCATTGACATCTTCACAATGTTGATTCTCCCAATCCATGAGCATGGAACGTTTTTCCCTTTCTTTGTGTCTTCTTCAATTTCTTTCATGAGTATTTTATCGTTTTCTGAGTACACATCCTTTGCCTCTTTGGTTAGATTTCTTCCTAGGTATCGAATGGTTTTGGGTGTAATTGTAAATGGGATCGACTCCTTGATTTGTCTCTCTTCTGTCTTGTTGTTGGTGTATAGGAATGCCACTGATTTCTGTGCACTGATTTTATATCCTGCTACTTGACTGAATTCCTGTATGAGTTCTAGCAGCTTTGGGGTGGAGTCTTTTGGGTTTTCCACATACAGTATCATATCATCTGCCAAGAGTGAGAGTTTGACTTCCTCTTTGCCGTTTTGGATGCCTTTGATTTCTTTTTGTTGTCTGATTGCTGTGGCTACGACTTCTAATACTATGTGGAATAGCAGTGGTGCGAGTGGACATCCGTGCCGCGTTCCTGACCTTAGGGGAAAAGCTCTCAGCCTTTCCCCATTGAGAATGATATTCGCTGTAGGTTTTTCATAGATGGCTTTTATGATGTTGAGGTATGGACCCTCTATCCCTATACTCTGAAGAGTTTTGATCAAGAAAGGATGTTGTACTTTGTCAAATGCTTTTTCTGCATCTATGGAGAGGATCCTATGATTCTTGTTCTTTCTTTTGTTAATGTATGGTATCACGTTGATTGATTTGCGGATGTTGAACCAGCCTTGCAGCCCAGGACTAAATCCCTCTTGGTCCTGGTGAATAATCCTTTTAATGTACTGTTGGATCCTATTGGCTAGGGTTTTGGTGAGAATTTTCGCATCCATGTTCATCAAGGATCTTGGTGTGTAATTCTCCTTTTGGATGGGGTCTTTGTCTGGTTTTGGGATCAAGGTAATGCTGGCCTCATAAAATGAGTTTGGAAGTTTCCCTTCCATTTCTATTTTTTGGAACATTTTCAGGAGAATAGGTATTAATTCCTCTTGAAATGTCTGATAGAATTCCCCTGGGAAGCCATCTGGCCCTGGGCTTTTGTTTCTTGGGAGATTTTTGATGACTGTTTCAATTTCCTTCGTGGTTATAGGTCTGTTCAGGTTTTCTATTTCTTCCTGGCTCAATTTTGGTAGTTGATACATGTCTAGGAATGCACCCATTTCTTCCAGGTTATCTAATTTGCTGGCATAGAGTTGCTCATAATATGTTCTTATAGTTGTTTGTATTGCTTTGGTGTTGGTTGTGATCTCTCCTCTTTCATTCATGATTTTGTTGATTTGGGTCATTTCTCTTTTCTTTTTGATCAGTCTGGCCAGGGGTTTATCAATCTTGTTAATTCTTTCAAAGAACCAGCTCCTAGTTTCGTTGATCTGTTCTCCTGTTCTTTTGGTTTCTAGTTCATTGATTTCTGCTCTGATCTTTATGATTTCTCTTCTCCTGCTGGGTTTAGGCTTTATTTGCTGTTCTTTCTCCAGCTCCTTTAGGTGTAGGGTTAGGTTGTGTATTTGAGACCTTTCTTGTTTCTTGAGAAAGGCATGTATTGCTATACACTTTCCTCTCAGGACTGCCTTTGCTGTATCCCAAAGATTTTGAACAGTTGTGTTTCCATTTTCATTGGTTTCCATGAATTTATTTAATTCTTCTTTAATTTCTTGGTTGACCCATTCATTCTTTAGTAGGATGCTCTTTAGCCTCCATGTATTTGAGTTCCTTCCGACTTTCCTCTTGTGGTTGAGTTCTAGTCTCAAAGCATTGTGGTCTGAAAATATGCAGGGAATGATCCCAATCTTTTGGTACCGATTGAGACCTGATTTGTGACCTGGGATGTGATCAATTCTGGAGAATGTTCCATGGGCACTAGAGAAGAATGTGTATTCCGTTGCTTTGGGATGGAATGCTCTGAATATGTCTGTGAAGTCCATTTGGTCCAGTGTGTCATTTAAAGTCTTTATTTCCTTGTTGATCTTTTGCTTAGATGATCTGTCCATTTCAGTCAGGGGGGTGTTAAAGTCCCCCACTATTATTGTATTGTTGTCAATGTGTTTCTTTGCTTTTGTTATTAATTGCCTTATATAATTGGCTGCTCCCATGTTCGGGGCATAGATATTTACAATTGTTAGATCTTCTTGTTGGATAGACCCTTTAAGTAGGATATAGTGTCCTTCCTCATCTCTTGTTACAGTCTTTGTTTTAAAATCTAGTTTGTCTGATATAAGGATTGCCACCCCAGCTTTCTTTTGGTGTCCATTAGCATGGTAAGTGGTTTTCCACCCCCTCACTTTCAATCTGGGGGTGTCTTTCGGTCTAAAAGGAGTCTCTTGCAGACAGCATATGGATGGGTCTTGTTTTTTAATCCAATCTGATAGCCTGTGTCTATTGTTTTCTGTTGTTGTTGTTGTTTTGGCTTTTTTTTTTTAATTGTTATCTTAATCACCATATATTACATCATTAGTTTTTGGTGCAGTGTTCCACGATTCATTGTTTGTTCATAACACCCAGTGCTCCATGCAGAACGTGCCCCCCTCAATACCCATCACCAGGCTAACCCATCCCCCTACGCCCCTCCCCTCTAGAACCCTCCGTTTGTTTTTCAGAGTCCATCATCTCTCATGGTTCGTCTCCCCCTCTGACATACTCCCCTTTTCTTCCTCTCCTGTTATCTTCTTCTTTGTCTTTTTTCTTAAAATATGTTGCGTTATTTGTTTCAGAAGTACAGATCTGTGATTCAACAGTCTTGCACCATTCACAGCGCTCACCGTAGCACATACCCTCCCCAATGTCTATCACCCAGCCACCCCATCCCTCCCACCCCCAACCACTCCAGTAACACTCAGTTTCTTTCCTGAGATTAAGAATTCCTCATATCAGTGAGGTCATGGGATACGTGTCTTTCTCTGATTGACTTATTTCACTCAGCATAACACCCTCCAGTTCCATCCACGTCGTTGCAAATGGCAAGGTCTCATTCCTTTTGATGGCTGCCTAATATTCCATTGTGTATATATACCACCTCTTCTTTAGCCATTCATCTGTCGATGGGCATCTTGGCTCTTTCCACCGTTTGGCTATGGTGGACATTGCTGCTATAATCATTGGGGTACACGTACCCCTTCGGGTCCCTACATTTGTATCTTTGTGGTCAATACCCAGTAGTGCAATTGCTGGATCGAACGGTAGCTCTAATTTCAACTGTTTGAGGAACCTCCATACTGTTTTCCAGAGGGGTTGCCCCAGCTTGCATTCCCACCAACAGTGGAGGAGGGTTCCCCTTTCTCCACATCCCCGCCAACATCTGTCGTTCCCTGACTTGTTAATTTTAGCCATTCTGACGGGTGTGAGGTGGTATCTCATGGAGGTTTTGATTTGGATTTCCCTGATGCCGAGCGATGTTGAGCACTTTTTCATGTGCCTCTTGGCCATTTGGATGTCTTCTTTGGAGAGATGTCTGTTCATGTCTTCTGCCCCTTTCTTGATTGGATTATTTGTTCTTTGGGTGTTGAGTTTGATAAGTTCTTTATAGATTTTGGATACTAGCCCTTTGTCTGATAGGTCATTTGCAAATATTTTCTCCCACTCTGTCGGTTGTCTTTTGGATTTGTGGACTGTTTCTTTTGCTGTGCAAAAGCTTTTTATCTTGATGAAATCCCAATAGTTCATTTTTGCCCTGGCTTCCCGTGCCTTTGGCGATGTTTCTAGGAAGAAGTTGCTGCGGCTAAGGTCGAAAAGGTTGCTACCTGTGTTCTCCTTTAGGATTTGCATGGACTCCTGTCTCCCGTTGAGGTCTTTCAACCATTTGGAGTCTATTTTTGTGTGTGGTGTAAGGAAATGGTCCAGTTTCATTCTTCTGCATGTGGCTGTCCAATTTTCCCAACACCATTTGTTGAAGAGACTGTCTTTTTGCCATTGGACATTCTTTCCTGCTTTGTCAACAATAAGTTGACCATAGAGTTGAGGGTCCATTTCTGGGCTCTCGATTCTGTTCCATTGACCGATGTGTCTGTTTTTGTGCCAGTACCATAGTGTCTTGATGATCACAGCTTTGTAATAGAGCTGGAAGTCCGGAATTTTGATGCCGCCAGCTTTGCTTTTCTTTTTCAGTATTCCTCTGGCTATTCTGGGTCTCTTCTGGTTCCATACAAATTTTAGGATTCTTTGTTCCATTTCTTTGAAAAAAGTGGATGGTATTTTGATGGGGATTGCATTGAATGTGTCGATTGCTCTAGGTAGCATTGACATCTTCACAATGTTGACTCTCCCAATCCATGAGCATGGAACGTTTTTCGCTTTCTTTGTGTCTTCTTCAATTTCTTTCATGAGTATTTTATCGTTTTCTGAGTACACATCCTTTGCCTCTTTGGTTAGATTTCTTCCTAGGTATCGAATCTTTTTGGGTGTAATTGTAAATGGGATCGACTCCTTGATTTGTCTCTCTTCTGTCTTGTTGTTGGTGTATAGGAATGCCACTGATTTCTGTGCATTGATTTTATATCCTGCTACTTGACTGAATTCCTGCATGAGTTCTAGCAGCTTTGGGGTGGAGTCTTTTGGGTTTTCCACATACAGTATCATATCATCTGCCAAGAGTGAGAGTTTGACTTCCTCTTTGCCGTTTTGGATGCCTTTGATTTCTTTTTGTTGTCTGATTGCTGTGGCTACGACTTCTAATACTATGTGGAATAGCAGTGGTGCGAGTGGACATCCGTGCCGCGTTCCTGACCTTAGGGGAAAAGCTCTCAGCCTTTCCCCATTGAGAATGATATTCGCTGTAGGTTTTTCATAGATGGCTTTTATGATGTTGAGGTATGTACCGTCTATCCCTATACTCTGAAGAGTTTGATCAAGAAAGGATGTTGTACTTTGTCAAATGCTTTTTCTGCATCTATCGAGAGGATCCTATGATTCTTGTTCTTTCTTTTGTTAATGTATGGTATCACGTTGATTGATTTGCGGATGTTGAACCAGCCTTGCAGCCCAGGACTAAATCCCTCTTGGTCCTGGTGAATAATCCTTTTAATGTACTGTTGGATCCTATTGGCTAGGGTTTTGGTGAGAATTTTCGCATCCATGTTCATCAAGGATCTTGGTGTGTAATTCTCCTTTTGGATGGGGTCTTTGTCTGGTTTTGGGATCAAGGTAATGCTGGCCTCATAAAATGAGTTTGGAAGTTTCCCTTCCATTTCTATTTTTTGGAACATTTTCAGGAGAATAGGTATTAATTCCTCTTGAAATGTCTGATAGAATTCCCCTGGGAAGCCATCTGGCCCTGGGCTTTTGTTTCTTGGGAGATTTTTGATGACTGTTTCAATTTCCTTCGTGGTTATAGGTCTGTTCAGGTTTTCTATTTCTTCCTGGCTCAATTTTGGTAGTTGATACATGTCTAGGAATGCACCCATTTCTTCCAGGTTATCTAATTTGCTGGCATAGATTTGCTCATAATATGTTCTTATAGTTGTTTGTATTGCTTTGGTGTTGGTTGTGATCTCTCCTCTTTCATTCATGATTTTGTTGATTTGGGTCATTTCTCTTTTCTTTTTGATCAGTCTGGCCAGGGGTTTATCAATCTTGTTAATTCTTTCAAAGAACCAGCTCCTAGTTTCGTTGATCTGTTCTCCTGTTCTTTTGGTTTCTAGTTCATTGATTTCTGCTCTGATCTTTATGATTTCTCTTCTCCTGCTGGGTTTAGGCTTTATTTGCTGTTCTTTCTCCAGCTCCTTTAGGTGTAGGGTTAGGTTGTGTATTTGAGACCTTTCTTGTTTCTTGAGAAAGGCATGTATTGCTATATACTTTCCTCTCAGGACTGCCTTTGCTGTATCCCAAAGATTTTGAACAGTTGTGTTTCCATTTTCATTGGTTTCCATGAATTTTTTTAATTCTTCTTTAATTTCTTGGTTGACCCATTCATTCTTTAGTAGGATGCTCTTTAGCCTCCATGTATTTGAGTTCCTTCCGACTTTCCTCTTGTGGTTGAGTTCTAGTCTCAAAGCATTGTGGTCTGAAAATATGCAGGGAATGATCCCAATCTTTTGGTACCGATTGAGACCTGATTTGTGACCTGGGATGTGATCAATTCTGGAGAATGTTCCATGGGCACTAGAGAAGAATGTGTATTCCGTTGCTTTGGGATGGAATGCTCTGAATATGTCTGTGAAGTCCATTTGGTCCAGTGTGTCATTTAAAGTCTTTATTTCCTTGTTGATCTTTTGCTTAGATGATCTGTCCATTTCAGTCAGGGGGGTGTTAAAGTCCCCCACTATTATTGTATTGTTGTCAATGTGTTTCTTTGCTTTTGTTATTAATTGCCTTATATAATTGGCTGCTCCCATGTTCGGGGCATAGATATTTACAATTGTTAGATCTTCTTGTTGGATAGACCCTTTAAGTAGGATATAGTGTCCTTCCTCATCTCTTGTTACAGTCTTTGTTTTAAAATCTAGTTTGTCTGATATAAGGATTGCCACCCCAGCTTTCTTTTGGTGTCCATTAGCATGGTAAGTGGTTTTCCACCCCCTCACTTTCAATCTGGGGGTGTCTTTCGGTCTAAAAGGAGTCTCTTGCAGACAGCATATGGATGGGTCTTGTTTTTTAATCCAATCTGATAGCCTGTGTCTATTGTTTTCTGTTGTTGTTGTTGTTTTGGCTTTTTTTTTTTAATTGTTATCTTAATCACCATATATTACATCATTAGTTTTTGGTGCAGTGTTCCACGATTCATTGTTTGTTCATAACACCCAGTGCTCCATGCAGAACGTGCCCCCCTCAATACCCATCACCAGGCTAACCCATCCCCCTACGCCCCTCCCCTCTAGAACCCTCCGTTTGTTTTTCAGAGTCCTTCATCTCTCATGGTTCGTCTCCCCCTCTGACATACTCCCCTTTTCTTCCTCTCCTGTTATCTTCTTCTTTGTCTTTTTTCTTAAAATATGTTGCGTCAACAGTCTTGCACCATTCACAGCGCTCACCGTAGCACATACCCTCCCCAATGTCTATCACCCAGCCACCCCATCCCTCCCACCCCCAACCACTCCAGTAACACTCAGTTTCTTTCCTGAGATTAAGAATTCCTCATATCAGTGAGGTCATGGGATACGTGTCTTTCTCTGATTGACTTATTTCACTCAGCATAACACCCTCCAGTTCCATCCACGTCGTTGCAAATGGCAAGGTCTCATTCCTTTTGATGGCTGCCTAATATTCCATTGTGTATATATACCACCTCTTCTTTAGCCATTCATCTGTCGATGGGCATCTTGGCTCTTTCCACCGTTTGGCTATGGTGGACATTGCTGCTATAATCATTGGGGTACACGTACCCCTTCGGGTCCCTACATTTGTATCTTTGTGGTCAATACCCAGTAGTGCAATTGCTGGATCGAACGGTAGCTCTAATTTCAACTGTTTGAGGAACCTCCATACTGTTTTCCAGAGGGGTTGCCCCAGCTTGCATTCCCACCAACAGTGGAGGAGGGTTCCCCTTTCTCCACATCCCCGCCAACATCTGTCGTTCCCTGACTTGTTAATTTTAGCCATTCTGACGGGTGTGAGGTGGTATCTCATGGAGGTTTTGATTTGGATTTCCCTGATGCCGAGCGATGTTGAGCACTTTTTCATGTGCCTCTTGGCCATTTGGATGTCTTCTTTGGAGAGATGTCTGTTCATGTCTTCTGCCCCTTTCTTGATTGGATTATTTGTTCTTTGGGTGTTGAGTTTGATAAGTTCTTTATAGATTTTGGATACTAGCCCTTTGTCTGATAGGTCATTTGCAAATATTTTCTCCCATTCTGTCGGTTGTCTTTTGGATTTGTGGACTGTTTCTTTTGCTGTGCAAAAGCTTTTTATCTTGATGAAATCCCAATAGTTCATTTTTGCCCTGGCTTCCCGTGCCTTTGGCGATGTTTCTAGGAAGAAGTTGCTGCGGCTAAGGTCGAAAAGGTTGCTACCTGTGTTCTCCTTTAGGATTTGCATGGACTCCTGTCTCCCGTTTAGGTCTTTCAACCATTTGGAGTCTATTTTTGTGTGTGGTGTAAGGAAATGGTCCAGTTTCATTCTTCTGCATGTGGCTGTCCAACTTTCCCAACACCATTTGTTGAAGAGACTGTCTTTTTGCCATTGGACATTCTTTCCTGCTTTGTCAACAATAAGTTGACCATAGAGTTGAGGGTCCATTTCTGGGCTCTCGATTCTGTTCCATTGACCGATGTGTCTGTTTTTGTGCCAGTACCATAGTGTCTTGATGATCACAGCTTTGTAATAGAGCTGGAAGTCCGGAATTGTGATGCCGCCAGCTTTGCTTTTCTTTTTCAGTATTCCTCTGGCTATTCTGGGTCTCTTCTGGTTCCATACAAATTTTAGGATTCTTTGTTCCATTTCTTTGAAAAAAGTGGATGGTATTTTGATGGGGATTGCATTGAATGTGTCGATTGCTCTAGGTAGCATTGACATCTTCACAATGTTGATTCTCCCAATCCATGAGCATGGAACGTTTTTCCCTTTCTTTGTGTCTTCTTCAATTTCTTTCATGAGTATTTTATCGTTTTCTGAGTACACATCCTTTGCCTCTTTGGTTAGATTTCTTCCTAGGTATCGAATGGTTTTGGGTGTAATTGTAAATGGGATCGACTCCTTGATTTGTCTCTCTTCTGTCTTGTTGTTGGTGTATAGGAATGCCACTGATTTCTGTGCACTGATTTTATAGCCTGCTACTTGACTGAATTCCTGTATGAGTTCTAGCAGCTTTGGGGTGGAGTCTTTTGGGTTTTCCACATACAGTATCATATCATCTGCCAAGAGTGAGAGTTTGACTTCCTCTTTGCCGTTTTGGATGCCTTTGATTTCTTTTTGTTGTCTGATTGCTGTGGCTACGACTTCTAATACTATGTGGAATAGCAGTGGTGCGAGTGGACATCCGTGCCGCGTTCCTGACCTTAGGGGAAAAGCTCTCAGCCTTTCCCCATTGAGAATGATATTCGCTGTAGGTTTTTCATAGATGGCTTTTATGATGTTGAGGTATGTACCCTCTATCCCTATACTCTGAAGAGTTTTGATCAAGAAAGGATGTTGTACTTTGTCAAATGCTTTTTCTGCATCTATGGAGAGGATCCTATGATTCTTGTTCTTTCTTTTGTTAATGTATGGTATCACGTTGATTGATTTGCGGATGTTGAACCAGCCTTGCAGCCCAGGACTAAATCCCTCTTGGTCCTGGTGAATAATCCTTTTAATGTACTGTTGGATCCTATTGGCTAGGGTTTTGGTGAGAATTTTCGCATCCATGTTCATCAAGGATCTTGGTGTGTAATTCTCCTTTTGGATGGGGTCTTTGTCTGGTTTTGGGATCAAGGTAATGCTGGCCTCATAAAATGAGTTTGGAAGTTTCCCTTCCATTTCTATTTTTTGGAACATTTTCAGGAGAATAGGTATTAATTCCTCTTGAAATGTCTGATAGAATTCCCCTGGGAAGCCATCTGGCCCTGGGCTTTTGTTTCTTGGGAGATTTTTGATGACTGTTTCAATTTCCTTCGTGGTTATAGGTCTGTTCAGGTTTTCTATTTCTTCCTGGCTCAATTTTGGTAGTTGATACATCTCTAGGAATGCACCCATTTCTTCCAGGTTATCTAATTTGCTGGCATAGAGTTGCTCATAATATGTTCTTATAGTTGTTTGTATTGCTTTGGTGTTGGTTGTGATCTCTCCTCTTTCATTCATGATTTTGTTGATTTGGGTCATTTCTCTTTTCTTTTTGATCAGTCTGGCCAGGGGTTTATCAATCTTGTTAATTCTTTCAAAGAACCAGCTCCTAGTTTCGTTGATCTGTTCTCCTGTTCTTTTGGTTTCTAGTTCATTGATTTCTGCTCTGATCTTTATGATTTCTCTTCTCCTGCTGGGTTTAGGCTTTATTTGCTGTTCTTTCTCCAGCTCCTTTAGGTGTAGGGTTAGGTTGTGTATTTGAGACCTTTCTTGTTTCTTGAGAAAGGCATGTATTGCTATATACTTTCCTCTCAGGACTGCCTTTGCTGTATCCCAAAGATTTTGAACAGTTGTGTTTCCATTTTCATTGGTTTCCATGAATTTTTTTAATTCTTCTTTAATTTCTTGGTTGACCCATTCATTCTTTAGTAGGATGCTCTTTAGCCTCCATGTATTTGAGTTCCTTCCGACTTTCCTCTTGTGGTTGAGTTCTAGTCTCAAAGCATTGTGGTCTGAAAATATGCAGGGAATGATCCCAATCTTTTGGTACCGATTGAGACCTGATTTGTGACCTGGGATGTGATCAATTCTGGAGAATGTTCCATGGGCACTAGAGAAGAATGTGTATTCCGTTGCTTTGGGATGGAATGCTCTGAATATGTCTGTGAAGTCCATTTGGTCCAGTGTGTCATTTAAAGTCTTTATTTCCTTGTTGATCTTTTGCTTAGATGATCTGTCCATTTCAGTCAGGGGGGTGTTAAAGTCCCCCACTATTATTGTATTGTTGTCAATGTGTTTCTTTGCTTTTGTTATTAATTGCCTTATATAACTGGCTGCTCCCATGTTCGGGGCATAGATATTTACAATTGTTAGATCTTCTTGTTGGATAGACCCTTTAAGTAGGATATAGTGTCCTTCCTCATCTCTTGTTACAGTCTTTGTTTTAAAATCTAGTTTGTCTGATATAAGGATTGCCACCCCAGCTTTCTTTTGGTGTCCATTAGCATGGTAAGTGGTTTTCCACCCCCTCACTTTCAATCTGGGGGTGTCTTTCGGTCTAAAAGGAGTCTCTTGCAGACAGCATATGGATGGGTCTTGTTTTTTAATCCAATCTGATAGCCTGTGTCTTTTGTTTTCTGTTGTTGTTGTTGTTTTGGCTTTTTTTTTTAATTGTTATCTTAATCACCATATATTACATCATTAGTTTTTGGTGCAGTGTTCCACGATTCATTGTTTGTTCATAACACCCAGTGCTCCATGCAGAACGTGCCCCCCTCAATACCCATCACCAGGCTAACCCATCCCCCTACGCCCCTCCCCTCTAGAACCCTCCGTTTGTTTTTCAGAGTCCTTCATCTCTCATGGTTCGTCTCCCCCTCTGACATACTCCCCTTTTCTTCCTCTCCTGTTATCTTCTTCTTTGTCTTTTTTCTTAAAATATGTTGCGTCAACAGTCTTGCACCATTCACAGCGCTCACCGTAGCACATACCCTCCCCAATGTCTATCACCCAGCCACCCCATCCCTCCCACCCCCAACCACTCCAGTAACACTCAGTTTCTTTCCTGAGATTAAGAATTCCTCATATCAGTGAGGTCATGGGATACGTGTCTTTCTCTGATTGACTTATTTCACTCAGCATAACACCCTCCAGTTCCATCCACGTCGTTGCAAATGGCAAGGTCTCATTCCTTTTGATGGCTGCCTAATATTCCATTGTGTATATATACCACCTCTTCTTTAGCCATTCATCTGTCGATGGGCATCTTGGCTCTTTCCACCGTTTGGCTATGGTGGACATTGCTGCTATAATCATTGGGGTACACGTACCCCTTCGGGTCCCTACATTTGTATCTTTGTGGTCAATACCCAGTAGTGCAATTGCTGGATCGAACGGTAGCTCTAATTTCAACTGTTTGAGGAACCTCCATACTGTTTTCCAGAGGGGTTGCCCCAGCTTGCATTCCCACCAACAGTGGAGGAGGGTTCCCCTTTCTCCACATCCCCGCCAACATCTGTCGTTCCCTGACTTGTTAATTTTAGCCATTCTGACGGGTGTGAGGTGGTATCTCATGGAGGTTTTGATTTGGATTTCCCTGATGCCGAGCGATGTTGAGCACTTTTTCATGTGCCTCTTGGCCATTTGGATGTCTTCTTTGGAGAGATGTCTGTTCATGTCTTCTGCCCCTTTCTTGATTGGATTATTTGTTCTTTGGGTGTTGAGTTTGATAAGTTCTTTATAGATTTTGGATACTAGCCCTTTGTCTGATAGGTCATTTGCAAATATTTTCTCCCATTCTGTCGGTTGTCTTTTGGTTTTGTGGACTGTTTCTTTTGCTGTGCAAAAGCTTTTTATCTTGATGAAATCCCAATAGTTCATTTTTGCCCTGGCTTCCCGTGCCTTTGGCGATGTTTCTAGGAAGAAGTTGCTGCGGCTAAGGTCGAAAAGGTTGCTACCTGTGTTCTCCTTTAGGATTTGCATGGACTCCTGTCTCCCGTTTAGGTCTTTCAACCATTTGGAGTCTATTTTTGTGTGTGGTGTAAGGAAATGGTCCAGTTTCATTCTTCTGCATGTGGCTGTCCAATTTTCCCAACACCATTTGTTGAAGAGACTGTCTTTTTGCCATTGGACATTCTTTCCTGCTTTGTCAACAATAAGTTGACCATAGAGTTGAGGGTCCATTTCTGGGCTCTCGATTCTGTTCCATTGACCGATGTGTCTGTTTTTGTGCCAGTACCATAGTGTCTTGATGATCACAGCTTTGTAATAGAGCTGGAAGTCCGGAATTGTGATGCCGCCAGCTTTGCTTTTCTTTTTCAGTATTCCTCTGGCTATTCTGGGTCTCTTCTGGTTCCATACAAATTTTAGGATTCTTTGTTCCATTTCTTTGAAAAAAGTGGATGGTATTTTGATGGGGATTGCATTGAATGTGTCGATTGCTCTAGGTAGCATTGACATCTTCACAATGTTGATTCTCCCAATCCATGAGCATGGAACGTTTTTCCCTTTCTTTGTGTCTTCTTCAATTTCTTTCATGAGTATTTTATCGTTTTCTGAGTACACATCCTTTGCCTCTTTGGTTAGATTTCTTCCTAGGTATCGAATGGTTTTGGGTGTAATTGTAAATGGGATCGACTCCTTGATTTGTCTCTCTTCTGTCTTGTTGTTGGTGTATAGGAATGCCACTGATTTCTGTGCATTGATTTTATATCCTGCTACTTGACTGAATTCCTGTATGAGTTCTAGCAGCTTTGGGGTGGAGTCTTTTGGGTTTTCCACATACAGTATCATATCATCTGCCAAGAGTGAGAGTTTGACTTCCTCTTTGCCGTTTTGGATGCCTTTGATTTCTTTTTGTTGTCTGATTGCTGTGGCTACGACTTCTAATACTATGTGGAATAGCAGTGGTGCGAGTGGACATCCGTGCCGCGTTCCTGACCTTAGGGGAAAAGCTCTCAGCCTTTCCCCATTGAGAATGATATTCGCTGTAGGTTTTTCATAGATGGCTTTTATGATGTTGAGGTATGGACCCTCTATCCCTATACTCTGAAGAGTTTTGATCAAGAAAGGATGTTGTACTTTGTCAAATGCTTTTTCTGCATCTATGGAGAGGATCCTATGATTCTTGTTCTTTCTTTTGTTAATGTATGGTATCACGTTGATTGATTTGCGGATGTTGAACCAGCCTTGCAGCCCAGGACTAAATCCCTCTTGGTCCTGGTGAATAATCCTTTTAATGTACTGTTGGATCCTATTGGCTAGGGTTTTGGTGAGAATTTTCGCATCCATGTTCATCAAGGATCTTGGTGTGTAATTCTCCTTTTGGATGGGGTCTTTGTCTGGTTTTGGGATCAAGGTAATGCTGGCCTCATAAAATGAGTTTGGAAGTTTCCCTTCCATTTCTATTTTTTGGAACATTTTCAGGAGAATAGGTATTAATTCCTCTTGAAATGTCTGATAGAATTCCCCTGGGAAGCCATCTGGCCCTGGGCTTTTGTTTCTTGGGAGATTTTTGATGACTGTTTCAATTTCCTTCGTGGTTATAGGTCTGTTCAGGTTTTCTATTTCTTCCTGGCTCAATTTTGGTAGTTGATACATGTCTAGGAATGCACCCATTTCTTCCAGGTTATCTAATTTGCTGGCATAGAGTTGCTCATAATATGTTCTTATAGTTGTTTGTATTGCTTTGGTGTTGGTTGTGATCTCTCCTCTTTCATTCATGATTTTGTTGATTTGGGTCATTTCTCTTTTCTTTTTGATCAGTCTGGCCAGGGGTTTATCAATCTTGTTAATTCTTTCAAAGAACCAGCTCCTAGTTTCGTTGATCTGTTCTCCTGTTCTTTTGGTTTCTAGTTCATTGATTTCTGCTCTGATCTTTATGATTTCTCTTCTCCTGCTGGGTTTAGGCTTTATTTGCTGTTCTTTCTCCAGCTCCTTTAGGTGTAGGGTTAGGTTGTGTATTTGAGACCTTTCTTGTTTCTTGAGAAAGGCATGTATTGCTATATACTTTCCTCTCAGGACTGCCTTTGCTGTATCCCAAAGATTTTGAACAGTTGTGTTTCCATTTTCATTGGTTTCCATGAATTTTTTTAATTCTTCTTTAATTTCTTGGTTGACCCATTCATTCTTTAGTAGGATGCTCTTTAGCCTCCATGTATTTGAGTTCCTTCCGACTTTCCTCTTGTGGTTGAGTTCTAGTCTCAAAGCATTGTGGTCTGAAAATATGCAGGGAATGATCCCAATCTTTTGGTACCGATTGAGACCTGATTTGTGACCTGGGATGTGATCAATTCTGGAGAATGTTCCATGGGCACTAGAGAAGAATGTGTATTCCGTTGCTTTGGGATGGAATGCTCTGAATATGTCTGTGAAGTCCATTTGGTCCAGTGTGTCATTTAAAGTCTTTATTTCCTTGTTGATCTTTTGCTTAGATGATCTGTCCATTTCAGTCAGGGGGGTGTTAAAGTCCCCCACTATTATTGTATTGTTGTCAATGTGTTTCTTTGCTTTTGTTATTAATTGCCTTATATAATTGGCTGCTCCCATGTTCGGGGCATAGATATTTACAATTGTTAGATCTTCTTGTTGGATAGACCCTTTAAGTAGGATATAGTGTCCTTCCTCATCTCTTGTTACAGTCTTTGTTTTAAAATCTAGTTTGTCTGATATAAGGATTGCCACCCCAGCTTTCTTTTGGTGTCCATTAGCATGGTAAGTGGTTTTCCACCCCCTCACTTTCAATCTGGGGGTGTCTTTCGGTCTAAAAGGAGTCTCTTGCAGACAGCATATGGATGGGTCTTCTTTTTTAATCCAATCTGATAGCCTGTGTCTTTTGTTTTCTGTTGTTGTTGTTGTTTTGGCTTTTTTTTTTAATTGTTATCTTAATCACCATATATTACATCATTAGTTTTTGGTGCAGTGTTCCACGATTCATTGTTTGTTCATAACACCCAGTGCTCCATGCAGAACGTGCCCCCCTCAATACCCATCACCAGGCTAACCCATCCCCCTACGCCCCTCCCCTCTAGAACCCTCCGTTTGTTTTTCAGAGTCCATCATCTCTCATGGTTCGTCTCCCCCTCTGACATACTCCCCTTTTCTTCCTCTCCTGTTATCTTCTTCTTTGTCTTTTTTCTTAAAATATGTTGCGTCAACAGTCTTGCACCATTCACAGCGCTCACCGTAGCACATACCCTCCCCAATGTCTATCACCCAGCCACCCCATCCCTCCCACCCCCAACCACTCCAGTAACACTCAGTTTCTTTCCTGAGATTAAGAATTCCTCATATCAGTGAGGTCATGGGATACGTGTCTTTCTCTGATTGACTTATTTCACTCAGCATAACACCCTCCAGTTCCATCCACGTCGTTGCAAATGGCAAGGTCTCATTCCTTTTGATGGCTGCCTAATATTCCATTGTGTATATATACCACCTCTTCTTTAGCCATTCATCTGTCGATGGGCATCTTGGCTCTTTCCACCGTTTGGCTATGGTGGACATTGCTGCTATAATCATTGGGGTACACGTACCCCTTCGGGTCCCTACATTTGTATCTTTGTGGTCAATACCCAGTAGTGCAATTGCTGGATCGAACGGTAGCTCTAATTTCAACTGTTTGAGGAACCTCCATACTGTTTTCCAGAGGGGTTGCCCCAGCTTGCATTCCCACCAACAGTGGAGGAGGGTTCCCCTTTCTCCACATCCCCGCCAACATCTGTCGTTCCCTGACTTGTTAATTTTAGCCATTCTGACGGGTGTGAGGTGGTATCTCATGGAGGTTTTGATTTGGATTTCCCTGATGCCGAGCGATGTTGAGCACTTTTTCATGTGCCTCTTGGCCATTTGGATGTCTTCTTTGGAGAGATGTCTGTTCATGTCTTCTGCCCCTTTCTTGATTGGATTATTTGTTCTTTGGGTGTTGAGTTTGATAAGTTCTTTATAGATTTTGGATACTAGCCCTTTGTCTGATAGGTCATTTGCAAATATTTTCTCCCATTCTGTCGGTTGTCTTTTGGTTTTGTGGACTGTTTCTTTTGCTGTGCAAAAGCTTTTTATCTTGATGAAATCCCAATAGTTCATTTTTGCCCTGGCTTCCCGTGCCTTTGGCGATGTTTCTAGGAAGAAGTTGCTGCGGCTAAGGTCGAAAAGGTTGCTACCTGTGTTCTCCTTTAGGACTTGCATGGACTCCTGTCTCCCGTTTAGGTCTTTCAACCATTTGGAGTCTATTTTTGTGTGTGGTGTAAGGAAATGGTCCAGTTTCATTCTTCTGCATGTGGCTGTCCAATTTTCCCAACACCATTTGTTGAAGAGACTGTCTTTTTGCCATTGGACATTCTTTCCTGCTTTGTCAACAATAAGTTGACCATAGAGTTGAGGGTCCATTTCTGGGCTCTCGATTCTGTTCCATTGACCGATGTGTCTGTTTTTGTGCCAGTACCATAGTGTCTTGATGATCACAGCTTTGTAATAGAGCTGGAAGTCCGGAATTGTGATGCCGCCAGCTTTGCTTTTCTTTTTCAGTATTCCTCTGGCTATTCTGGGTCTCTTCTGGTTCCATACAAATTTTAGGATTCTTTGTTCCATTTCTTTGAAAAAAGTGGATGGTATTTTGATGGGGATTGCATTGAATGTGTCGATTGCTCTAGGTAGCATTGACATCTTCACAATGTTGATTCTCCCAATCCATGAGCATGGAACGTTTTTCCCTTTCTTTGTGTCTTCTTCAATTTCTTTCATGAGTATTTTATCGTTTTCTGAGTACACATCCTTTGCCTCTTTGGTTAGATTTCTTCCTAGGTATCGAATGGTTTTGGTTGTAATTGTAAATGGGATCGACTCCTTGATTTGTCTCTCTTCTGTCTTGTTGTTGGTGTATAGGAATGCCACTGATTTCTGTGCACTGATTTTATATCCTGCTACTTGACTGAATTCCTGTATGAGTTCTAGCAGCTTTGGGGTGGAGTCTTTTGGGTTTTCCACATACAGTATCATATCATCTGCCAAGAGTGAGAGTTTGACTTCCTCTTTGCCGTTTTGGATGCCTTTGATTTCTTTTTGTTGTCTGATTGCTGTGGCTACGACTTCTAATACTATGTGGAATAGCAGTGGTGCGAGTGGACATCCGTGCCGCGTTCCTGACCTTAGGGGAAAAGCTCTCAGCCTTTCCCCATTGAGAATGATATTCGCTGTAGGTTTTTCATAGATGGCTTTTATGATGTTGAGGTATGTACCCTCTATCCCTATACTCTGAAGAGTTTTGATCAAGAAAGGATGTTGTACTTTGTCAAATGCTTTTTCTGCATCTATGGAGAGGATCCTATGATTCTTGTTCTTTCTTTTGTTAATGTATGGTATCACGTTGATTGATTTGCGGATGTTGAACCAGCCTTGCAGCCCAGGACTAAATCCCTCTTGGTCCTGGTGAATAATCCTTTTAATGTACTGTTGGATCCTATTGGCTAGGGTTTTGGTGAGAATTTTCGCATCCATGTTCATCAAGGATCTTGGTGTGTAATTCTCCTTTTGGATGGGGTCTTTGTCTGGTTTTGGGATCAAGGTAATGCTGGCCTCATAAAATGAGTTTGGAAGTTTCCCTTCCATTTCTATTTTTTGGAACATTTTCAGGAGAATAGGTATTAATTCCTCTTGAAATGTCTGATAGAATTCCCCTGGGAAGCCATCTGGCCCTGGGCTTTTGTTTCTTGGGAGATTTTTGATGACTGTTTCAATTTCCTTCGTGGTTATAGGTCTGTTCAGGTTTTCTATTTCTTCCTGGCTCAATTTTGGTAGTTGATACATGTCTAGGAATGCACCCATTTCTTCCAGGTTATCTAATTTGCTGGCATAGAGTTGCTCATAATATGTTCTTATAGTTGTTTGTATTGCTTTGGTGTTGGTTGTGATCTCTCCTCTTTCATTCATGATTTTGTTGATTTGGGTCATTTCTCTTTTCTTTTTGATCAGTCTGGCCAGGGGTTTATCAATCTTGTTAATTCTTTCAAAGAACCAGCTCCTAGTTTCGTTGATCTGTTCTCCTGTTCTTTTGGTTTCTAGTTCATTGATTTCTGCTCTGATCTTTATGATTTCTCTTCTCCTGCTGGGTTTAGGCTTTATTTGCTGTTCTTTCTCCAGCTCCTTTAGGTGTAGGGTTAGGTTGTGTATTTGAGACCTTTCTTGTTTCTTGAGAAAGGCATGTATTGCTATATACTTTCCTCTCAGGACTGCCTTTGCTGTATCCCAAAGATTTTGAACAGTTGTGTTTCCATTTTCATTGGTTTCCATGAATTTTTTTAATTCTTCTTTAATTTCTTGGTTGACCCATTCATTCTTTAGTAGGATGCTCTTTAGCCTCCATGTATTTGAGTTCCTTCCGACTTTCCTCTTGTGGTTGAGTTCTAGTCTCAAAGCATTGTGGTCTGAAAATATGCAGGGAATGATCCCAATCTTTTGGTACCGATTGAGACCTGATTTGTGACCTGGGATGTGATCAATTCTGGAGAATGTTCCATGGGCACTAGAGAAGAATGTGTATTCCGTTGCTTTGGGATGGAATGCTCTGAATATGTCTGTGAAGTCCATTTGGTCCAGTGTGTCATTTAAAGTCTTTATTTCCTTGTTGATCTTTTGCTTAGATGATCTGTCCATTTCAGTCAGGGGGGTGTTAAAGTCCCCCACTATTATTGTATTGTTGTCAATGTGTTTCTTTGCTTTTGTTATTAATTGCCTTATATAATTGGCTGCTCCCATGTTCGGGGCATAGATATTTACAATTGTTAGATCTTCTTGTTGGATAGACCCTTTAAGTAGGATATAGTGTCCTTCCTCATCTCTTGTTACAGTCTTTGTTTTAAAATCTAGTTTGTCTGATATAAGGATTGCCACCCCAGCTTTCTTTGGTGTCCATTAGCATGGTAAGTGGTTTTCCACCCCCTCACTTTCAATCTGGGGGTGTCTTTCGGTCTAAAAGGAGTCTCTTGCAGACAGCATATGGATGGGTCTTGTTTTTTAATCCAATCTGATAGCCTGTGTCTTTTGTTTTCTGTTGTTGTTGTTGTTTTGGCTTTTTTTTTTAATTGTTATCTTAATCACCATATATTACATCATTAGTTTTTGGTGCAGTGTTCCACGATTCATTGTTTGTTCATAACACCCAGTGCTCCATGCAGAACGTGCCCCCCTCAATACCCATCACCAGGCTAACCCAACCCCCTACGCCCCTCCCCTCTAGAACCCTCCGTTTGTTTTTCAGAGTCCTTCATCTCTCATGGTTCGTCTCCCCCTCTGACATACTCCCCTTTTCTTCCTCTCCTGTTATCTTCTTCTTTGTCTTTTTTCTTAAAATATGTTGCGTCAACAGTCTTGCACCATTCACAGCGCTCACCGTAGCACATACCCTCCCCAATGTCTATCACCCAGCCACCCCATCCCTCCCACCCCCAACCACTCCAGTAACACTCAGTTTCTTTCCTGAGATTAAGAATTCCTCATATCAGTGAAGTCATGGGATACGTGTCTTTCTCTGATTGACTTATTTCACTCAGCATAACACCCTCCAGTTCCATCCACGTCGTTGCAAATGGCAAGGTCTCATTCCTTTTGATGGCTGCCTAATATTCCATTGTGTATATATACCACCTCTTCTTTAGCCATTCATCTGTCGATGGGCATCTTGGCTCTTTCCACCGTTTGGCTATGGTGGACATTGCTGCTATAATCATTGGGGTACACGTACCCCTTCGGGTCCCTACATTTGTATCTTTGTGGTCAATACCCAGTAGTGCAATTGCTGGATCGAACGGTAGCTCTAATTTCAACTGTTTGAGGAACCTCCATACTGTTTTCCAGAGGGGTTGCCCCAGCTTGCATTCCCACCAACAGTGGAGGAGGGTTCCCCTTTCTCCACATCCCCGCCAACATCTGTCGTTCCCTGACTTGTTAATTTTAGCCATTCTGACGGGTGTGAGGTGGTATCTCATGGAGGTTTTGATTTGGATTTCCCTGATGCCGAGCGATGTTGAGCACTTTTTCATGTGCCTCTTGGCCATTTGGATGTCTTCTTTGGAGAGATGTCTGTTCATGTCTTCTGCCCCTTTCTTGATTGGATTATTTGTTCTTTGGGTGTTGAGTTTGATAAGTTCTTTATAGATTTTGGATACTAGCCCTTTGTCTGATAGGTCATTTGCAAATATTTTCTCCCATTCTGTCGGTTGTCTTTTGGTTTTGTGGACTGTTTCTTTTGCTGTGCAAAAGCTTTTTATCTTGATGAAATCCCAATAGTTCATCTTTGCCCTGGCTTCCCGTGCCTTTGGCGATGTTTCTAGGAAGAAGTTGCTGCGGCTAAGGTCGAAAAGGTTGCTACCTGTGTTCTCCTTTAGGATTTGCATGGACTCCTGTCTCCCGTTTAGGTCTTTCAACCATTTGGAGTCTATTTTTGTGTGTGGTGTAAGGAAATGGTCCAGTTTCATTCTTCTGCATGTGGCTGTCCAATTTTCCCAACACCATTTGTTGAAGAGACTGTCTTTTTGCCCTTGGACATTCTTTCCTGCTTTGTCAACAATAAGTTGACCATAGGGTTGAGGGTCCATTTCTGGGCTCTCGATTCTGTTCCATTGATCGATGTGTCTGGTTTTGTGCCAGTACCATAGTGTCTTGATGATCACAGCTTTGTAATAGAGCTGGAAGTCCGGAATTGTGATGCCGCCAGCTTTGCTTTTCTTTTTCAGTATTCCTCTGGCTATTCTGGGTCTCTTCTGGTTCCATACAAATTTTAGGATTCTTTGTTCCATTTCTTTGAAAAAAGTGGATGTTATTTTGATGGGGATTGCATTGAATGTGTCGATTGCTCTAGGTAGCATTGACATCTTCACAATGTTGATTCTCCCAATCCATGAGCATGGAACGTTTTTCCCTTTCTTTGTGTCTTCTTCAATTTCTTTCATGAGTATTTTATCGTTTTCTGAGTACACATCCTTTGCCTCTTTGGTTAGATTTCTTCCTAGGTATCGAATGGTTTTGGGTGTAATTGTAAATGGGATCGACTCCTTGATTTGTCTCTCTTCTGTCTTGTTGTTGGTGTATAGGAATGCCACTGATTTCTGTGCACTGATTTTATATCCTGCTACTTGACTGAATTCCTGTATGAGTTCTAGCAGCTTTGGGGTGGAGTCTTTTGGGTTTTCCACATACAGTATCATATCATCTGCCAAGAGTGAGAGTTTGACTTCCTCTTTGCCGTTTTGGATGCCTTTGATTTCTTTTTGTTGTCTGATTGCTGTGGCTACGACTTCTAATACTATGTGGAATAGCAGTGGTGCGAGTGGACATCCGTGCCGCGTTCCTGACCTTAGGGGAAAAGCTCTCAGCCTTTCCCCATTGAGAATGATATTCGCTGTAGGTTTTTCATAGATGGCTTTTATGATGTTGAGGTATGGACCCTCTATCCCTATACTCTGAAGAGTTTTGATCAAGAAAGGATGTTGTACTTTGTCAAATGCTTTTTCTGCATCTATGGAGAGGATCCTATGATTCTTGTTCTTTCTTTTGTTAATGTATGGTATCACGTTGATTGATTTGCGGATGTTGAACCAGCCTTGCAGCCCAGGACTAAATCCCTCTTGGTCCTGGTGAATAATCCTTTTAATGTACTGTTGGATCCTATTGGCTAGGGTTTTGGTGAGAATTTTCGCATCCATGTTCATCAAGGATCTTGGTGTGTAATTCTCCTTTTGGATGGGGTCTTTGTCTGGTTTTGGGATCAAGGTAATGCTGGCCTCATAAAATGAGTTTGGAAGTTTCCCTTCCATTTCTATTTTTTGGAACATTTTCAGGAGAATAGGTATTAATTCCTCTTGAAATGTCTGATAGAATTCCCCTGGGAAGCCATCTGGCCCTGGGCTTTTGTTTCTTGGGAGATTTTTGATGACTGTTTCAATTTCCTTCGTGGTTATAGGTCTGTTCAGGTTTTCTATTTCTTCCTGGCTCAATTTTGGTAGTTGATACATGTCTAGGAATGCACCCATTTCTTCCAGGTTATCTAATTTGCTGGCATAGAGTTGCTCATAATATGTTCTTATAGTTGTTTGTATTGCTTTGGTGTTGGTTGTGATCTCTCCTCTTTCATTCATGATTTTGTTGATTTGGGTCATTTCTCTTTTCTTTTTGATCAGTCTGGCCAGGGGTTTATCAATCTTGTTAATTCTTTCAAAGAACCAGCTCCTAGTTTCGTTGATCTGTTCTCCTGTTCTTTTGGTTTCTAGTTCATTGATTTCTGCTCTGATCTTTATGATTTCTCTTCTCCTGCTGGGTTTAGGCTTTATTTGCTGTTCTTTCTCCAGCTCCTTTAGGTGTAGGGTTAGGTTGTGTATTTGAGACCTTTCTTGTTTCTTGAGAAAGGCATGTATTGCTATACACTTTCCTCTCAGGACTGCCTTTGCTGTATCCCAAAGATTTTGAACAGTTGTGTTTCCATTTTCATTGGTTTCCATGAATTTATTTAATTCTTCTTTAATTTCTTGGTTGACCCATTCATTCTTTAGTAGGATGCTCTTTAGCCTCCATGTATTTGAGTTCCTTCCGACTTTCCTCTTGTGGTTGAGTTCTAGTCTCAAAGCATTGTGGTCTGAAAATATGCAGGGAATGATCCCAATCTTTTGGTACCGATTGAGACCTGATTTGTGACCTGGGATGTGATCAATTCTGGAGAATGTTCCATGGGCACTAGAGAAGAATGTGTATTCCGTTGCTTTGGGATGGAATGCTCTGAATATGTCTGTGAAGTCCATTTGGTCCAGTGTGTCATTTAAAGTCTTTATTTCCTTGTTGATCTTTTGCTTAGATGATCTGTCCATTTCAGTCAGGGGGGTGTTAAAGTCCCCCACTATTATTGTATTGTTGTCAATGTGTTTCTTTGCTTTTGTTATTAATTGCCTTATATAATTGGCTGCTCCCATGTTCGGGGCATAGATATTTACAATTGTTAGATCTTCTTGTTGGATAGACCCTTTAAGTAGGATATAGTGTCCTTCCTCATCTCTTGTTACAGTCTTTGTTTTAAAATCTAGTTTGTCTGATATAAGGATTGCCACCCCAGCTTTCTTTTGGTGTCCATTAGCATGGTAAGTGGTTTTCCACCCCCTCACTTTCAATCTGGGGGTGTCTTTCGGTCTAAAAGGAGTCTCTTGCAGACAGCATATGGATGGGTCTTGTTTTTTAATCCAATCTGATAGCCTGTGTCTATTGTTTTCTGTTGTTGTTGTTGTTTTGGCTTTTTTTTTTTAATTGTTATCTTAATCACCATATATTACATCATTAGTTTTTGGTGCAGTGTTCCACGATTCATTGTTTGTTCATAACACCCAGTGCTCCATGCAGAACGTGCCCCCCTCAATACCCATCACCAGGCTAACCCATCCCCCTACGCCCCTCCCCTCTAGAACCCTCCGTTTGTTTTTCAGAGTCCATCATCTCTCATGGTTCGTCTCCCCCTCTGACATACTCCCCTTTTCTTCCTCTCCTGTTATCTTCTTCTTTGTCTTTTTTCTTAAAATATGTTGCGTTATTTGTTTCAGAAGTACAGATCTGTGATTCAACAGTCTTGCACCATTCACAGCGCTCACCGTAGCACATACCCTCCCCAATGTCTATCACCCAGCCACCCCATCCCTCCCACCCCCAACCACTCCAGTAACACTCAGTTTCTTTCCTGAGATTAAGAATTCCTCATATCAGTGAGGTCATGGGATACGTGTCTTTCTCTGATTGACTTATTTCACTCAGCATAACACCCTCCAGTTCCATCCACGTCGTTGCAAATGGCAAGGTCTCATTCCTTTTGATGGCTGCCTAATATTCCATTGTGTATATATACCACCTCTTCTTTAGCCATTCATCTGTCGATGGGCATCTTGGCTCTTTCCACCGTTTGGCTATGGTGGACATTGCTGCTATAATCATTGGGGTACACGTACCCCTTCGGGTCCCTACATTTGTATCTTTGTGGTCAATACCCAGTAGTGCAATTGCTGGATCGAACGGTAGCTCTAATTTCAACTGTTTGAGGAACCTCCATACTGTTTTCCAGAGGGGTTGCCCCAGCTTGCATTCCCACCAACAGTGGAGGAGGGTTCCCCTTTCTCCACATCCCCGCCAACATCTGTCGTTCCCTGACTTGTTAATTTTAGCCATTCTGACGGGTGTGAGGTGGTATCTCATGGAGGTTTTGATTTGGATTTCCCTGATGCCGAGCGATGTTGAGCACTTTTTCATGTGCCTCTTGGCCATTTGGATGTCTTCTTTGGAGAGATGTCTGTTCATGTCTTCTGCCCCTTTCTTGATTGGATTATTTGTTCTTTGGGTGTTGAGTTTGATAAGTTCTTTATAGATTTTGGATACTAGCCCTTTGTCTGATAGGTCATTTGCAAATATTTTCTCCCACTCTGTCGGTTGTCTTTTGGATTTGTGGACTGTTTCTTTTGCTGTGCAAAAGCTTTTTATCTTGATGAAATCCCAATAGTTCATTTTTGCCCTGGCTTCCCGTGCCTTTGGCGATGTTTCTAGGAAGAAGTTGCTGCGGCTAAGGTCGAAAAGGTTGCTACCTGTGTTCTCCTTTAGGATTTGCATGGACTCCTGTCTCCCGTTGAGGTCTTTCAACCATTTGGAGTCTATTTTTGTGTGTGGTGTAAGGAAATGGTCCAGTTTCATTCTTCTGCATGTGGCTGTCCAATTTTCCCAACACCATTTGTTGAAGAGACTGTCTTTTTGCCATTGGACATTCTTTCCTGCTTTGTCAACAATAAGTTGACCATAGAGTTGAGGGTCCATTTCTGGGCTCTCGATTCTGTTCCATTGACCGATGTGTCTGTTTTTGTGCCAGTACCATAGTGTCTTGATGATCACAGCTTTGTAATAGAGCTGGAAGTCCGGAATTTTGATGCCGCCAGCTTTGCTTTTCTTTTTCAGTATTCCTCTGGCTATTCTGGGTCTCTTCTGGTTCCATACAAATTTTAGGATTCTTTGTTCCATTTCTTTGAAAAAAGTGGATGGTATTTTGATGGGGATTGCATTGAATGTGTCGATTGCTCTAGGTAGCATTGACATCTTCACAATGTTGACTCTCCCAATCCATGAGCATGGAACGTTTTTCGCTTTCTTTGTGTCTTCTTCAATTTCTTTCATGAGTATTTTATCGTTTTCTGAGTACACATCCTTTGCCTCTTTGGTTAGATTTCTTCCTAGGTATCGAATCTTTTTGGGTGTAATTGTAAATGGGATCGACTCCTTGATTTGTCTCTCTTCTGTCTTGTTGTTGGTGTATAGGAATGCCACTGATTTCTGTGCATTGATTTTATATCCTGCTACTTGACTGAATTCCTGCATGAGTTCTAGCAGCTTTGGGGTGGAGTCTTTTGGGTTTTCCACATACAGTATCATATCATCTGCCAAGAGTGAGAGTTTGACTTCCTCTTTGCCGTTTTGGATGCCTTTGATTTCTTTTTGTTGTCTGATTGCTGTGGCTACGACTTCTAATACTATGTGGAATAGCAGTGGTGCGAGTGGACATCCGTGCCGCGTTCCTGACCTTAGGGGAAAAGCTCTCAGCCTTTCCCCATTGAGAATGATATTCGCTGTAGGTTTTTCATAGATGGCTTTTATGATGTTGAGGTATGTACCGTCTATCCCTATACTCTGAAGAGTTTGATCAAGAAAGGATGTTGTACTTTGTCAAATGCTTTTTCTGCATCTATCGAGAGGATCCTATGATTCTTGTTCTTTCTTTTGTTAATGTATGGTATCACGTTGATTGATTTGCGGATGTTGAACCAGCCTTGCAGCCCAGGACTAAATCCCTCTTGGTCCTGGTGAATAATCCTTTTAATGTACTGTTGGATCCTATTGGCTAGGGTTTTGGTGAGAATTTTCGCATCCATGTTCATCAAGGATCTTGGTGTGTAATTCTCCTTTTGGATGGGGTCTTTGTCTGGTTTTGGGATCAAGGTAATGCTGGCCTCATAAAATGAGTTTGGAAGTTTCCCTTCCATTTCTATTTTTTGGAACATTTTCAGGAGAATAGGTATTAATTCCTCTTGAAATGTCTGATAGAATTCCCCTGGGAAGCCATCTGGCCCTGGGCTTTTGTTTCTTGGGAGATTTTTGATGACTGTTTCAATTTCCTTCGTGGTTATAGGTCTGTTCAGGTTTTCTATTTCTTCCTGGCTCAATTTTGGTAGTTGATACATGTCTAGGAATGCACCCATTTCTTCCAGGTTATCTAATTTGCTGGCATAGATTTGCTCATAATATGTTCTTATAGTTGTTTGTATTGCTTTGGTGTTGGTTGTGATCTCTCCTCTTTCATTCATGATTTTGTTGATTTGGGTCATTTCTCTTTTCTTTTTGATCAGTCTGGCCAGGGGTTTATCAATCTTGTTAATTCTTTCAAAGAACCAGCTCCTAGTTTCGTTGATCTGTTCTCCTGTTCTTTTGGTTTCTAGTTCATTGATTTCTGCTCTGATCTTTATGATTTCTCTTCTCCTGCTGGGTTTAGGCTTTATTTGCTGTTCTTTCTCCAGCTCCTTTAGGTGTAGGGTTAGGTTGTGTATTTGAGACCTTTCTTGTTTCTTGAGAAAGGCATGTATTGCTATATACTTTCCTCTCAGGACTGCCTTTGCTGTATCCCAAAGATTTTGAACAGTTGTGTTTCCATTTTCATTGGTTTCCATGAATTTTTTTAATTCTTCTTTAATTTCTTGGTTGACCCATTCATTCTTTAGTAGGATGCTCTTTAGCCTCCATGTATTTGAGTTCCTTCCGACTTTCCTCTTGTGGTTGAGTTCTAGTCTCAAAGCATTGTGGTCTGAAAATATGCAGGGAATGATCCCAATCTTTTGGTACCGATTGAGACCTGATTTGTGACCTGGGATGTGATCAATTCTGGAGAATGTTCCATGGGCACTAGAGAAGAATGTGTATTCCGTTGCTTTGGGATGGAATGCTCTGAATATGTCTGTGAAGTCCATTTGGTCCAGTGTGTCATTTAAAGTCTTTATTTCCTTGTTGATCTTTTGCTTAGATGATCTGTCCATTTCAGTCAGGGGGGTGTTAAAGTCCCCCACTATTATTGTATTGTTGTCAATGTGTTTCTTTGCTTTTGTTATTAATTGCCTTATATAATTGGCTGCTCCCATGTTCGGGGCATAGATATTTACAATTGTTAGATCTTCTTGTTGGATAGACCCTTTAAGTAGGATATAGTGTCCTTCCTCATCTCTTGTTACAGTCTTTGTTTTAAAATCTAGTTTGTCTGATATAAGGATTGCCACCCCAGCTTTCTTTTGGTGTCCATTAGCATGGTAAGTGGTTTTCCACCCCCTCACTTTCAATCTGGGGGTGTCTTTCGGTCTAAAAGGAGTCTCTTGCAGACAGCATATGGATGGGTCTTGTTTTTTAATCCAATCTGATAGCCTGTGTCTATTGTTTTCTGTTGTTGTTGTTGTTTTGGCTTTTTTTTTTTAATTGTTATCTTAATCACCATATATTACATCATTAGTTTTTGGTGCAGTGTTCCACGATTCATTGTTTGTTCATAACACCCAGTGCTCCATGCAGAACGTGCCCCCCTCAATACCCATCACCAGGCTAACCCATCCCCCTACGCCCCTCCCCTCTAGAACCCTCCGTTTGTTTTTCAGAGTCCTTCATCTCTCATGGTTCGTCTCCCCCTCTGACATACTCCCCTTTTCTTCCTCTCCTGTTATCTTCTTCTTTGTCTTTTTTCTTAAAATATGTTGCGTCAACAGTCTTGCACCATTCACAGCGCTCACCGTAGCACATACCCTCCCCAATGTCTATCACCCAGCCACCCCATCCCTCCCACCCCCAACCACTCCAGTAACACTCAGTTTCTTTCCTGAGATTAAGAATTCCTCATATCAGTGAGGTCATGGGATACGTGTCTTTCTCTGATTGACTTATTTCACTCAGCATAACACCCTCCAGTTCCATCCACGTCGTTGCAAATGGCAAGGTCTCATTCCTTTTGATGGCTGCCTAATATTCCATTGTGTATATATACCACCTCTTCTTTAGCCATTCATCTGTCGATGGGCATCTTGGCTCTTTCCACCGTTTGGCTATGGTGGACATTGCTGCTATAATCATTGGGGTACACGTACCCCTTCGGGTCCCTACATTTGTATCTTTGTGGTCAATACCCAGTAGTGCAATTGCTGGATCGAACGGTAGCTCTAATTTCAACTGTTTGAGGAACCTCCATACTGTTTTCCAGAGGGGTTGCCCCAGCTTGCATTCCCACCAACAGTGGAGGAGGGTTCCCCTTTCTCCACATCCCCGCCAACATCTGTCGTTCCCTGACTTGTTAATTTTAGCCATTCTGACGGGTGTGAGGTGGTATCTCATGGAGGTTTTGATTTGGATTTCCCTGATGCCGAGCGATGTTGAGCACTTTTTCATGTGCCTCTTGGCCATTTGGATGTCTTCTTTGGAGAGATGTCTGTTCATGTCTTCTGCCCCTTTCTTGATTGGATTATTTGTTCTTTGGGTGTTGAGTTTGATAAGTTCTTTATAGATTTTGGATACTAGCCCTTTGTCTGATAGGTCATTTGCAAATATTTTCTCCCATTCTGTCGGTTGTCTTTTGGATTTGTGGACTGTTTCTTTTGCTGTGCAAAAGCTTTTTATCTTGATGAAATCCCAATAGTTCATTTTTGCCCTGGCTTCCCGTGCCTTTGGCGATGTTTCTAGGAAGAAGTTGCTGCGGCTAAGGTCGAAAAGGTTGCTACCTGTGTTCTCCTTTAGGATTTGCATGGACTCCTGTCTCCCGTTTAGGTCTTTCAACCATTTGGAGTCTATTTTTGTGTGTGGTGTAAGGAAATGGTCCAGTTTCATTCTTCTGCATGTGGCTGTCCAACTTTCCCAACACCATTTGTTGAAGAGACTGTCTTTTTGCCATTGGACATTCTTTCCTGCTTTGTCAACAATAAGTTGACCATAGAGTTGAGGGTCCATTTCTGGGCTCTCGATTCTGTTCCATTGACCGATGTGTCTGTTTTTGTGCCAGTACCATAGTGTCTTGATGATCACAGCTTTGTAATAGAGCTGGAAGTCCGGAATTGTGATGCCGCCAGCTTTGCTTTTCTTTTTCAGTATTCCTCTGGCTATTCTGGGTCTCTTCTGGTTCCATACAAATTTTAGGATTCTTTGTTCCATTTCTTTGAAAAAAGTGGATGGTATTTTGATGGGGATTGCATTGAATGTGTCGATTGCTCTAGGTAGCATTGACATCTTCACAATGTTGATTCTCCCAATCCATGAGCATGGAACGTTTTTCCCTTTCTTTGTGTCTTCTTCAATTTCTTTCATGAGTATTTTATCGTTTTCTGAGTACACATCCTTTGCCTCTTTGGTTAGATTTCTTCCTAGGTATCGAATGGTTTTGGGTGTAATTGTAAATGGGATCGACTCCTTGATTTGTCTCTCTTCTGTCTTGTTGTTGGTGTATAGGAATGCCACTGATTTCTGTGCACTGATTTTATATCCTGCTACTTGACTGAATTCCTGTATGAGTTCTAGCAGCTTTGGGGTGGAGTCTTTTGGGTTTTCCACATACAGTATCATATCATCTGCCAAGAGTGAGAGTTTGACTTCCTCTTTGCCGTTTTGGATGCCTTTGATTTCTTTTTGTTGTCTGATTGCTGTGGCTACGACTTCTAATACTATGTGGAATAGCAGTGGTGCGAGTGGACATCCGTGCCGCGTTCCTGACCTTAGGGGAAAAGCTCTCAGCCTTTCCCCATTGAGAATGATATTCGCTGTAGGTTTTTCATAGATGGCTTTTATGATGTTGAGGTATGTACCCTCTATCCCTATACTCTGAAGAGTTTTGATCAAGAAACGATGTTGTACTTTGTCAAATGCTTTTTCTGCATCTATGGAGAGGATCCTATGATTCTTGTTCTTTCTTTTGTTAATGTATGGTATCACGTTGATTGATTTGCGGATGTTGAACCAGCCTTGCAGCCCAGGACTAAATCCCTCTTGGTCCTGGTGAATAATCCTTTTAATGTACTGTTGGATCCTATTGGCTAGGGTTTTGGTGAGAATTTTCGCATCCATGTTCATCAAGGATCTTGGTGTGTAATTCTCCTTTTGGATGGGGTCTTTGTCTGGTTTTGGGATCAAGGTAATGCTGGCCTCATAAAATGAGTTTGGAAGTTTCCCTTCCATTTCTATTTTTTGGAACATTTTCAGGAGAATAGGTATTAATTCCTCTTGAAATGTCTGATAGAATTCCCCTGGGAAGCCATCTGGCCCTGGGCTTTTGTTTCTTGGGAGATTTTTGATGACTGTTTCAATTTCCTTCGTGGTTATAGGTCTGTTCAGGTTTTCTATTTCTTCCTGGCTCAATTTTGGTAGTTGATACATCTCTAGGAATGCACCCATTTCTTCCAGGTTATCTAATTTGCTGGCATAGAGTTGCTCATAATATGTTCTTATAGTTGTTTGTATTGCTTTGGTGTTGGTTGTGATCTCTCCTCTTTCATTCATGATTTTGTTGATTTGGGTCATTTCTCTTTTCTTTTTGATCAGTCTGGCCAGGGGTTTATCAATCTTGTTAATTCTTTCAAAGAACCAGCTCCTAGTTTCGTTGATCTGTTCTCCTGTTCTTTTGGTTTCTAGTTCATTGATTTCTGCTCTGATCTTTATGATTTCTCTTCTCCTGCTGGGTTTAGGCTTTATTTGCTGTTCTTTCTCCAGCTCCTTTAGGTGTAGGGTTAGGTTGTGTATTTGAGACCTTTCTTGTTTCTTGAGAAAGGCATGTATTGCTATATACTTTCCTCTCAGGACTGCCTTTGCTGTATCCCAAAGATTTTGAACAGTTGTGTTTCCATTTTCATTGGTTTCCATGAATTTTTTTAATTCTTCTTTAATTTCTTGGTTGACCCATTCATTCTTTAGTAGGATGCTCTTTAGCCTCCATGTATTTGAGTTCCTTCCGACTTTCCTCTTGTGGTTGAGTTCTAGTCTCAAAGCATTGTGGTCTGAAAATATGCAGGGAATGATCCCAATCTTTTGGTACCGATTGAGACCTGATTTGTGACCTGGGATGTGATCAATTCTGGAGAATGTTCCATGGGCACTAGAGAAGAATGTGTATTCCGTTGCTTTGGGATGGAATGCTCTGAATATGTCTGTGAAGTCCATTTGGTCCAGTGTGTCATTTAAAGTCTTTATTTCCTTGTTGATCTTTTGCTTAGATGATCTGTCCATTTCAGTCAGGGGGGTGTTAAAGTCCCCCACTATTATTGTATTGTTGTCAATGTGTTTCTTTGCTTTTGTTATTAATTGCCTTATATAACTGGCTGCTCCCATGTTCGGGGCATAGATATTTACAATTGTTAGATCTTCTTGTTGGATAGACCCTTTAAGTAGGATATAGTGTCCTTCCTCATCTCTTGTTACAGTCTTTGTTTTAAAATCTAGTTTGTCTGATATAAGGATTGCCACCCCAGCTTTCTTTTGGTGTCCATTAGCATGGTAAGTGGTTTTCCACCCCCTCACTTTCAATCTGGGGGTGTCTTTCGGTCTAAAAGGAGTCTCTTGCAGACAGCATATGGATGGGTCTTGTTTTTTAATCCAATCTGATAGCCTGTGTCTTTTGTTTTCTGTTGTTGTTGTTGTTTTGGCTTTTTTTTTTAATTGTTATCTTAATCACCATATATTACATCATTAGTTTTTGGTGCAGTGTTCCACGATTCATTGTTTGTTCATAACACCCAGTGCTCCATGCAGAACGTGCCCCCCTCAATACCCATCACCAGGCTAACCCATCCCCCTACGCCCCTCCCCTCTAGAACCCTCCGTTTGTTTTTCAGAGTCCTTCATCTCTCATGGTTCGTCTCCCCCTCTGACATACTCCCCTTTTCTTCCTCTCCTGTTATCTTCTTCTTTGTCTTTTTTCTTAAAATATGTTGCGTCAACAGTCTTGCACCATTCACAGCGCTCACCGTAGCACATACCCTCCCCAATGTCTATCACCCAGCCACCCCATCCCTCCCACCCCCAACCACTCCAGTAACACTCAGTTTCTTTCCTGAGATTAAGAATTCCTCATATCAGTGAGGTCATGGGATACGTGTCTTTCTCTGATTGACTTATTTCACTCAGCATAACACCCTCCAGTTCCATCCACGTCGTTGCAAATGGCAAGGTCTCATTCCTTTTGATGGCTGCCTAATATTCCATTGTGTATATATACCACCTCTTCTTTAGCCATTCATCTGTCGATGGGCATCTTGGCTCTTTCCACCGTTTGGCTATGGTGGACATTGCTGCTATAATCATTGGGGTACACGTACCCCTTCGGGTCCCTACATTTGTATCTTTGTGGTCAATACCCAGTAGTGCAATTGCTGGATCGAACGGTAGCTCTAATTTCAACTGTTTGAGGAACCTCCATACTGTTTTCCAGAGGGGTTGCCCCAGCTTGCATTCCCACCAACAGTGGAGGAGGGTTCCCCTTTCTCCACATCCCCGCCAACATCTGTCGTTCCCTGACTTGTTAATTTTAGCCATTCTGACGGGTGTGAGGTGGTATCTCATGGAGGTTTTGATTTGGATTTCCCTGATGCCGAGCGATGTTGAGCACTTTTTCATGTGCCTCTTGGCCATTTGGATGTCTTCTTTGGAGAGATGTCTGTTCATGTCTTCTGCCCCTTTCTTGATTGGATTATTTGTTCTTTGGGTGTTGAGTTTGATAAGTTCTTTATAGATTTTGGATACTAGCCCTTTGTCTGATAGGTCATTTGCAAATATTTTCTCCCATTCTGTCGGTTGTCTTTTGGTTTTGTGGACTGTTTCTTTTGCTGTGCAAAAGCTTTTTATCTTGATGAAATCCCAATAGTTCATTTTTGCCCTGGCTTCCCGTGCCTTTGGCGATGTTTCTAGGAAGAAGTTGCTGCGGCTAAGGTTGAAAAGGTTGCTACCTGTGTTCTCCTTTAGGATTTGCATGGACTCCTGTCTCCCGTTTAGGTCTTTCAACCATTTGGAGTCTATTTTTGTGTGTGGTGTAAGGAAATGGTCCAGTTTCATTCTTCTGCATGTGGCTGTCCAATTTTCCCAACACCATTTGTTGAAGAGACTGTCTTTTTGCCTTTGGACATTCTTTCCTGCTTTGTCAACAATAAGTTGACCATAGAGTTGAGGGTCCATTTCTGGGCTCTCGATTCTGTTCCATTGACCGATGTGTCTGTTTTTGTGCCAGTACCATAGTGTCTTGATGATCACAGCTTTGTAATAGAGCTGGAAGTCCGGAATTGTGATGCCGCCAGCTTTGCTTTTCTTTTTCAGTATTCCTCTGGCTATTCTGGGTCTCTTCTGGTTCCATACAAATTTTAGGATTCTTTGTTCCATTTCTTTGAAAAAAGTGGATGGTATTTTGATGGGGATTGCATTGAATGTGTCGATTGCTCTAGGTAGCATTGACATCTTCACAATGTTGATTCTCCCAATCCATGAGCATGGAACGTTTTTCCCTTTCTTTGTGTCTTCTTCAATTTCTTTCATGAGTATTTTATCGTTTTCTGAGTACACATCCTTTGCCTCTTTGGTTAGATTTCTTCCTAGGTATCGAATGGTTTTGGGTGTAATTGTAAATGGGATCGACTCCTTGATTTGTCTCTCTTCTGTCTTGTTGTTGGTGTATAGGAATGCCACTGATTTCTGTGCATTGATTTTATATCCTGCTACTTGACTGAATTCCTGTATGAGTTCTAGCAGCTTTGGGGTGGAGTCTTTTGGGTTTTCCACATACAGTATCATATCATCTGCCAAGAGTGAGAGTTTGACTTCCTCTTTGCCGTTTTGGATGCCTTTGATTTCTTTTTGTTGTCTGATTGCTGTGGCTACGACTTCTAATACTATGTGGAATAGCAGTGGTGCGAGTGGACATCCGTGCCGCGTTCCTGACCTTAGGGGAAAAGCTCTCAGCCTTTCCCCATTGAGAATGATATTCGCTGTAGGTTTTTCATAGATGGCTTTTATGATGTTGAGGTATGTACCCTCTATCCCTATACTCTGAAGAGTTTTGATCAAGAAAGGATGTTGTACTTCGTCAAATGCTTTTTCTGCATCTATGGAGAGGATCCTATGATTCTTGTTCTTTCTTTTGTTAATGTATGGTATCACGTTGATTGATTTGCGGATGTTGAACCAGCCTTGCAGCCCAGGACTAAATCCCTCTTGGTCCTGGTGAATAATCCTTTTAATGTACTGTTGGATCCTATTGGCTAGGGTTTTGGTGAGAATTTTCGCATCCATGTTCATCAAGGATCTTGGTGTGTAATTCTCCTTTTGGATGGGGTCTTTGTCTGGTTTTGGGATCAAGGTAATGCTGGCCTCATAAAATGAGTTTGGAAGTTTCCCTTCCATTTCTATTTTTTGGAACATTTTCAGGAGAATAGGTATTAATTCCTCTTGAAATGTCTGATAGAATTCCCCTGGGAAGCCATCTGGCCCTGGGCTTTTGTTTCTTGGGAGATTTTTGATGACTGTTTCAATTTCCTTCGTGGTTATAGGTCTGTTCAGGTTTTCTATTTCTTCCTGGCTCAATTTTGGTAGTTGATACATGTCTAGGAATGCACCCATTTCTTCCAGGTTATCTAATTTGCTGGCATAGATTTGCTCATAATATGTTCTTATAGTTGTTTGTATTGCTTTGGTGTTGGTTGTGATCTCTCCTCTTTCATTCATGATTTTGTTGATTTGGGTCATTTCTCTTTTCTTTTTGATCAGTCTGGCCAGGGGTTTATCAATCTTGTTAATTCTTTCAAAGAACCAGCTCCTAGTTTCGTTGATCTGTTCTCCTGTTCTTTTGGTTTCTAGTTCATTGATTTCTGCTCTGATCTTTATGATTTCTCTTCTCCTGCTGGGTTTAGGCTTTATTTGCTGTTCTTTCTCCAGCTCCTTTAGGTGTAGGGTTAGGTTGTGTATTTGAGACCTTTCTTGTTTCTTGAGAAAGGCATGTATTGCTATATACTTTCCTCTCAGGACTGCCTTTGCTGTATCCCAAAGATTTTGAACAGTTGTGTTTCCATTTTCATTGGTTTCCATGAATTTTTTTAATTCTTCTTTAATTTCTTGGTTGACCCATTCATTCTTTAGTAGGATGCTCTTTAGCCTCCATGTATTTGAGTTCCTTCCGACTTTCCTCTTGTGGTTGAGTTCTAGTCTCAAAGCATTGTGGTCTGAAAATATGCAGGGAATGATCCCAATCTTTTGGTACCGATTGAGACCTGATTTGTGACCTGGGATGTGATCAATTCTGGAGAATGTTCCATGGGCACTAGAGAAGAATGTGTATTCCGTTGCTTTGGGATGGAATGCTCTGAATATGTCTGTGAAGTCCATTTGGTCCAGTGTGTCATTTAAAGTCTTTATTTCCTTGTTGATCTTTTGCTTAGATGATCTGTCCATTTCAGTCAGGGGGGTGTTAAAGTCCCCCACTATTATTGTATTGTTGTCAATGTGTTTCTTTGCTTTTGTTATTAATTGCCTTATATAATTGGCTGCTCCCATGTTCGGGGCATAGATATTTACAATTGTTAGATCTTCTTGTTGGATAGACCCTTTAAGTAGGATATAGTGTCCTTCCTCATCTCTTGTTACAGTCTTTGTTTTAAAATCTAGTTTGTCTGATATAAGGATTGCCACCCCAGCTTTCTTTTGGTGTCCATTAGCATGGTAAGTGGTTTTCCACCCCCTCACTTTCAATCTGGGGGTGTCTTTCGGTCTAAAAGGAGTCTCTTGCAGACAGCATATGGATGGGTCTTGTTTTTTAATCCAATCTGATAGCCTGTGTCTTTTGTTTTCTGTTGTTGTTGTTGTTTTGGCTTTTTTTTTTAATTGTTATCTTAATCACCATATATTACATCATTAGTTTTTGGTGCAGTGTTCCACGATTCATTGTTTGTTCATAACACCCAGTGCTCCATGCAGAACGTGCCCCCCTCAATACCCATCACCAGGCTAACCCATCCCCCTACGCCCCTCCCCTCTAGAACCCTCCGTTTGTTTTTCAGAGTCCATCATCTCTCATGGTTCGTCTCCCCCTCTGACATACTCCCCTTTTCTTCCTCTCCTGTTATCTTCTTCTTTGTCTTTTTTCTTAAAATATGTTGCGTCAACAGTCTTGCACCATTCACAGCGCTCACCGTAGCACATACCCTCCCCAATGTCTATCACCCAGCCACCCCATCCCTCCCACCCCCAACCACTCCAGTAACACTCAGTTTCTTTCCTGAGATTAAGAATTCCTCATATCAGTGAGGTCATGGGATACGTGTCTTTCTCTGATTGACTTATTTCACTCAGCATAAAACCCTCCAGTTCCATCCACGTCGTTGCAAATGGCAAGGTCTCATTCCTTTTGATGGCTGCATAATATTCCATTGTGTATATATACCACCTCTTCTTTAGCCATTCATCTGTCGATGGGCATCTTGGCTCTTTCCACCGTTTGGCTATGGTGGACATTGCTGCTATAATCATTGGGGTACACGTACCCCTTCGGGTCCCTACATTTGTATCTTTGTGGTCAATACCCAGTAGTGCAATTGCTGGATCGAACGGTAGCTCTAATTTCAACTGTTTGAGGAACCTCCATACTGTTTTCCAGAGGGGTTGCCCCAGCTTGCATTCCCACCAACAGTGGAGGAGGGTTCCCCTTTCTCCACATCCCCGCCAACATCTGTCGTTCCCTGACTTGTTAATTTTAGCCATTCTGACGGGTGTGAGGTGGTATCTCATGGAGGTTTTGATTTGGATTTCCCTGATGCCGAGCGATGTTGAGCACTTTTTCATGTGCCTCTTGGCCATTTGGATGTCTTCTTTGGAGAGATGTCTGTTCATGTCTTCTGCCCCTTTCTTGATTGGATTATTTGTTCTTTGGGTGTTGAGTTTGATAAGTTCTTTATAGATTTTGGATACTAGCCCTTTGTCTGATAGGTCATTTGCAAATATTTTCTCCCATTCTGTCGGTTGTCTTTTGGATTTGTGGACTGTTTCTTTTGCTGTGCAAAAGCTTTTTATCTTGATGAAATCCCAATAGTTCATTTTTGCCCTGGCTTCCCGTGCCTTTGGCGATGTTTCTAGGAAGAAGTTGCTGCGGCTAAGGTCGAAAAGGTTGCTACCTGTGTTCTCCTTTAGGATTTGCATGGACTCCTGTCTCCCGTTTAGGTCTTTCAACCATTTGGAGTCTATTTTTGTGTGTGGTGTAAGGAAATGGTCCAGTTTCATTCTTCTGCATGTGGCTGTCCAACTTTCCCAACACCATTTGTTGAAGAGACTGTCTTTTTGCCATTGGACATTCTTTCCTGCTTTGTCAACAATAAGTTGACCATAGAGTTGAGGGTCCATTTCTGGGCTCTCGATTCTGTTCCATTGACCGATGTGTCTGTTTTTGTGCCAGTACCATAGTGTCTTGATGATCACAGCTTTGTAATAGAGCTGGAAGTCCGGAATTGTGATGCCGCCAGCTTTGCTTTTCTTTTTCAGTATTCCTCTGGCTATTCTGGGTCTCTTCTGGTTCCATACAAATTTTAGGATTCTTTGTTCCATTTCTTTGAAAAAAGTGGATGGTATTTTGATGGGGATTGCATTGAATGTGTCGATTGCTCTAGGTAGCATTGACATCTTCACAATGTTGATTCTCCCAATCCATGAGCATGGAACGTTTTTCCCTTTCTTTGTGTCTTCTTCAATTTCTTTCATGAGTATTTTATCGTTTTCTGAGTACACATCCTTTGCCTCTTTGGTTAGATTTCTTCCTAGGTATCGAATGGTTTTGGGTGTAATTGTAAATGGGATCGACTCCTTGATTTGTCTCTCTTCTGTCTTGTTGTTGGTGTATAGGAATGCCACTGATTTCTGTGCACTGATTTTATAGCCTGCTACTTGACTGAATTCCTGTATGAGTTCTAGCAGCTTTGGGGTGGAGTCTTTTGGGTTTTCCACATACAGTATCATATCATCTGCCAAGAGTGAGAGTTTGACTTCCTCTTTGCCGTTTTGGATGCCTTTGATTTCTTTTTGTTGTCTGATTGCTGTGGCTACGACTTCTAATACTATGTGGAATAGCAGTGGTGCGAGTGGACATCCGTGCCGCGTTCCTGACCTTAGGGGAAAAGCTCTCAGCCTTTCCCCATTGAGAATGATATTCGCTGTAGGTTTTTCATAGATGGCTTTTATGATGTTGAGGTATGTACCCTCTATCCCTATACTCTGAAGAGTTTTGATCAAGAAAGGATGTTGTACTTTGTCAAATGCTTTTTCTGCATCTATGGAGAGGATCCTATGATTCTTGTTCTTTCTTTTGTTAATGTATGGTATCACGTTGATTGATTTGCGGATGTTGAACCAGCCTTGCAGCCCAGGACTAAATCCCTCTTGGTCCTGGTGAATAATCCTTTTAATGTACTGTTGGATCCTATTGGCTAGGGTTTTGGTGAGAATTTTCGCATCCATGTTCATCAAGGATCTTGGTGTGTAATTCTCCTTTTGGATGGGGTCTTTGTCTGGTTTTGGGATCAAGGTAATGCTGGCCTCATAAAATGAGTTTGGAAGTTTCCCTTCCATTTCTATTTTTTGGAACATTTTCAGGAGAATAGGTATTAATTCCTCTTGAAATGTCTGATAGAATTCCCCTGGGAAGCCATCTGGCCCTGGGCTTTTGTTTCTTGGGAGATTTTTGATGACTGTTTCAATTTCCTTCGTGGTTATAGGTCTGTTCAGGTTTTCTATTTCTTCCTGGCTCAATTTTGGTAGTTGATACATGTCTAGGAATGCACCCATTTCTTCCAGGTTATCTAATTTGCTGGCATAGAGTTGCTCATAATATGTTCTTATAGTTGTTTGTATTGCTTTGGTGTTGGTTGTGATCTCTCCTCTTTCATTCATGATTTTGTTGATTTGGGTCATTTCTCTTTTCTTTTTGATCAGTCTGGCCAGGGGTTTATCAATCTTGTTAATTCTTTCAAAGAACCAGCTCCTAGTTTCGTTGATCTGTTCTCCTGTTCTTTTGGTTTCTAGTTCATTGATTTCTGCTCTGATCTTTATGATTTCTCTTCTCCTGCTGGGTTTAGGCTTTATTTGCTGTTCTTTCTCCAGCTCCTTTAGGTGTAGGGTTAGGTTGTGTATTTGAGACCTTTCTTGTTTCTTGAGAAAGGCATGTATTGCTATATACTTTCCTCTCAGGACTGCCTTTGCTGTATCCCAAAGATTTTGAACAGTTGTGTTTCCATTTTCATTGGTTTCCATGAATTTTTTTAATTCTTCTTTAATTTCTTGGTTGACCCATTCATTCTTTAGTAGGATGCTCTTTAGCCTCCATGTATTTGAGTTCCTTCCGACTTTCCTCTTGTGGTTGAGTTCTAGTCTCAAAGCATTGTGGTCTGAAAATATGCAGGGAATGATCCCAATCTTTTGGTACCGATTGAGACCTGATTTGTGACCTGGGATGTGATCAATTCTGGAGAATGTTCCATGGGCACTAGAGAAGAATGTGTATTCCGTTGCTTTGGGATGGAATGCTCTGAATATGTCTGTGAAGTCCATTTGGTCCAGTGTGTCATTTAAAGTCTTTATTTCCTTGTTGATCTTTTGCTTAGATGATCTGTCCATTTCAGTCAGGGGGGTGTTAAAGTCCCCCACTATTATTGTATTGTTGTCAATGTGTTTCTTTGCTTTTGTTATTAATTGCCTTATATAACTGGCTGCTCCCATGTTCGGGGCATAGATATTTACAATTGTTAGATCTTCTTGTTGGATAGACCCTTTAAGTAGGATATAGTGTCCTTCCTCATCTCTTGTTACAGTCTTTGTTTTAAAATCTAGTTTGTCTGATATAAGGATTGCCACCCCAGCTTTCTTTTGGTGTCCATTAGCATGGTAAGTGGTTTTCCACCCCCTCACTTTCAATCTGGGGGTGTCTTTCGGTCTAAAAGGAGTCTCTTGCAGACAGCATATGGATGGGTCTTGTTTTTTAATCCAATCTGATAGCCTGTGTCTTTTGTTTTCTGTTGTTGTTGTTGTTTTGGTTTTTTTTTTAATTGTTATCTTAATCACCATATATTACATCATTAGTTTTTGGTGCAGTGTTCCACGATTCATTGTTTGTTCATAACACCCAGTGCTCCATGCAGAACGTGCCCCCCTCAATACCCATCACCAGGCTAACCCATCCCCCTACGCCCCTCCCCTCTAGAACCCTCCGTTTGTTTTTCAGAGTCCTTCATCTCTCATGGTTCGTCTCCCCCTCTGACATACTCCCCTTTTCTTCCTCTCCTGTTATCTTCTTCTTTGTCTTTTTTCTTAAAATATGTTGCGTCAACAGTCTTGCACCATTCACAGCGCTCACCGTAGCACATACCCTCCCCAATGTCTATCACCCAGCCACCCCATCCCTCCCACCCCCAACCACTCCAGTAACACTCAGTTTCTTTCCTGAGATTAAGAATTCCTCATATCAGTGAGGTCATGGGATACGTGTCTTTCTCTGATTGACTTATTTCACTCAGCATAACACCCTCCAGTTCCATCCACGTCGTTGCAAATGGCAAGGTCTCATTCCTTTTGATGGCTGCCTAATATTCCATTGTGTATATATACCACCTCTTCTTTAGCCATTCATCTGTCGATGGGCATCTTGGCTCTTTCCACCGTTTGGCTATGGTGGACATTGCTGCTATAATCATTGGGGTACACGTACCCCTTCGGGTCCCTACATTTGTATCTTTGTGGTCAATACCCAGTAGTGCAATTGCTGGATCGAACGGTAGCTCTAATTTCAACTGTTTGAGGAACCTCCATACTGTTTTCCAGAGGGGTTGCCCCAGCTTGCATTCCCACCAACAGTGGAGGAGGGTTCCCCTTTCTCCACATCCCCGCCAACATCTGTCGTTCCCTGACTTGTTAATTTTAGCCATTCTGACGGGTGTGAGGTGGTATCTCATGGAGGTTTTGATTTGGATTTCCCTGATGCCGAGCGATGTTGAGCACTTTTTCATGTGCCTCTTGGCCATTTGGATGTCTTCTTTGGAGAGATGTCTGTTCATGTCTTCTGCCCCTTTCTTGATTGGATTATTTGTTCTTTGGGTGTTGAGTTTGATAAGTTCTTTATAGATTTTGGATACTAGCCCTTTGTCTGATAGGTCATTTGCAAATATTTTCTCCCATTCTGTCGGTTGTCTTTTGGTTTTGTGGACTGTTTCTTTTGCTGTGCAAAAGCTTTTTATCTTGATGAAATCCCAATAGTTCATTTTTGCCCTGGCTTCCCGTGCCTTTGGCGATGTTTCTAGGAAGAAGTTGCTGCGGCTAAGGTCGAAAAGGTTGCTACCTGTGTTCTCCTTTAGGATTTGCATGGACTCCTGTCTCCCGTTTAGGTCTTTCAACCATTTGGAGTCTATTTTTGTGTGTGGTGTAAGGAAATGGTCCAGTTTCATTCTTCTGCATGTGGCTGTCCAATTTTCCCAACACCATTTGTTGAAGAGACTGTCTTTTTGCCATTGGACATTCTTTCCTGCTTTGTCAACAATAAGTTGACCATAGAGTTGAGGGTCCATTTCTGGGCTCTCGATTCTGTTCCATTGACCGATGTGTCTGTTTTTGTGCCAGTACCATAGTGTCTTGATGATCACAGCTTTGTAATAGAGCTGGAAGTCCGGAATTGTGATGCCGCCAGCTTTGCTTTTCTTTTTCAGTATTCCTCTGGCTATTCTGGGTCTCTTCTGGTTCCATACAAATTTTAGGATTCTTTGTTCCATTTCTTTGAAAAAAGTGGATGGTATTTTGATGGGGATTGCATTGAATGTGTCGATTGCTCTAGGTAGCATTGACATCTTCACAATGTTGATTCTCCCAATCCATGAGCATGGAACGTTTTTCCCTTTCTTTGTGTCTTCTTCAATTTCTTTCATGAGTATTTTATCGTTTTCTGAGTACACATCCTTTGCCTCTTTGGTTAGATTTCTTCCTAGGTATCGAATGGTTTTGGGTGTAATTGTAAATGGGATCGACTCCTTGATTTGTCTCTCTTCTGTCTTGTTGTTGGTGTATAGGAATGCCACTGATTTCTGTGCACTGATTTTATAGCCTGCTACTTGACTGAATTCCTGTATGAGTTCTAGCAGCTTTGGGGTGGAGTCTTTTGGGTTTTCCACATACAGTATCATATCATCTGCCAAGAGTGAGAGTTTGACTTCCTCTTTGCCGTTTTGGATGCCTTTGATTTCTTTTTGTTGTCTGATTGCTGTGGCTACGACTTCTAATACTATGTGGAATAGCAGTGGTGCGAGTGGACATCCGTGCCGCGTTCCTGACCTTAGGGGAAAAGCTCTCAGCCTTTCCCCATTGAGAATGATATTCGCTGTAGGTTTTTCATAGATGGCTTTTATGATGTTGAGGTATGGACCCTCTATCCCTATACTCTGAAGAGTTTTGATCAAGAAAGGATGTTGTACTTTGTCAAATGCTTTTTCTGCATCTATGGAGAGGATCCTATGATTCTTGTTCTTTCTTTTGTTAATGTATGGTATCACGTTGATTGATTTGCGGATGTTGAACCAGCCTTGCAGCCCAGGACTAAATCCCTCTTGGTCCTGGTGAATAATCCTTTTAATGTACTGTTGGATCCTATTGGCTAGGGTTTTGGTGAGAATTTTCGCATCCATGTTCATCAAGGATCTTGGTGTGTAATTCTCCTTTTGGATGGGGTCTTTGTCTGGTTTTGGGATCAAGGTAATGCTGGCCTCATAAAATGAGTTTGGAAGTTTCCCTTCCATTTCTATTTTTTGGAACATTTTCAGGAGAATAGGTATTAATTCCTCTTGAAATGTCTGATAGAATTCCCCTGGGAAGCCATCTGGCCCTGGGCTTTTGTTTCTTGGGAGATTTTTGATGACTGTTTCAATTTCCTTCGTGGTTATAGGTCTGTTCAGGTTTTCTATTTCTTCCTGGCTCAATTTTGGTAGTTGATACATGTCTAGGAATGCACCCATTTCTTCCAGGTTATCTAATTTGCTGGCATAGAGTTGCTCATAATATGTTCTTATAGTTGTTTGTATTGCTTTGGTGTTGGTTGTGATCTCTCCTCTTTCATTCATGATTTTGTTGATTTGGGTCATTTCTCTTTTCTTTTTGATCAGTCTGGCCAGGGGTTTATCAATCTTGTTAATTCTTTCAAAGAACCAGCTCCTAGTTTCGTTGATCTGTTCTCCTGTTCTTTTGGTTTCTAGTTCATTGATTTCTGCTCTGATCTTTATGATTTCTCTTCTCCTGCTGGGTTTAGGCTTTATTTGCTGTTCTTTCTCCAGCTCCTTTAGGTGTAGGGTTAGGTTGTGTATTTGAGACCTTTCTTGTTTCTTGAGAAAGGCATGTATTGCTATATACTTTCCTCTCAGGACTGCCTTTGCTGTATCCCAAAGATTTTGAACAGTTGTGTTTCCATTTTCATTGGTTTCCATGAATTTTTTTAATTCTTCTTTAATTTCTTGGTTGACCCATTCATTCTTTAGTAGGATGCTCTTTAGCCTCCATGTATTTGAGTTCCTTCCGACTTTCCTCTTGTGGTTGAGTTCTAGTCTCAAAGCATTGTGGTCTGAAAATATGCAGGGAATGATCCCAATCTTTTGGTACCGATTGAGACCTGATTTGTGACCTGGGATGTGATCAATTCTGGAGAATGTTCCATGGGCACTAGAGAAGAATGTGTATTCCGTTGCTTTGGGATGGAATGCTCTGAATATGTCTGTGAAGTCCATTTGGTCCAGTGTGTCATTTAAAGTCTTTATTTCCTTGTTGATCTTTTGCTTAGATGATCTGTCCATTTCAGTCAGGGGGGTGTTAAAGTCCCCCACTATTATTGTATTGTTGTCAATGTGTTTCTTTGCTTTTGTTATTAATTGCCTTATATAATTGGCTGCTCCCATGTTCGGGGCATAGATATTTACAATTGTTAGATCTTCTTGTTGGATAGACCCTTTAAGTAGGATATAGTGTCCTTCCTCATCTCTTGTTACAGTCTTTGTTTTAAAATCTAGTTTGTCTGATATAAGGATTGCCACCCCAGCTTTCTTTTGGTGTCCATTAGCATGGTAAGTGGTTTTCCACCCCCTCACTTTCAATCTGGGGGTGTCTTTCGGTCTAAAAGGAGTCTCTTGCAGACAGCATATGGATGGGTCTTGTTTTTTAATCCAATCTGATAGCCTGTGTCTTTTGTTTTCTGTTGTTGTTGTTGTTTTGGCTTTTTTTTTTAATTGTTATCTTAATCACCATATATTACATCATTAGTTTTTGGTGCAGTGTTCCACGATTCATTGTTTGTTCATAACACCCAGTGCTCCATGCAGAACGTGCCCCCCTCAATACCCATCACCAGGCTAACCCATCCCCCTACGCCCCTCCCCTCTAGAACCCTCCGTTTGTTTTTCAGAGTCCTTCATCTCTCATGGTTCGTCTCCCCCTCTGACATACTCCCCTTTTCTTCCTCTCCTGTTATCTTCTTCTTTGTCTTTTTTCTTAAAATATGTTGCGTCAACAGTCTTGCACCATTCACAGCGCTCACCGTAGCACATACCCTCCCCAATGTCTATCACCCAGCCACCCCATCCCTCCCACCCCCAACCACTCCAGTAACACTCAGTTTCTTTCCTGAGATTAAGAATTCCTCATATCAGTGAGGTCATGGGATACGTGTCTTTCTCTGATTGACTTATTTCACTCAGCATAACACCCTCCAGTTCCATCCACGTCGTTGCAAATGGCAAGGTCTCATTCCTTTTGATGGCTGCCTAATATTCCATTGTGTATATATACCACCTCTTCTTTAGCCATTCATCTGTCGATGGGCATCTTGGCTCTTTCCACCGTTTGGCTATGGTGGACATTGCTGCTATAATCATTGGGGTACACGTACCCCTTCGGGTCCCTACATTTGTATCTTTGTGGTCAATACCCAGTAGTGCAATTGCTGGATCGAACGGTAGCTCTAATTTCAACTGTTTGAGGAACCTCCATACTGTTTTCCAGAGGGGTTGCCCCAGCTTGCATTCCCACCAACAGTGGAGGAGGGTTCCCCTTTCTCCACATCCCCGCCAACATCTGTCGTTCCCTGACTTGTTAATTTTAGCCATTCTGACGGGTGTGAGGTGGTATCTCATGGAGGTTTTGATTTGGATTTCCCTGATGCCGAGCGATGTTGAGCACTTTTTCATGTGCCTCTTGGCCATTTGGATGTCTTCTTTGGAGAGATGTCTGTTCATGTCTTCTGCCCCTTTCTTGATTGGATTATTTGTTCTTTGGGTGTTGAGTTTGATAAGTTCTTTATAGATTTTGGATACTAGCCCTTTGTCTGATAGGTCATTTGCAAATATTTTCTCCCATTCTGTCGGTTGTCTTTTGGTTTTGTGGACTGTTTCTTTTGCTGTGCAAAAGCTTTTTATCTTGATGAAATCCCAATAGTTCATTTTTGCCCTGGCTTCCCGTGCCTTTGGCGATGTTTCTAGGAAGAAGTTGCTGCGGCTAAGGTCGAAAAGGTTGCTACCTGTGTTCTCCTTTAGGATTTGCATGGACTCCTGTCTCCCGTTTAGGTCTTTCAACCATTTGGAGTCTATTTTTGTGTGTGGTGTAAGGAAATGGTCCAGTTTCATTCTTCTGCATGTGGCTGTCCAATTTTCCCAACACCATTTGTTGAAGAGACTGTCTTTTTGCCATTGGACATTCTTTCCTGCTTTGTCAACAATAAGTTGACCATAGAGTTGAGGGTCCATTTCTGGGCTCTCGATTCTGTTCCATTGACCGATGTGTCTGTTTTTGTGCCAGTACCATAGTGTCTTGATGATCACAGCTTTGTAATAGAGCTGGAAGTCCGGAATTGTGATGCCGCCAGCTTTGCTTTTCTTTTTCAGTATTCCTCTGGCTATTCTGGGTCTCTTCTGGTTCCATACAAATTTTAGGATTCTTTGTTCCATTTCTTTGAAAAAAGTGGATGGTATTTTGATGGGGATTGCATTGAATGTGTCGATTGCTCTAGGTAGCATTGACATCTTCACAATGTTGATTCTCCCAATCCATGAGCATGGAACGTTTTTCCCTTTCTTTGTGTCTTCTTCAATTTCTTTCATGAGTATTTTATCGTTTTCTGAGTACACATCCTTTGCCTCTTTGGTTAGATTTCTTCCTAGGTATCGAATGGTTTTGGGTGTAATTGTAAATGGGATCGACTCCTTGATTTGTCTCTCTTCTGTCTTGTTGTTGGTGTATAGGAATGCCACTGATTTCTGTGCACTGATTTTATAGCCTGCTACTTGACTGAATTCCTGTATGAGTTCTAGCAGCTTTGGGGTGGAGTCTTTTGGGTTTTCCACATACAGTATCATATCATCTGCCAAGAGTGAGAGTTTGACTTCCTCTTTGCCGTTTTGGATGCCTTTGATTTCTTTTTGTTGTCTGATTGCTGTGGCTACGACTTCTAATACTATGTGGAATAGCAGTGGTGCGAGTGGACATCCGTGCCGCGTTCCTGACCTTAGGGGAAAAGCTCTCAGCCTTTCCCCATTGAGAATGATATTCGCTGTAGGTTTTTCATAGATGGCTTTTATGATGTTGAGGTATGGACCCTCTATCCCTATACTCTGAAGAGTTTTGATCAAGAAAGGATGTTGTACTTTGTCAAATGCTTTTTCTGCATCTATGGAGAGGATCCTATGATTCTTGTTCTTTCTTTTGTTAATGTATGGTATCACGTTGATTGATTTGCGGATGTTGAACCAGCCTTGCAGCCCAGGACTAAATCCCTCTTGGTCCTGGTGAATAATCCTTTTAATGTACTGTTGGATCCTATTGGCTAGGGTTTTGGTGAGAATTTTCGCATCCATGTTCATCAAGGATCTTGGTGTGTAATTCTCCTTTTGGATGGGGTCTTTGTCTGGTTTTGGGATCAAGGTAATGCTGGCCTCATAAAATGAGTTTGGAAGTTTCCCTTCCATTTCTATTTTTTGGAACATTTTCAGGAGAATAGGTATTAATTCCTCTTGAAATGTCTGATAGAATTCCCCTGGGAAGCCATCTGGCCCTGGGCTTTTGTTTCTTGGGAGATTTTTGATGACTGTTTCAATTTCCTTCGTGGTTATAGGTCTGTTCAGGTTTTCTATTTCTTCCTGGCTCAATTTTGGTAGTTGATACATGTCTAGGAATGCACCCATTTCTTCCAGGTTATCTAATTTGCTGGCATAGAGTTGCTCATAATATGTTCTTATAGTTGTTTGTATTGCTTTGGTGTTGGTTGTGATCTCTCCTCTTTCATTCATGATTTTGTTGATTTGGGTCATTTCTCTTTTCTTTTTGATCAGTCTGGCCAGGGGTTTATCAATCTTGTTAATTCTTTCAAAGAACCAGCTCCTAGTTTCGTTGATCTGTTCTCCTGTTCTTTTGGTTTCTAGTTCATTGATTTCTGCTCTGATCTTTATGATTTCTCTTCTCCTGCTGGGTTTAGGCTTTATTTGCTGTTCTTTCTCCAGCTCCTTTAGGTGTAGGGTTAGGTTGTGTATTTGAGACCTTTCTTGTTTCTTGAGAAAGGCATGTATTGCTATATACTTTCCTCTCAGGACTGCCTTTGCTGTATCCCAAAGATTTTGAACAGTTGTGTTTCCATTTTCATTGGTTTCCATGAATTTTTTTAATTCTTCTTTAATTTCTTGGTTGACCCATTCATTCTTTAGTAGGATGCTCTTTAGCCTCCATGTATTTGAGTTCCTTCCGACTTTCCTCTTGTGGTTGAGTTCTAGTCTCAAAGCATTGTGGTCTGAAAATATGCAGGGAATGATCCCAATCTTTTGGTACCGATTGAGACCTGATTTGTGACCTGGGATGTGATCAATTCTGGAGAATGTTCCATGGGCACTAGAGAAGAATGTGTATTCCGTTGCTTTGGGATGGAATGCTCTGAATATGTCTGTGAAGTCCATTTGGTCCAGTGTGTCATTTAAAGTCTTTATTTCCTTGTTGATCTTTTGCTTAGATGATCTGTCCATTTCAGTCAGGGGGGTGTTAAAGTCCCCCACTATTATTGTATTGTTGTCAATGTGTTTCTTTGCTTTTGTTATTAATTGCCTTATATAATTGGCTGCTCCCATGTTCGGGGCATAGATATTTACAATTGTTAGATCTTCTTGTTGGATAGACCCTTTAAGTAGGATATAGTGTCCTTCCTCATCTCTTGTTACAGTCTTTGTTTTAAAATCTAGTTTGTCTGATATAAGGATTGCCACCCCAGCTTTCTTTTGGTGTCCATTAGCATGGTAAGTGGTTTTCCACCCCCTCACTTTCAATCTGGGGGTGTCTTTCGGTCTAAAAGGAGTCTCTTGCAGACAGCATATGGATGGGTCTTGTTTTTTAATCCAATCTGATAGCCTGTGTCTTTTGTTTTCTGTTGTTGTTGTTGTTTTGGCTTTTTTTTTTAATTGTTATCTTAATCACCATATATTACATCATTAGTTTTTGGTGCAGTGTTCCACGATTCATTGTTTGTTCATAACACCCAGTGCTCCATGCAGAACGTGCCCCCCTCAATACCCATCACCAGGCTAACCCATCCCCCTACGCCCCTCCCCTCTAGAACCCTCCGTTTGTTTTTCAGAGTCCATCATCTCTCATGGTTCGTCTCCCCCTCTGACATACTCCCCTTTTCTTCCTCTCCTGTTATCTTCTTCTTTGTCTTTTTTCTTAAAATATGTTGCGTCAACAGTCTTGCACCATTCACAGCGCTCACCGTAGCACATACCCTCCCCAATGTCTATCACCCAGCCACCCCATCCCTCCCACCCCCAACCACTCCAGTAACACTCAGTTTCTTTCCTGAGATTAAGAATTCCTCATATCAGTGAGGTCATGGGATACGTGTCTTTCTCTGATTGACTTATTTCACTCAGCATAAAACCCTCCAGTTCCATCCACGTCGTTGCAAATGGCAAGGTTTCATTCCTTTTGATGGCTGCATAATATTCCATTGTGTATATATACCACCTCTTCTTTAGCCATTCATCTGTCGATGGGCATCTTGGCTCTTTCCACCGTTTGGCTATGGTGGACATTGCTGCTATAATCATTGGGGTACACGTACCCCTTCGGGTCCCTACATTTGTATCTTTGTGGTCAATACCCAGTAGTGCAATTGCTGGATCGAACGGTAGCTCTAATTTCAACTGTTTGAGGAACCTCCATACTGTTTTCCAGAGGGGTTGCCCCAGCTTGCATTCCCACCAACAGTGGAGGAGGGTTCCCCTTTCTCCACATCCCCACCAACATCTGTCGTTCCCTGACTTGTTAATTTTAGCCATTCTGACGGGTGTGAGGTGGTATCTCATGGAGGTTTTGATTTGGATTTCCCTGATGCCGAGCGATGTTGAGCACTTTTTCATGTGCGTCTTGGCCATTTGGATGTCTTCTTTGGAGAGATATCTGTTCATGTCTTCTGCCCCTTTCTTGATTGGATTATTTGTTCTTTGGGTGTTGAGTTTGATAAGTTCTTTATAGATTTTGGATACTAGCCCTTTGTCTGATAGGTCATTTGCAAATATTTTCTCCCATTCTGTCGGTTGTCTTTTGGTTTTGTGGACTGTTTCTTTTGCTGTGCAAAAGCTTTTTATCTTGATGAAATCCCAATAGTTCATTTTTGCCCTGGCTTCCCGTGCCTTTGGCGATGTTTCTAGGAAGAAGTTGCTGCGGCTAAGGTCGAAAAGGTTGCTACCTGTGTTCTCCTTTAGGATTTGCATGGACTCCTGTCTCCCGTTTAGGTCTTTCAACCATTTGGAGTCTATTTTTGTGTGTGGTGTAAGGAAATGGTCCAGTTTCATTCTTCTGCATGTGGCTGTCCAATTTTCCCAACACCATTTGTTGAAGAGACTGTCTTTTTGCTATTGGACATTCTTTCCTGCTTTGTCAACAATAAGTTGACCATAGAGTTGAGGGTCCATTTCTGGGCTCTCGATTCTGTTCCATTGACCGATGTGTCTGTTTTTGTGCCAGTACCATAGTGTCTTGATGATCACAGCTTTGTAATAGAGCTGGAAGTCCGGAATTGTGATGCCGCCAGCTTTGCTTTTCTTTTTCAGTATTCCTCTGGCTATTCTGGGTCTCTTCTGGTTCCATACAAATTTTAGGATTCTTTGTTCCATTTCTTTGAAAAAAGTGGATGGTATTTTGATGGGGATTGCATTGAATGTGTCGATTGCTCTAGGTAGCATTGACATCTTCACAATGTTGATTCTCCCAATCCATGAGCATGGAACGTTTTTCCCTTTCTTTTTGTCTTCTTCAATTTCTTTCATGAGTATTTTATCGTTTTCTGAGTACACATCCTTTGCCTCTTTGGTTAGATTTCTTCCTAGGTATCGAATGGTTTTGGGTGTAATTGTAAATGGGATCGACTCCTTGATTTGTCTCTCTTCTGTCTTGTTGTTGGTGTATAGGAATGCCACTGATTTCTGTGCATTGATTTTATATCCTGCTACTTGACTGAATTCCTGTATGAGTTCTAGCAGCTTTGGGGTGGAGTCTTTTGGGTTTTCCACATACAGTATCATATCATCTGCCAAGAGTGAGAGTTTGACTTCCTCTTTGCCGTTTTGGATGCCTTTGATTTCTTTTTGTTGTCTGATTGCTGTGGCTACGACTTCTAATACTATGTGGAATAGCAGTGGTGCGAGTGGACATCCGTGCCGCGTTCCTGACCTTAGGGGAAAAGCTCTCAGCCTTTCCCCATTGAGAATGATATTCGCTGTAGGTTTTTCATAGATGGCTTTTATGATGTTGAGGTATGGACCCTCTATCCCTATACTCTGAAGAGTTTTGATCAAGAAAGGATGTTGTACTTTGTCAAATGCTTTTTCTGCATCTATGGAGAGGATCCTATGATTCTTGTTCTTTCTTTTGTTAATGTATGGTATCACGTTGATTGATTTGCGGATGTTGAACCAGCCTTGCAGCCCAGGACTAAATCCCTCTTGGTCCTGGTGAATAATCCTTTTAATGTACTGTTGGATCCTATTGGCTAGGGTTTTGGTGAGAATTTTCGCATCCATGTTCATCAAGGATCTTGGTGTGTAATTCTCCTTTTGGATGGGGTCTTTGTCTGGTTTTGGGATCAAGGTAATGCTGGCCTCATAAAATGAGTTTGGAAGTTTCCCTTCCATTTCTATTTTTTGGAACATTTTCAGGAGAATAGGTATTAATTCCTCTTGAAATGTCTGATAGAATTCCCCTGGGAAGCCATCTGGCCCTGGGCTTTTGTTTCTTGGGAGATTTTTGATGACTGTTTCAATTTCCTTCGTGGTTATAGGTCTGTTCAGGTTTTCTATTTCTTCCTGGCTCAATTTTGGTAGTTGATACATGTCTAGGAATGCACCCATTTCTTCCAGGTTATCTAATTTGCTGGCATAGAGTTGCTCATAATATGTTCTTATAGTTGTTTGTATTGCTTTGGTGTTGGTTGTGATCTCTCCTCTTTCATTCATGATTTTGTTGATTTGGGTCATTTCTCTTTTCTTTTTGATCAGTCTGGCCAGGGGTTTATCAATCTTGTTAATTCTTTCAAAGAACCAGCTCCTAGTTTCGTTGATCTGTTCTCCTGTTCTTTTGGTTTCTAGTTCATTGATTTCTGCTCTGATCTTTATGATTTCTCTTCTCCTGCTGGGTTTAGGCTTTATTTGCTGTTCTTTCTCCAGCTCCTTTAGGTGTAGGGTTAGGTTGTGTATTTGAGACCTTTCTTGTTTCTTGAGAAAGGCATGTATTGCTATATACTTTCCTCTCAGGACTGCCTTTGCTGTATCCCAAAGATTTTGAACAGTTGTGTTTCCATTTTCATTGGTTTCCATGAATTTTTTTAATTCTTCTTTAATTTCTTGGTTGACCCATTCATTCTTTAGTAGGATGCTCTTTAGCCTCCATGTATTTGAGTTCCTTCCGACTTTCCTCTTGTGGTTGAGTTCTAGTCTCAAAGCATTGTGGTCTGAAAATATGCAGGGAATGATCCCAATCTTTTGGTACCGATTGAGACCTGATTTGTGACCTGGGATGTGATCAATTCTGGAGAATGTTCCATGGGCACTAGAGAAGAATGTGTATTCCGTTGCTTTGGGATGGAATGCTCTGAATATGTCTGTGAAGTCCATTTGGTCCAGTGTGTCATTTAAAGTCTTTATTTCCTTGTTGATCTTTTGCTTAGATGATCTGTCCATTTCAGTCAGGGGGGTGTTAAAGTCCCCCACTATTATTGTATTGTTGTCAATGTGTTTCTTTGCTTTTGTTATTAATTGCCTTATATAATTGGCTGCTCCCATGTTCGGGGCATAGATATTTACAATTGTTAGATCTTCTTGTTGGATAGACCCTTTAAGTAGGATATAGTGTCCTTCCTCATCTCTTGTTACAGTCTTTGTTTTAAAATCTAGTTTGTCTGATATAAGGATTGCCACCCCAGCTTTCTTTTGGTGTCCATTAGCATGGTAAGTGGTTTTCCACCCCCTCACTTTCAATCTGGGGGTGTCTTTCGGTCTAAAAGGAGTCTCTTGCAGACAGCATATGGATGGGTCTTGTTTTTTAATCCAATCTGATAGCCTGTGTCTTTTGTTTTCTGTTGTTGTTGTTGTTTTGGCTTTTTTTTTTAATTGTTATCTTAATCACCATATATTACATCATTAGTTTTTGGTGCAGTGTTCCACGATTCATTGTTTGTTCATAACACCCAGTGCTCCATGCAGAACGTGCCCCCCTCAATACCCATCACCAGGCTAACCCATCCCCCTACGCCCCTCCCCTCTAGAACCCTCCGTTTGTTTTTCAGAGTCCATCATCTCTCATGGTTCGTCTCCCCCTCTGACATACTCCCCTTTTCTTCCTCTCCTGTTATCTTCTTCTTTGTCTTTTTTCTTAAAATATGTTGCGTCAACAGTCTTGCACCATTCACAGCGCTCACCGTAGCACATACCCTCCCCAATGTCTATCACCCAGCCACCCCATCCCTCCCACCCCCAACCACTCCAGTAACACTCAGTTTCTTTCCTGAGATTAAGAATTCCTCATATCAGTGAGGTCATGGGATACGTGTCTTTCTCTGATTGACTTATTTCACTCAGCATAACACCCTCCAGTTCCATCCACGTCGTTGCAAATGGCAAGGTCTCATTCCTTTTGATGGCTGCCTAATATTCCATTGTGTATATATACCACCTCTTCTTTAGCCATTCATCTGTCGATGGGCATCTTGGCTCTTTCCACCGTTTGGCTATGGTGGACATTGCTGCTATAATCATTGGGGTACACGTACCCCTTCGGGTCCCTACATTTGTATCTTTGTGGTCAATACCCAGTAGTGCAATTGCTGGATCGAACGGTAGCTCTAATTTCAACTGTTTGAGGAACCTCCATACTGTTTTCCAGAGGGGTTGCCCCAGCTTGCATTCCCACCAACAGTGGAGGAGGGTTCCCCTTTCTCCACATCCCCGCCAACATCTGTCGTTCCCTGACTTGTTAATTTTAGCCATTCTGACGGGTGTGAGGTGGTATCTCATGGAGGTTTTGATTTGGATTTCCCTGATGCCGAGCGATGTTGAGCACTTTTTCATGTGCCTCTTGGCCATTTGGATGTCTTCTTTGGAGAGATGTCTGTTCATGTCTTCTGCCCCTTTCTTGATTGGATTATTTGTTCTTTGGGTGTTGAGTTTGATAAGTTCTTTATAGATTTTGGATACTAGCCCTTTGTCTGATAGGTCATTTGCAAATATTTTCTCCCATTCTGTCGGTTGTCTTTTGGTTTTGTGGACTGTTTCTTTTGCTGTGCAAAAGCTTTTTATCTTGATGAAATCCCAATAGTTCATTTTTGCCCTGGCTTCCCGTGCCTTTGGCGATGTTTCTAGGAAGAAGTTGCTGCGGCTAAGGTCGAAAAGGTTGCTACCTGTGTTCTCCTTTAGGACTTGCATGGACTCCTGTCTCCCGTTTAGGTCTTTCAACCATTTGGAGTCTATTTTTGTGTGTGGTGTAAGGAAATGGTCCAGTTTCATTCTTCTGCATGTGGCTGTCCAATTTTCCCAACACCATTTGTTGAAGAGACTGTCTTTTTGCCATTGGACATTCTTTCCTGCTTTGTCAACAATAAGTTGACCATAGAGTTGAGGGTCCATTTCTGGGCTCTCGATTCTGTTCCATTGACCGATGTGTCTGTTTTTGTGCCAGTACCATAGTGTCTTGATGATCACAGCTTTGTAATAGAGCTGGAAGTCCGGAATTGTGATGCCGCCAGCTTTGCTTTTCTTTTTCAGTATTCCTCTGGCTATTCTGGGTCTCTTCTGGTTCCATACAAATTTTAGGATTCTTTGTTCCATTTCTTTGAAAAAAGTGGATGGTATTTTGATGGGGATTGCATTGAATGTGTCGATTGCTCTAGGTAGCATTGACATCTTCACAATGTTGATTCTCCCAATCCATGAGCATGGAACGTTTTTCCCTTTCTTTGTGTCTTCTTCAATTTCTTTCATGAGTATTTTATCGTTTTCTGAGTACACATCCTTTGCCTCTTTGGTTAGATTTCTTCCTAGGTATCGAATGGTTTTGGTTGTAATTGTAAATGGGATCGACTCCTTGATTTGTCTCTCTTCTGTCTTGTTGTTGGTGTATAGGAATGCCACTGATTTCTGTGCACTGATTTTATATCCTGCTACTTGACTGAATTCCTGTATGAGTTCTAGCAGCTTTGGGGTGGAGTCTTTTGGGTTTTCCACATACAGTATCATATCATCTGCCAAGAGTGAGAGTTTGACTTCCTCTTTGCCGTTTTGGATGCCTTTGATTTCTTTTTGTTGTCTGATTGCTGTGGCTACGACTTCTAATACTATGTGGAATAGCAGTGGTGCGAGTGGACATCCGTGCCGCGTTCCTGACCTTAGGGGAAAAGCTCTCAGCCTTTCCCCATTGAGAATGATATTCGCTGTAGGTTTTTCATAGATGGCTTTTATGATGTTGAGGTATGTACCCTCTATCCCTATACTCTGAAGAGTTTTGATCAAGAAAGGATGTTGTACTTTGTCAAATGCTTTTTCTGCATCTATGGAGAGGATCCTATGATTCTTGTTCTTTCTTTTGTTAATGTATGGTATCACGTTGATTGATTTGCGGATGTTGAACCAGCCTTGCAGCCCAGGACTAAATCCCTCTTGGTCCTGGTGAATAATCCTTTTAATGTACTGTTGGATCCTATTGGCTAGGGTTTTGGTGAGAATTTTCGCATCCATGTTCATCAAGGATCTTGGTGTGTAATTCTCCTTTTGGATGGGGTCTTTGTCTGGTTTTGGGATCAAGGTAATGCTGGCCTCATAAAATGAGTTTGGAAGTTTCCCTTCCATTTCTATTTTTTGGAACATTTTCAGGAGAATAGGTATTAATTCCTCTTGAAATGTCTGATAGAATTCCCCTGGGAAGCCATCTGGCCCTGGGCTTTTGTTTCTTGGGAGATTTTTGATGACTGTTTCAATTTCCTTCGTGGTTATAGGTCTGTTCAGGTTTTCTATTTCTTCCTGGCTCAATTTTGGTAGTTGATACATGTCTAGGAATGCACCCATTTCTTCCAGGTTATCTAATTTGCTGGCATAGAGTTGCTCATAATATGTTCTTATAGTTGTTTGTATTGCTTTGGTGTTGGTTGTGATCTCTCCTCTTTCATTCATGATTTTGTTGATTTGGGTCATTTCTCTTTTCTTTTTGATCAGTCTGGCCAGGGGTTTATCAATCTTGTTAATTCTTTCAAAGAACCAGCTCCTAGTTTCGTTGATCTGTTCTCCTGTTCTTTTGGTTTCTAGTTCATTGATTTCTGCTCTGATCTTTATGATTTCTCTTCTCCTGCTGGGTTTAGGCTTTATTTGCTGTTCTTTCTCCAGCTCCTTTAGGTGTAGGGTTAGGTTGTGTATTTGAGACCTTTCTTGTTTCTTGAGAAAGGCATGTATTGCTATATACTTTCCTCTCAGGACTGCCTTTGCTGTATCCCAAAGATTTTGAACAGTTGTGTTTCCATTTTCATTGGTTTCCATGAATTTTTTTAATTCTTCTTTAATTTCTTGGTTGACCCATTCATTCTTTAGTAGGATGCTCTTTAGCCTCCATGTATTTGAGTTCCTTCCGACTTTCCTCTTGTGGTTGAGTTCTAGTCTCAAAGCATTGTGGTCTGAAAATATGCAGGGAATGATCCCAATCTTTTGGTACCGATTGAGACCTGATTTGTGACCTGGGATGTGATCAATTCTGGAGAATGTTCCATGGGCACTAGAGAAGAATGTGTATTCCGTTGCTTTGGGATGGAATGCTCTGAATATGTCTGTGAAGTCCATTTGGTCCAGTGTGTCATTTAAAGTCTTTATTTCCTTGTTGATCTTTTGCTTAGATGATCTGTCCATTTCAGTCAGGGGGGTGTTAAAGTCCCCCACTATTATTGTATTGTTGTCAATGTGTTTCTTTGCTTTTGTTATTAATTGCCTTATATAATTGGCTGCTCCCATGTTCGGGGCATAGATATTTACAATTGTTAGATCTTCTTGTTGGATAGACCCTTTAAGTAGGATATAGTGTCCTTCCTCATCTCTTGTTACAGTCTTTGTTTTAAAATCTAGTTTGTCTGATATAAGGATTGCCACCCCAGCTTTCTTTGGTGTCCATTAGCATGGTAAGTGGTTTTCCACCCCCTCACTTTCAATCTGGGGGTGTCTTTCGGTCTAAAAGGAGTCTCTTGCAGACAGCATATGGATGGGTCTTGTTTTTTAATCCAATCTGATAGCCTGTGTCTTTTGTTTTCTGTTGTTGTTGTTGTTTTGGCTTTTTTTTTTAATTGTTATCTTAATCACCATATATTACATCATTAGTTTTTGGTGCAGTGTTCCACGATTCATTGTTTGTTCATAACACCCAGTGCTCCATGCAGAACGTGCCCCCCTCAATACCCATCACCAGGCTAACCCAACCCCCTACGCCCCTCCCCTCTAGAACCCTCCGTTTGTTTTTCAGAGTCCTTCATCTCTCATGGTTCGTCTCCCCCTCTGACATACTCCCCTTTTCTTCCTCTCCTGTTATCTTCTTCTTTGTCTTTTTTCTTAAAATATGTTGCGTCAACAGTCTTGCACCATTCACAGCGCTCACCGTAGCACATACCCTCCCCAATGTCTATCACCCAGCCACCCCATCCCTCCCACCCCCAACCACTCCAGTAACACTCAGTTTCTTTCCTGAGATTAAGAATTCCTCATATCAGTGAAGTCATGGGATACGTGTCTTTCTCTGATTGACTTATTTCACTCAGCATAACACCCTCCAGTTCCATCCACGTCGTTGCAAATGGCAAGGTCTCATTCCTTTTGATGGCTGCCTAATATTCCATTGTGTATATATACCACCTCTTCTTTAGCCATTCATCTGTCGATGGGCATCTTGGCTCTTTCCACCGTTTGGCTATGGTGGACATTGCTGCTATAATCATTGGGGTACACGTACCCCTTCGGGTCCCTACATTTGTATCTTTGTGGTCAATACCCAGTAGTGCAATTGCTGGATCGAACGGTAGCTCTAATTTCAACTGTTTGAGGAACCTCCATACTGTTTTCCAGAGGGGTTGCCCCAGCTTGCATTCCCACCAACAGTGGAGGAGGGTTCCCCTTTCTCCACATCCCCGCCAACATCTGTCGTTCCCTGACTTGTTAATTTTAGCCATTCTGACGGGTGTGAGGTGGTATCTCATGGAGGTTTTGATTTGGATTTCCCTGATGCCGAGCGATGTTGAGCACTTTTTCATGTGCCTCTTGGCCATTTGGATGTCTTCTTTGGAGAGATGTCTGTTCATGTCTTCTGCCCCTTTCTTGATTGGATTATTTGTTCTTTGGGTGTTGAGTTTGATAAGTTCTTTATAGATTTTGGATACTAGCCCTTTGTCTGATAGGTCATTTGCAAATATTTTCTCCCATTCTGTCGGTTGTCTTTTGGTTTTGTGGACTGTTTCTTTTGCTGTGCAAAAGCTTTTTATCTTGATGAAATCCCAATAGTTCATCTTTGCCCTGGCTTCCCGTGCCTTTGGCGATGTTTCTAGGAAGAAGTTGCTGCGGCTAAGGTCGAAAAGGTTGCTACCTGTGTTCTCCTTTAGGATTTGCATGGACTCCTGTCTCCCGTTTAGGTCTTTCAACCATTTGGAGTCTATTTTTGTGTGTGGTGTAAGGAAATGGTCCAGTTTCATTCTTCTGCATGTGGCTGTCCAATTTTCCCAACACCATTTGTTGAAGAGACTGTCTTTTTGCCCTTGGACATTCTTTCCTGCTTTGTCAACAATAAGTTGACCATAGAGTTGAGGGTCCATTTCTGGGCTCTCGATTCTGTTCCATTGATCGATGTGTCTGGTTTTGTGCCAGTACCATAGTGTCTTGATGATCACAGCTTTGTAATAGAGCTGGAAGTCCGGAATTGTGATGCCGCCAGCTTTGCTTTTCTTTTTCAGTATTCCTCTGGCTATTCTGGGTCTCTTCTGGTTCCATACAAATTTTAGGATTCTTTGTTCCATTTCTTTGAAAAAAGTGGATGTTATTTTGATGGGGATTGCATTGAATGTGTCGATTGCTCTAGGTAGCATTGACATCTTCACAATGTTGATTCTCCCAATCCATGAGCATGGAACGTTTTTCCCTTTCTTTGTGTCTTCTTCAATTTCTTTCATGAGTATTTTATCGTTTTCTGAGTACACATCCTTTGCCTCTTTGGTTAGATTTCTTCCTAGGTATCGAATGGTTTTGGGTGTAATTGTAAATGGGATCGACTCCTTGATTTGTCTCTCTTCTGTCTTGTTGTTGGTGTATAGGAATGCCACTGATTTCTGTGCACTGATTTTATATCCTGCTACTTGACTGAATTCCTGTATGAGTTCTAGCAGCTTTGGGGTGGAGTCTTTTGGGTTTTCCACATACAGTATCATATCATCTGCCAAGAGTGAGAGTTTGACTTCCTCTTTGCCGTTTTGGATGCCTTTGATTTCTTTTTGTTGTCTGATTGCTGTGGCTACGACTTCTAATACTATGTGGAATAGCAGTGGTGCGAGTGGACATCCGTGCCGCGTTCCTGACCTTAGGGGAAAAGCTCTCAGCCTTTCCCCATTGAGAATGATATTCGCTGTAGGTTTTTCATAGATGGCTTTTATGATGTTGAGGTATGGACCCTCTATCCCTATACTCTGAAGAGTTTTGATCAAGAAAGGATGTTGTACTTTGTCAAATGCTTTTTCTGCATCTATGGAGAGGATCCTATGATTCTTGTTCTTTCTTTTGTTAATGTATGGTATCACGTTGATTGATTTGCGGATGTTGAACCAGCCTTGCAGCCCAGGACTAAATCCCTCTTGGTCCTGGTGAATAATCCTTTTAATGTACTGTTGGATCCTATTGGCTAGGGTTTTGGTGAGAATTTTCGCATCCATGTTCATCAAGGATCTTGGTGTGTAATTCTCCTTTTGGATGGGGTCTTTGTCTGGTTTTGGGATCAAGGTAATGCTGGCCTCATAAAATGAGTTTGGAAGTTTCCCTTCCATTTCTATTTTTTGGAACATTTTCAGGAGAATAGGTATTAATTCCTCTTGAAATGTCTGATAGAATTCCCCTGGGAAGCCATCTGGCCCTGGGCTTTTGTTTCTTGGGAGATTTTTGATGACTGTTTCAATTTCCTTCGTGGTTATAGGTCTGTTCAGGTTTTCTATTTCTTCCTGGCTCAATTTTGGTAGTTGATACATGTCTAGGAATGCACCCATTTCTTCCAGGTTATCTAATTTGCTGGCATAGAGTTGCTCATAATATGTTCTTATAGTTGTTTGTATTGCTTTGGTGTTGGTTGTGATCTCTCCTCTTTCATTCATGATTTTGTTGATTTGGGTCATTTCTCTTTTCTTTTTGATCAGTCTGGCCAGGGGTTTATCAATCTTGTTAATTCTTTCAAAGAACCAGCTCCTAGTTTCGTTGATCTGTTCTCCTGTTCTTTTGGTTTCTAGTTCATTGATTTCTGCTCTGATCTTTATGATTTCTCTTCTCCTGCTGGGTTTAGGCTTTATTTGCTGTTCTTTCTCCAGCTCCTTTAGGTGTAGGGTTAGGTTGTGTATTTGAGACCTTTCTTGTTTCTTGAGAAAGGCATGTATTGCTATACACTTTCCTCTCAGGACTGCCTTTGCTGTATCCCAAAGATTTTGAACAGTTGTGTTTCCATTTTCATTGGTTTCCATGAATTTATTTAATTCTTCTTTAATTTCTTGGTTGACCCATTCATTCTTTAGTAGGATGCTCTTTAGCCTCCATGTATTTGAGTTCCTTCCGACTTTCCTCTTGTGGTTGAGTTCTAGTCTCAAAGCATTGTGGTCTGAAAATATGCAGGGAATGATCCCAATCTTTTGGTACCGATTGAGACCTGATTTGTGACCTGGGATGTGATCAATTCTGGAGAATGTTCCATGGGCACTAGAGAAGAATGTGTATTCCGTTGCTTTGGGATGGAATGCTCTGAATATGTCTGTGAAGTCCATTTGGTCCAGTGTGTCATTTAAAGTCTTTATTTCCTTGTTGATCTTTTGCTTAGATGATCTGTCCATTTCAGTCAGGGGGGTGTTAAAGTCCCCCACTATTATTGTATTGTTGTCAATGTGTTTCTTTGCTTTTGTTATTAATTGCCTTATATAATTGGCTGCTCCCATGTTCGGGGCATAGATATTTACAATTGTTAGATCTTCTTGTTGGATAGACCCTTTAAGTAGGATATAGTGTCCTTCCTCATCTCTTGTTACAGTCTTTGTTTTAAAATCTAGTTTGTCTGATATAAGGATTGCCACCCCAGCTTTCTTTTGGTGTCCATTAGCATGGTAAGTGGTTTTCCACCCCCTCACTTTCAATCTGGGGGTGTCTTTCGGTCTAAAAGGAGTCTCTTGCAGACAGCATATGGATGGGTCTTGTTTTTTAATCCAATCTGATAGCCTGTGTCTATTGTTTTCTGTTGTTGTTGTTGTTTTGGCTTTTTTTTTTTAATTGTTATCTTAATCACCATATATTACATCATTAGTTTTTGGTGCAGTGTTCCACGATTCATTGTTTGTTCATAACACCCAGTGCTCCATGCAGAACGTGCCCCCCTCAATACCCATCACCAGGCTAACCCATCCCCCTACGCCCCTCCCCTCTAGAACCCTCCGTTTGTTTTTCAGAGTCCATCATCTCTCATGGTTCGTCTCCCCCTCTGACATACTCCCCTTTTCTTCCTCTCCTGTTATCTTCTTCTTTGTCTTTTTTCTTAAAATATGTTGCGTTATTTGTTTCAGAAGTACAGATCTGTGATTCAACAGTCTTGCACCATTCACAGCGCTCACCGTAGCACATACCCTCCCCAATGTCTATCACCCAGCCACCCCATCCCTCCCACCCCCAACCACTCCAGTAACACTCAGTTTCTTTCCTGAGATTAAGAATTCCTCATATCAGTGAGGTCATGGGATACGTGTCTTTCTCTGATTGACTTATTTCACTCAGCATAACACCCTCCAGTTCCATCCACGTCGTTGCAAATGGCAAGGTCTCATTCCTTTTGATGGCTGCATAATATTCCATTGTGTATATATACCACCTCTTCTTTAGCCATTCATCTGTCGATGGGCATCTTGGCTCTTTCCACCGTTTGGCTATGGTGGACATTGCTGCTATAATCATTGGGGTACACGTACCCCTTCGGGTCCCTACATTTGTATCTTTGTGGTCAATACCCAGTAGTGCAATTGCTGGATCGAACGGTAGCTCTAATTTCAACTGTTTGAGGAACCTCCATACTGTTTTCCAGAGGGGTTGCCCCAGCTTGCATTCCCACCAACAGTGGAGGAGGGTTCCCCTTTCTCCACATCCCCGCCAACATCTGTCGTTCCCTGACTTGTTAATTTTAGCCATTCTGACGGGTGTGAGGTGGTATCTCATGGAGGTTTTGATTTGGATTTCCCTGATGCCGAGCGATGTTGAGCACTTTTTCATGTGCCTCTTGGCCATTTGGATGTCTTCTTTGGAGAGATGTCTGTTCATGTCTTCTGCCCCTTTCTTGATTGGATTATTTGTTCTTTGGGTGTTGAGTTTGATAAGTTCTTTATAGATTTTGGATACTAGCCCTTTGTCTGATAGGTCATTTGCAAATATTTTCTCCCACTCTGTCGGTTGTCTTTTGGATTTGTGGACTGTTTCTTTTGCTGTGCAAAAGCTTTTTATCTTGATGAAATCCCAATAGTTCATTTTTGCCCTGGCTTCCCGTGCCTTTGGCGATGTTTCTAGGAAGAAGTTGCTGCGGCTAAGGTCGAAAAGGTTGCTACCTGTGTTCTCCTTTAGGATTTGCATGGACTCCTGTCTCCCGTTGAGGTCTTTCAACCATTTGGAGTCTATTTTTGTGTGTGGTGTAAGGAAATGGTCCAGTTTCATTCTTCTGCATGTGGCTGTCCAATTTTCCCAACACCATTTGTTGAAGAGACTGTCTTTTTGCCATTGGACATTCTTTCCTGCTTTGTCAACAATAAGTTGACCATAGAGTTGAGGGTCCATTTCTGGGCTCTCGATTCTGTTCCATTGACCGATGTGTCTGTTTTTGTGCCAGTACCATAGTGTCTTGATGATCACAGCTTTGTAATAGAGCTGGAAGTCCGGAATTTTGATGCCGCCAGCTTTGCTTTTCTTTTTCAGTATTCCTCTGGCTATTCTGGGTCTCTTCTGGTTCCATACAAATTTTAGGATTCTTTGTTCCATTTCTTTGAAAAAAGTGGATGGTATTTTGATGGGGATTGCATTGAATGTGTCGATTGCTCTAGGTAGCATTGACATCTTCACAATGTTGACTCTCCCAATCCATGAGCATGGAACGTTTTTCGCTTTCTTTGTGTCTTCTTCAATTTCTTTCATGAGTATTTTATCGTTTTCTGAGTACACATCCTTTGCCTCTTTGGTTAGATTTCTTCCTAGGTATCGAATCTTTTTGGGTGTAATTGTAAATGGGATCGACTCCTTGATTTGTCTCTCTTCTGTCTTGTTGTTGGTGTATAGGAATGCCACTGATTTCTGTGCATTGATTTTATATCCTGCTACTTGACTGAATTCCTGCATGAGTTCTAGCAGCTTTGGGGTGGAGTCTTTTGGGTTTTCCACATACAGTATCATATCATCTGCCAAGAGTGAGAGTTTGACTTCCTCTTTGCCGTTTTGGATGCCTTTGATTTCTTTTTGTTGTCTGATTGCTGTGGCTACGACTTCTAATACTATGTGGAATAGCAGTGGTGCGAGTGGACATCCGTGCCGCGTTCCTGACCTTAGGGGAAAAGCTCTCAGCCTTTCCCCATTGAGAATGATATTCGCTGTAGGTTTTTCATAGATGGCTTTTATGATGTTGAGGTATGTACCGTCTATCCCTATACTCTGAAGAGTTTGATCAAGAAAGGATGTTGTACTTTGTCAAATGCTTTTTCTGCATCTATCGAGAGGATCCTATGATTCTTGTTCTTTCTTTTGTTAATGTATGGTATCACGTTGATTGATTTGCGGATGTTGAACCAGCCTTGCAGCCCAGGACTAAATCCCTCTTGGTCCTGGTGAATAATCCTTTTAATGTACTGTTGGATCCTATTGGCTAGGGTTTTGGTGAGAATTTTCGCATCCATGTTCATCAAGGATCTTGGTGTGTAATTCTCCTTTTGGATGGGGTCTTTGTCTGGTTTTGGGATCAAGGTAATGCTGGCCTCATAAAATGAGTTTGGAAGTTTCCCTTCCATTTCTATTTTTTGGAACATTTTCAGGAGAATAGGTATTAATTCCTCTTGAAATGTCTGATAGAATTCCCCTGGGAAGCCATCTGGCCCTGGGCTTTTGTTTCTTGGGAGATTTTTGATGACTGTTTCAATTTCCTTCGTGGTTATAGGTCTGTTCAGGTTTTCTATTTCTTCCTGGCTCAATTTTGGTAGTTGATACATCTCTAGGAATGCACCCATTTCTTCCAGGTTATCTAATTTGCTGGCATAGAGTTGCTCATAATATGTTCTTATAGTTGTTTGTATTGCTTTGGTGTTGGTTGTGATCTCTCCTCTTTCATTCATGATTTTGTTGATTTGGGTCATTTCTCTTTTCTTTTTGATCAGTCTGGCCAGGGGTTTATCAATCTTGTTAATTCTTTCAAAGAACCAGCTCCTAGTTTCGTTGATCTGTTCTCCTGTTCTTTTGGTTTCTAGTTCATTGATTTCTGCTCTGATCTTTATGATTTCTCTTCTCCTGCTGGGTTTAGGCTTTATTTGCTGTTCTTTCTCCAGCTCCTTTAGGTGTAGGGTTAGGTTGTGTATTTGAGACCTTTCTTGTTTCTTGAGAAAGGCATGTATTGCTATATACTTTCCTCTCAGGACTGCCTTTGCTGTATCCCAAAGATTTTGAACAGTTGTGTTTCCATTTTCATTGGTTTCCATGAATTTTTTTAATTCTTCTTTAATTTCTTGGTTGACCCATTCATTCTTTAGTAGGATGCTCTTTAGCCTCCATGTATTTGAGTTCCTTCCGACTTCCTCTTGTGGTTGAGTTCTAGTCTCAAAGCATTGTGGTCTGAAAATATGCAGGGAATGATCCCAATCTTTTGGTACCGATTGAGACCTGATTTGTGACCTGGGATGTGATCAATTCTGGAGAATGTTCCATGGGCACTAGAGAAGAATGTGTATTCCGTTGCTTTGGGATGGAATGCTCTGAATATGTCTGTGAAGTCCATTTGGTCCAGTGTGTCATTTAAAGTCTTTATTTCCTTGTTGATCTTTTGCTTAGATGATCTGTCCATTTCAGTCAGGGGGGTGTTAAAGTCCCCCACTATTATTGTATTGTTGTCAATGTGTTTCTTTGCTTTTGTTATTAATTGCCTTATATAATTGGCTGCTCCCATGTTCGGGGCATAGATATTTACAATTGTTAGATCTTCTTGTTGGATAGACCCTTTAAGTAGGATATAGTGTCCTTCCTCATCTCTTGTTACAGTCTTTGTTTTAAAATCTAGTTTGTCTGATATAAGGATTGCCACCCCAGCTTTCTTTTGGTGTCCATTAGCATGGTAAGTGGTTTTCCACCCCCTCACTTTCAATCTGGGGGTGTCTTTCGGTCTAAAAGGAGTCTCTTGCAGACAGCATATGGATGGGTCTTGTTTTTTAATCCAATCTGATAGCCTGTGTCTATTGTTTTCTGTTGTTGTTGTTGTTTTGGCTTTTTTTTTTTAATTGTTATCTTAATCACCATATATTACATCATTAGTTTTTGGTGCAGTGTTCCACGATTCATTGTTTGTTCATAACACCCAGTGCTCCATGCAGAACGTGCCCCCCTCAATACCCATCACCAGGCTAACCCATCCCCCTACGCCCCTCCCCTCTAGAACCCTCCGTTTGTTTTTCAGAGTCCATCATCTCTCATGGTTCGTCTCCCCCTCTGACATACTCCCCTTTTCTTCCTCTCCTGTTATCTTCTTCTTTGTCTTTTTTCTTAAAATATGTTGCGTCAACAGTCTTGCACCATTCACAGCGCTCACCGTAGCACATACCCTCCCCAATGTCTATCACCCAGCCACCCCATCCCTCCCACCCCCAACCACTCCAGTAACACTCAGTTTCTTTCCTGAGATTAAGAATTCCTCATATCAGTGAAGTCATGGGATACGTGTCTTTCTCTGATTGACTTATTTCACTCAGCATAACACCCTCCAGTTCCATCCACGTCGTTGCAAATGGCAAGGTCTCATTCCTTTTGATGGCTGCCTAATATTCCATTGTGTATATATACCACCTCTTCTTTAGCCATTCATCTGTCGATGGGCATCTTGGGTCTTTCCACCGTTTGGCTATGGTGGACATTGCTGCTATAATCATTGGGGTACACGTACCCCTTCGGGTCCCTACATTTGTATCTTTGTGGTCAATACCCAGTAGTGCAATTGCTGGATCGAACGGTAGCTCTAATTTCAACTGTTTGAGGAACCTCCATACTGTTTTCCAGAGGGGTTGCCCCAGCTTGCATTCCCACCAACAGTGGAGGAGGGTTCCCCTTTCTCCACATCCCCGCCAACATCTGTCGTTCCCTGACTTGTTAATTTTAGCCATTCTGACGGGTGTGAGGTGGTATCTCATGGAGGTTTTGATTTGGATTTCCCTGATGCCGAGCGATGTTGAGCACTTTTCATGTGCCTCTTGGCCATTTGGATGTCTTCTTTGGAGAGATGTCTGTTCATGTCTTCTGCCCCTTTCTTGATTGGATTATTTGTTCTTTGGGTGTTGAGTTTGATAAGTTCTTTATAGATTTTGGATACTAGCCCTTTGTCTGATAGGTCATTTGCAAATATTTTCTCCCATTCTGTCGGTTGTCTTTTGGTTTTGTGGACTGTTTCTTTTGCTGTGCAAAAGCTTTTTATCTTGATGAAATCCCAATAGTTCATCTTTGCCCTGGCTTCCCGTGCCTTTGGCGATGTTTCTAGGAAGAAGTTGCTGCGGCTAAGGTCGAAAAGGTTGCTACCTGTGTTCTCCTTTAGGATTTGCATGGACTCCTGTCTCCCGTTTAGGTCTTTCAACCATTTGGAGTCTATTTTTGTGTGTGGTGTAAGGAAATGGTCCAGTTTCATTCTTCTGCATGTGGCTGTCCAATTTTCCCAACACCATTTGTTGAAGAGACTGTCTTTTTGCCCTTGGACATTCTTTCCTGCTTTGTCAACAATAAGTTGACCATAGAGTTGAGGGTCCATTTCTGGGCTCTCGATTCTGTTCCATTGATCGATGTGTCTGGTTTTGTGCCAGTACCATAGTGTCTTGATGATCACAGCTTTGTAATAGAGCTGGAAGTCCGGAATTGTGATGCCGCCAGCTTTGCTTTTCTTTTTCAGTATTCCTCTGGCTATTCTGGGTCTCTTCTGGTTCCATACAAATTTTAGGATTCTTTGTTCCATTTCTTTGAAAAAAGTGGATGTTATTTTGATGGGGATTGCATTGAATGTGTCGATTGCTCTAGGTAGCATTGACATCTTCACAATGTTGATTCTCCCAATCCATGAGCATGGAACGTTTTTCCCTTTCTTTGTGTCTTCTTCAATTTCTTTCATGAGTATTTTATCGTTTTCTGAGTACACATCCTTTGCCTCTTTGGTTAGATTTCTTCCTAGGTATCGAATGGTTTTGGGTGTAATTGTAAATGGGATCGACTCCTTGATTTGTCTCTCTTCTGTCTTGTTGTTGGTGTATAGGAATGCCACTGATTTCTGTGCACTGATTTTATATCCTGCTACTTGACTGAATTCCTGTATGAGTTCTAGCAGCTTTGGGGTGGAGTCTTTTGGGTTTTCCACATACAGTATCATATCATCTGCCAAGAGTGAGAGTTTGACTTCCTCTTTGCCGTTTTGGATGCCTTTGATTTCTTTTTGTTGTCTGATTGCTGTGGCTACGACTTCTAATACTATGTGGAATAGCAGTGGTGCGAGTGGACATCCGTGCCGCGTTCCTGACCTTAGGGGAAAAGCTCTCAGCCTTTCCCCATTGAGAATGATATTCGCTGTAGGTTTTTCATAGATGGCTTTTATGATGTTGAGGTATGGACCCTCTATCCCTATACTCTGAAGAGTTTTGATCAAGAAAGGATGTTGTACTTTGTCAAATGCTTTTTCTGCATCTATGGAGAGGATCCTATGATTCTTGTTCTTTCTTTTGTTAATGTATGGTATCACGTTGATTGATTTGCGGATGTTGAACCAGCCTTGCAGCCCAGGACTAAATCCCTCTTGGTCCTGGTGAATAATCCTTTTAATGTACTGTTGGATCCTATTGGCTAGGGTTTTGGTGAGAATTTTCGCATCCATGTTCATCAAGGATCTTGGTGTGTAATTCTCCTTTTGGATGGGGTCTTTGTCTGGTTTTGGGATCAAGGTAATGCTGGCCTCATAAAATGAGTTTGGAAGTTTCCCTTCCATTTCTATTTTTTGGAACATTTTCAGGAGAATAGGTATTAATTCCTCTTGAAATGTCTGATAGAATTCCCCTGGGAAGCCATCTGGCCCTGGGCTTTTGTTTCTTGGGAGATTTTTGATGACTGTTTCAATTTCCTTCGTGGTTATAGGTCTGTTCAGGTTTTCTATTTCTTCCTGGCTCAATTTTGGTAGTTGATACATGTCTAGGAATGCACCCATTTCTTCCAGGTTATCTAATTTGCTGGCATAGAGTTGCTCATAATATGTTCTTATAGTTGTTTGTATTGCTTTGGTGTTGGTTGTGATCTCTCCTCTTTCATTCATGATTTTGTTGATTTGGGTCATTTCTCTTTTCTTTTTGATCAGTCTGGCCAGGGGTTTATCAATCTTGTTAATTCTTTCAAAGAACCAGCTCCTAGTTTCGTTGATCTGTTCTCCTGTTCTTTTGGTTTCTAGTTCATTGATTTCTGCTCTGATCTTTATGATTTCTCTTCTCCTGCTGGGTTTAGGCTTTATTTGCTGTTCTTTCTCCAGCTCCTTTAGGTGTAGGGTTAGGTTGTGTATTTGAGACCTTTCTTGTTTCTTGAGAAAGGCATGTATTGCTATACACTTTCCTCTCAGGACTGCCTTTGCTGTATCCCAAAGATTTTGAACAGTTGTGTTTCCATTTTCATTGGTTTCCATGAATTTATTTAATTCTTCTTTAATTTCTTGGTTGACCCATTCATTCTTTAGTAGGATGCTCTTTAGCCTCCATGTATTTGAGTTCCTTCCGACTTTCCTCTTGTGGTTGAGTTCTAGTCTCAAAGCATTGTGGTCTGAAAATATGCAGGGAATGATCCCAATCTTTTGGTACCGATTGAGACCTGATTTGTGACCTGGGATGTGATCAATTCTGGAGAATGTTCCATGGGCACTAGAGAAGAATGTGTATTCCGTTGCTTTGGGATGGAATGCTCTGAATATGTCTGTGAAGTCCATTTGGTCCAGTGTGTCATTTAAAGTCTTTATTTCCTTGTTGATCTTTTGCTTAGATGATCTGTCCATTTCAGTCAGGGGGGTGTTAAAGTCCCCCACTATTATTGTATTGTTGTCAATGTGTTTCTTTGCTTTTGTTATTAATTGCCTTATATAATTGGCTGCTCCCATGTTCGGGGCATAGATATTTACAATTGTTAGATCTTCTTGTTGGATAGACCCTTTAAGTAGGATATAGTGTCCTTCCTCATCTCTTGTTACAGTCTTTGTTTTAAAATCTAGTTTGTCTGATATAAGGATTGCCACCCCAGCTTTCTTTTGGTGTCCATTAGCATGGTAAGTGGTTTTCCACCCCCTCACTTTCAATCTGGGGGTGTCTTTCGGTCTAAAAGGAGTCTCTTGCAGACAGCATATGGATGGGTCTTGTTTTTTAATCCAATCTGATAGCCTGTGTCTATTGTTTTCTGTTGTTGTTGTTGTTTTGGCTTTTTTTTTTTAATTGTTATCTTAATCACCATATATTACATCATTAGTTTTTGGTGCAGTGTTCCACGATTCATTGTTTGTTCATAACACCCAGTGCTCCATGCAGAACGTGCCCCCCTCAATACCCATCACCAGGCTAACCCATCCCCCTACGCCCCTCCCCTCTAGAACCCTCCGTTTGTTTTTCAGAGTCCATCATCTCTCATGGTTCGTCTCCCCCTCTGACATACTCCCCTTTTCTTCCTCTCCTGTTATCTTCTTCTTTGTCTTTTTTCTTAAAATATGTTGCGTCAACAGTCTTGCACCATTCACAGCGCTCACCGTAGCACATACCCTCCCCAATGTCTATCACCCAGCCACCCCATCCCTCCCACCCCCAACCACTCCAGTAACACTCAGTTTCTTTCCTGAGATTAAGAATTCCTCATATCAGTGAAGTCATGGGATACGTGTCTTTCTCTGATTGACTTATTTCACTCAGCATAACACCCTCCAGTTCCATCCACGTCGTTGCAAATGGCAAGGTCTCATTCCTTTTGATGGCTGCCTAATATTCCATTGTGTATATATACCACCTCTTCTTTAGCCATTCATCTGTCGATGGGCATCTTGGCTCTTTCCACCGTTTGGCTATGGTGGACATTGCTGCTATAATCATTGGGGTACACGTACCCCTTCGGGTCCCTACATTTGTATCTTTGTGGTCAATACCCAGTAGTGCAATTGCTGGATCGAACGGTAGCTCTAATTTCAACTGTTTGAGGAACCTCCATACTGTTTTCCAGAGGGGTTGCCCCAGCTTGCATTCCCACCAACAGTGGAGGAGGGTTCCCCTTTCTCCACATCCCCGCCAACATCTGTCGTTCCCTGACTTGTTAATTTTAGCCATTCTGACGGGTGTGAGGTGGTATCTCATGGAGGTTTTGATTTGGATTTCCCTGATGCCGAGCGATGTTGAGCACTTTTTCATGTGCCTCTTGGCCATTTGGATGTCTTCTTTGGAGAGATGTCTGTTCATGTCTTCTGCCCCTTTCTTGATTGGATTATTTGTTCTTTGGGTGTTGAGTTTGATAAGTTCTTTATAGATTTTGGATACTAGCCCTTTGTCTGATAGGTCATTTGCAAATATTTTCTCCCATTCTGTCGGTTGTCTTTTGGTTTTGTGGACTGTTTCTTTTGCTGTGCAAAAGCTTTTTATCTTGATGAAATCCCAATAGTTCATCTTTGCCCTGGCTTCCCGTGCCTTTGGCGATGTTTCTAGGAAGAAGTTGCTGCGGCTAAGGTCGAAAAGGTTGCTACCTGTGTTCTCCTTTAGGATTTGCATGGACTCCTGTCTCCCGTTTAGGTCTTTCAACCATTTGGAGTCTATTTTTGTGTGTGGTGTAAGGAAATGGTCCAGTTTCATTCTTCTGCATGTGGCTGTCCAATTTTCCCAACACCATTTGTTGAAGAGACTGTCTTTTTGCCCTTGGACATTCTTTCCTGCTTTGTCAACAATAAGTTGACCATAGAGTTGAGGGTCCATTTCTGGGCTCTCGATTCTGTTCCATTGATCGATGTGTCTGGTTTTGTGCCAGTACCATAGTGTCTTGATGATCACAGCTTTGTAATAGAGCTGGAAGTCCGGAATTGTGATGCCGCCAGCTTTGCTTTTCTTTTTCAGTATTCCTCTGGCTATTCTGGGTCTCTTCTGGTTCCATACAAATTTTAGGATTCTTTGTTCCATTTCTTTGAAAAAAGTGGATGTTATTTTGATGGGGATTGCATTGAATGTGTCGATTGCTCTAGGTAGCATTGACATCTTCACAATGTTGATTCTCCCAATCCATGAGCATGGAACGTTTTTCCCTTTCTTTGTGTCTTCTTCAATTTCTTTCATGAGTATTTTATCGTTTTCTGAGTACACATCCTTTGCCTCTTTGGTTAGATTTCTTCCTAGGTATCGAATGGTTTTGGGTGTAATTGTAAATGGGATCGACTCCTTGATTTGTCTCTCTTCTGTCTTGTTGTTGGTGTATAGGAATGCCACTGATTTCTGTGCACTGATTTTATATCCTGCTACTTGACTGAATTCCTGTATGAGTTCTAGCAGCTTTGGGGTGGAGTCTTTTGGGTTTTCCACATACAGTATCATATCATCTGCCAAGAGTGAGAGTTTGACTTCCTCTTTGCCGTTTTGGATGCCTTTGATTTCTTTTTGTTGTCTGATTGCTGTGGCTACGACTTCTAATACTATGTGGAATAGCAGTGGTGCGAGTGGACATCCGTGCCGCGTTCCTGACCTTAGGGGAAAAGCTCTCAGCCTTTCCCCATTGAGAATGATATTCGCTGTAGGTTTTTCATAGATGGCTTTTATGATGTTGAGGTATGGACCCTCTATCCCTATACTCTGAAGAGTTTTGATCAAGAAAGGATGTTGTACTTTGTCAAATGCTTTTTCTGCATCTATGGAGAGGATCCTATGATTCTTGTTCTTTCTTTTGTTAATGTATGGTATCACGTTGATTGATTTGCGGATGTTGAACCAGCCTTGCAGCCCAGGACTAAATCCCTCTTGGTCCTGGTGAATAATCCTTTTAATGTACTGTTGGATCCTATTGGCTAGGGTTTTGGTGAGAATTTTCGCATCCATGTTCATCAAGGATCTTGGTGTGTAATTCTCCTTTTGGATGGGGTCTTTGTCTGGTTTTGGGATCAAGGTAATGCTGGCCTCATAAAATGAGTTTGGAAGTTTCCCTTCCATTTCTATTTTTTGGAACATTTTCAGGAGAATAGGTATTAATTCCTCTTGAAATGTCTGATAGAATTCCCCTGGGAAGCCATCTGGCCCTGGGCTTTTGTTTCTTGGGAGATTTTTGATGACTGTTTCAATTTCCTTCGTGGTTATAGGTCTGTTCAGGTTTTCTATTTCTTCCTGGCTCAATTTTGGTAGTTGATACATGTCTAGGAATGCACCCATTTCTTCCAGGTTATCTAATTTGCTGGCATAGAGTTGCTCATAATATGTTCTTATAGTTGTTTGTATTGCTTTGGTGTTGGTTGTGATCTCTCCTCTTTCATTCATGATTTTGTTGATTTGGGTCATTTCTCTTTTCTTTTTGATCAGTCTGGCCAGGGGTTTATCAATCTTGTTAATTCTTTCAAAGAACCAGCTCCTAGTTTCGTTGATCTGTTCTCCTGTTCTTTTGGTTTCTAGTTCATTGATTTCTGCTCTGATCTTTATGATTTCTCTTCTCCTGCTGGGTTTAGGCTTTATTTGCTGTTCTTTCTCCAGCTCCTTTAGGTGTAGGGTTAGGTTGTGTATTTGAGACCTTTCTTGTTTCTTGAGAAAGGCATGTATTGCTATACACTTTCCTCTCAGGACTGCCTTTGCTGTATCCCAAAGATTTTGAACAGTTGTGTTTCCATTTTCATTGGTTTCCATGAATTTATTTAATTCTTCTTTAATTTCTTGGTTGACCCATTCATTCTTTAGTAGGATGCTCTTTAGCCTCCATGTATTTGAGTTCCTTCCGACTTTCCTCTTGTGGTTGAGTTCTAGTCTCAAAGCATTGTGGTCTGAAAATATGCAGGGAATGATCCCAATCTTTTGGTACCGATTGAGACCTGATTTGTGACCTGGGATGTGATCAATTCTGGAGAATGTTCCATGGGCACTAGAGAAGAATGTGTATTCCGTTGCTTTGGGATGGAATGCTCTGAATATGTCTGTGAAGTCCATTTGGTCCAGTGTGTCATTTAAAGTCTTTATTTCCTTGTTGATCTTTTGCTTAGATGATCTGTCCATTTCAGTCAGGGGGGTGTTAAAGTCCCCCACTATTATTGTATTGTTGTCAATGTGTTTCTTTGCTTTTGTTATTAATTGCCTTATATAATTGGCTGCTCCCATGTTCGGGGCATAGATATTTACAATTGTTAGATCTTCTTGTTGGATAGACCCTTTAAGTAGGATATAGTGTCCTTCCTCATCTCTTGTTACAGTCTTTGTTTTAAAATCTAGTTTGTCTGATATAAGGATTGCCACCCCAGCTTTCTTTTGGTGTCCATTAGCATGGTAAGTGGTTTTCCACCCCCTCACTTTCAATCTGGGGGTGTCTTTCGGTCTAAAAGGAGTCTCTTGCAGACAGCATATGGATGGGTCTTGTTTTTTAATCCAATCTGATAGCCTGTGTCTATTGTTTTCTGTTGTTGTTGTTGTTTTGGCTTTTTTTTTTTAATTGTTATCTTAATCACCATATATTACATCATTAGTTTTTGGTGCAGTGTTCCACGATTCATTGTTTGTTCATAACACCCAGTGCTCCATGCAGAACGTGCCCCCCTCAATACCCATCACCAGGCTAACCCATCCCCCTACGCCCCTCCCCTCTAGAACCCTCCGTTTGTTTTTCAGAGTCCATCATCTCTCATGGTTCGTCTCCCCCTCTGACATACTCCCCTTTTCTTCCTCTCCTGTTATCTTCTTCTTTGTCTTTTTTCTTAAAATATGTTGCGTCAACAGTCTTGCACCATTCACAGCGCTCACCGTAGCACATACCCTCCCCAATGTCTATCACCCAGCCACCCCATCCCTCCCACCCCCAACCACTCCAGTAACACTCAGTTTCTTTCCTGAGATTAAGAATTCCTCATATCAGTGAAGTCATGGGATACGTGTCTTTCTCTGATTGACTTATTTCACTCAGCATAACACCCTCCAGTTCCATCCACGTCGTTGCAAATGGCAAGGTCTCATTCCTTTTGATGGCTGCCTAATATTCCATTGTGTATATATACCACCTCTTCTTTAGCCATTCATCTGTCGATGGGCATCTTGGCTCTTTCCACCGTTTGGCTATGGTGGACATTGCTGCTATAATCATTGGGGTACACGTACCCCTTCGGGTCCCTACATTTGTATCTTTGTGGTCAATACCCAGTAGTGCAATTGCTGGATCGAACGGTAGCTCTAATTTCAACTGTTTGAGGAACCTCCATACTGTTTTCCAGAGGGGTTGCCCCAGCTTGCATTCCCACCAACAGTGGAGGAGGGTTCCCCTTTCTCCACATCCCCGCCAACATCTGTCGTTCCCTGACTTGTTAATTTTAGCCATTCTGACGGGTGTGAGGTGGTATCTCATGGAGGTTTTGATTTGGATTTCCCTGATGCCGAGCGATGTTGAGCACTTTTTCATGTGCCTCTTGGCCATTTGGATGTCTTCTTTGGAGAGATGTCTGTTCATGTCTTCTGCCCCTTTCTTGATTGGATTATTTGTTCTTTGGGTGTTGAGTTTGATAAGTTCTTTATAGATTTTGGATACTAGCCCTTTGTCTGATAGGTCATTTGCAAATATTTTCTCCCATTCTGTCGGTTGTCTTTTGGTTTTGTGGACTGTTTCTTTTGCTGTGCAAAAGCTTTTTATCTTGATGAAATCCCAATAGTTCATTTTTGCCCTGGCTTCCCGTGCCTTTGGCGATGTTTCTAGGAAGAAGTTGCTGCGGCTAAGGTCGAAAAGGTTGCTACCTGTGTTCTCCTTTAGGATTTGCATGGACTCCTGTCTCCCGTTTAGGTCTTTCAACCATTTGGAGTCTATTTTTGTGTGTGGTGTAAGGAAATGGTCCAGTTTCATTCTTCTGCATGTGGCTGTCCAATTTTCCCAACACCATTTGTTGAAGAGACTGTCTTTTTGCCATTGGACATTCTTTCCTGCTTTGTCAACAATAAGTTGACCATAGAGTTGAGGGTCCATTTCTGGGCTCTCGATTCTGTTCCATTGACCGATGTGTCTGTTTTTGTGCCAGTACCATAGTGTCTTGATGATCACAGCTTTGTAATAGAGCTGGAAGTCCGGAATTGTGATGCCGCCAGCTTTGCTTTTCTTTTTCAGTATTCCTCTGGCTATTCTGGGTCTCTTCTGGTTCCATACAAATTTTAGGATTCTTTGTTCCATTTCTTTGAAAAAAGTGGATGGTATTTTGATGGGGATTGCATTGAATGTGTCGATTGCTCTAGGTAGCATTGACATCTTCACAATGTTGATTCTCCCAATCCATGAGCATGGAACGTTTTTCCCTTTCTTTGTGTCTTCTTCAATTTCTTTCATGAGTATTTTATCGTTTTCTGAGTACACATCCTTTGCCTCTTTGGTTAGATTTCTTCCTAGGTATCGAATGGTTTTGGGTGTAATTGTAAATGGGATCGACTCCTTGATTTGTCTCTCTTCTGTCTTGTTGTTGGTGTATAGGAATGCCACTGATTTCTGTGCACTGATTTTATATCCTGCTACTTGACTGAATTCCTGTATGAGTTCTAGCAGCTTTGGGGTGGAGTCTTTTGGGTTTTCCACATACAGTATCATATCATCTGCCAAGAGTGAGAGTTTGACTTCCTCTTTGCCGTTTTGGATGCCTTTGATTTCTTTTTGTTGTCTGATTGCTGTGGCTACGACTTCTAATACTATGTGGAATAGCAGTGGTGCGAGTGGACATCCGTGCCGCGTTCCTGACCTTAGGGGAAAAGCTCTCAGCCTTTCCCCATTGAGAATGATATTCGCTGTAGGTTTTTCATAGATGGCTTTTATGATGTTGAGGTATGGACCCTCTATCCCTATACTCTGAAGAGTTTTGATCAAGAAAGGATGTTGTACTTTGTCAAATGCTTTTTCTGCATCTATGGAGAGGATCCTATGATTCTTGTTCTTTCTTTTGTTAATGTATGGTATCACGTTGATTGATTTGCGGATGTTGAACCAGCCTTGCAGCCCAGGACTAAATCCCTCTTGGTCCTGGTGAATAATCCTTTTAATGTACTGTTGGATCCTATTGGCTAGGGTTTTGGTGAGAATTTTCGCATCCATGTTCATCAAGGATCTTGGTGTGTAATTCTCCTTTTGGATGGGGTCTTTGTCTGGTTTTGGGATCAAGGTAATGCTGGCCTCATAAAATGAGTTTGGAAGTTTCCCTTCCATTTCTATTTTTTGGAACATTTTCAGGAGAATAGGTATTAATTCCTCTTGAAATGTCTGATAGAATTCCCCTGGGAAGCCATCTGGCCCTGGGCTTTTGTTTCTTGGGAGATTTTTGATGACTGTTTCAATTTCCTTCGTGGTTATAGGTCTGTTCAGGTTTTCTATTTCTTCCTGGCTCAATTTTGGTAGTTGATACATGTCTAGGAATGCACCGATTTCTTCCAGGTTATCTAATTTGCTGGCATAGAGTTGCTCATAATATGTTCTTATAGTTGTTTGTATTGCTTTGGTGTTGGTTGTGATCTCTCCTCTTTCATTCATGATTTTGTTGATTTGGGTCATTTCTCTTTTCTTTTTGATCAGTCTGGCCAGGGGTTTATCAATCTTGTTAATTCTTTCAAAGAACCAGCTCCTAGTTTCGTTGATCTGTTCTCCTGTTCTTTTGGTTTCTAGTTCATTGATTTCTGCTCTGATCTTTATGATTTCTCTTCTCCTGCTGGGTTTAGGCTTTATTTGCTGTTCTTTCTCCAGCTCCTTTAGGTGTAGGGTTAGGTTGTGTATTTGAGACCTTTCTTGTTTCTTGAGAAAGGCATGTATTGCTATATACTTTCCTCTCAGGACTGCCTTTGCTGTATCCCAAAGATTTTGAACAGTTGTGTTTCCATTTTCATTGGTTTCCATGAATTTTTTTAATTCTTCTTTAATTTCTTGGTTGACCCATTCATTCTTTGGTAGGATGCTCTTTAGCCTCCATGTATTTGAGTTCCTTCCGACTTTCCTCTTGTGGTTGAGTTCTAGTCTCAAAGCATTGTGGTCTGAAAATATGCAGGGAATGATCCCAATCTTTTGGTACCGATTGAGACCTGATTTGTGACCTGGGATGTGATCAATTCTGGAGAATGTTCCATGGGCACTAGAGAAGAATGTGTATTCCGTTGCTTTGGGATGGAATGCTCTGAATATGTCTGTGAAGTCCATTTGGTCCAGTGTGTCATTTAAAGTCTTTATTTCCTTGTTGATCTTTTGCTTAGATGATCTGTCCATTTCAGTCAGGGGGGTGTTAAAGTCCCCCACTATTATTGTATTGTTGTCAATGTGTTTCTTTGCTTTTGTTATTAATTGCCTTATATAACTGGCTGCTCCCATGTTCGGGGCATACATATTTACAATTGTTAGATCTTCTTGTTGGATAGACCCTTTAAGTAGGATATAGTGTCCTTCCTCATCTCTTGTTACAGTCTTTGTTTTAAAATCTAGTTTGTCTGATATAAGGATTGCCACCCCAGCTTTCTTTTGGTGTCCATTAGCATGGTAAGTGGTTTTCCACCCCCTCACTTTCAATCTGGGGGTGTCTTTCGGTCTAAAAGGAGTCTCTTGCAGACAGCATATGGATGGGTCTTGTTTTTTAATCCAATCTGATAGCCTGTGTCTTTTGTTTTCCGTTGTTGTTGTTGTTTTGGCTTTTTTTTTTTAATTGTTATCTTAATCACCATATATTACATCATTAGTTTTTGGTGCAGTGTTCCACGATTCATTGTTTGTTCATAACACCCAGTGCTCCATGCAGAACGTGCCCCCCTCAATACCCATCACCAGGCTAACCCATCCCCCTACGCCCCTCCCCTCTAGAACCCTCCGTTTGTTTTTCAGAGTCCTTCATCTCTCATGGTTCGTCTCCCCCTCTGACATACTCCCCTTTTCTTCCTCTCCTGTTATCTTCTTCTTTGTCTTTTTTCTTAAAATATGTTGCGTCAACAGTCTTTCACCATTCACAGCGCTCACCGTAGCACATACCCTCCCCAATGTCTATCACCCAGCCACCCCATCCCTCCCACCCCCAACCACTCCAGTAACACTCAGCTTCTTTCCTGAGATTAAGAATTCCTCATATCAGTGAGGTCATGGGATACGTGTCTTTCTCTGATTGACTTATTTCACTCAGCATAACACCCTCCAGTTCCATCCACGTCGTTGCAAATGGCAAGGTCTCATTCCTTTTGATGGCTGCCTAATATTCCATTGTGTATATATACCACCTCTTCTTTAGCCATTCATCTGTCGATGGGCATCTTGGCTCTTTCCACCGTTTGGCTATGGTGGACATTGCTGCTATAATCATTGGGGTACACGTACCCCTTCGGGTCCCTACATTTGTATCTTTGTGGTCAATACCCAGTAGTGCAATTGCTGGATCGAACGGTAGCTCTAATTTCAACTGTTTGAGGAACCTCCATACTGTTTTCCAGAGGGGTTGCCCCAGCTTGCATTCCCACCAACAGTGGAGGAGGGTTCCCCTTTCTCCACATCCCCGCCAACATCTGTCGTTCCCTGACTTGTTAATTTTAGCCATTCTGACGGGTGTGAGGTGGTATCTCATGGAGGTTTTGATTTGGATTTCCCTGATGCCGAGCGATGTTGAGCACTTTTTCATGTGCCTCTTGGCCATTTGGATGTCTTCTTTGGAGAGATGTCTGTTCATGTCTTCTGCCCCTTTCTTGATTGGATTATTTGTTCTTTGGGTGTTGAGTTTGATAAGTTCTTTATAGATTTTGGATACTAGCCCTTTGTCTGATAGGTCATTTGCAAATATTTTCTCCCATTCTGTCGGTTGTCTTTTGGATTTGTGGACTGTTTCTTTTGCTGTGCAAAAGCTTTTTATCTTGATGAAATCCCAATAGTTCATTTTTGCCCTGGCTTCCCGTGCCTTTGGCGATGTTTCTAGGAAGAAGTTGCTGCGGCTAAGGTCGAAAAGGTTGCTACCTGTGTTCTCCTTTAGGATTTGCATGGACTCCTGTCTCCCGTTTAGGTCTTTCAACCATTTGGAGTCTATTTTTGTGTGTGGTGTAAGGAAATGGTTCAGTTTCATTCTTCTGCATGTGGCTGTCCAATTTTCCCAACACCATTTGTTGAAGAGACTGTCTTTTTGCCATTGGACATTCTTTCCTGCTTTGTCAACAATAAGTTGACCATAGAGTTGAGGGTCCATTTCTGGGCTCTCGATTCTGTTCCATTGACCGATGTGTCTGTTTTTGTGCCAGTACCATAGTGTCTTGATGATCACAGCTTTGTAATAGAGCTGGAAGTCCGGAATTGTGATGCCGCCAGCTTTGCTTTTCTTTTTCAGTATTCCTCTGGCTATTCTGGGTCTCTTCTGGTTCCATACAAATTTTAGGATTCTTTGTTCCATTTCTTTGAAAAAAGTGGATGGTATTTTGATGGGGATTGCATTGAATGTGTCGATTGCTCTAGGTAGCATTGACATCTTCACAATGTTGATTCTCCCAATCCATGAGCATGGAACGTTTTTCCCTTTCTTTGTGTCTTCTTCAATTTCTTTCATGAGTATTTTATCGTTTTCTGAGTACACATCCTTTGCCTCTTTGGTTAGATTTCTTCCTAGGTATCGAATGGTTTTGGGTGTAATTGTAAATGGGATCGACTCCTTGATTTGTCTCTCTTCTGTCTTGTTGTTGGTGTATAGGAATGCCACTGATTTCTGTGCACTGATTTTATATCCTGCTACTTGACTGAATTCCTGTATGAGTTCTAGCAGCTTTGGGGTGGAGTCTTTTGGGTTTTCCACATACAGTATCATATCATCTGCCAAGAGTGAGAGTTTGACTTCCTCTTTGCCGTTTTGGATGCCTTTGATTTCTTTTTGTTGTCTGATTGCTGTGGCTACGACTTCTAATACTATGTGGAATAGCAGTGGTGCGAGTGGACATCCGTGCCGCGTTCCTGACCTTAGGGGAAAAGCTCTCAGCCTTTCCCCATTGAGAATGATATTCGCTGTAGGTTTTTCATAGATGGCTTTTATGATGTTGAGGTATGTACCCTCTATCCCTATACTCTGAAGAGTTTTGATCAAGAAAGGATGTTGTACTTTGTCAAATGCTTTTTCTGCATCTATGGAGAGGATCCTATGATTCTTGTTCTTTCTTTTGTTAATGTATGGTATCACGTTGATTGATTTGCGGATGTTGAACCAGCCTTGCAGCCCAGGACTAAATCCCTCTTGGTCCTGGTGAATAATCCTTTTAATGTACTGTTGGATCCTATTGGCTAGGGTTTTGGTGAGAATTTTCGCATCCATGTTCATCAAGGATCTTGGTGTGTAATTCTCCTTTTGGATGGGGTCTTTGTCTGGTTTTGGGATCAAGGTAATGCTGGCCTCATAAAATGAGTTTGGAAGTTTCCCTTCCATTTCTATTTTTTGGAACATTTTCAGGAGAATAGGTATTAATTCCTCTTGAAATGTCTGATAGAATTCCCCTGGGAAGCCATCTGGCCCTGGGCTTTTGTTTCTTGGGAGATTTTTGATGACTGTTTCAATTTCCTTCGTGGTTATAGGTCTGTTCAGGTTTTCTATTTCTTCCTGGCTCAATTTTGGTAGTTGATACATGTCTAGGAATGCACCCATTTCTTCCAGGTTATCTAATTTGCTGGCATAGAGTTGCTCATAATATGTTCTTATAGTTGTTTGTATTGCTTTGGTGTTGGTTGTGATCTCTCCTCTTTCATTCATGATTTTGTTGATTTGGGTCATTTCTCTTTTCTTTTTGATCAGTCTGGCCAGGGGTTTATCAATCTTGTTAATTCTTTCAAAGAACCAGCTCCTAGTTTCGTTGATCTGTTCTCCTGTTCTTTTGGTTTCTAGTTCATTGATTTCTGCTCTGATCTTTATGATTTCTCTTCTCCTGCTGGGTTTAGGCTTTATTTGCTGTTCTTTCTCCAGCTCCTTTAGGTGTAGGGTTAGGTTGTGTATTTGAGACCTTTCTTGTTTCTTGAGAAAGGCATGTATTGCTATATACTTTCCTCTCAGGACTGCCTTTGCTGTATCCCAAAGATTTTGAACAGTTGTGTTTCCATTTTCATTGGTTTCCATGAATTTTTTTAATTCTTCTTTAATTTCTTGGTTGACCCATTCATTCTTTGGTAGGATGCTCTTTAGCCTCCATGTATTTGAGTTCCTTCCGACTTTCCTCTTGTGGTTGAGTTCTAGTCTCAAAGCATTGTGGTCTGAAAATATGCAGGGAATGATCCCAATCTTTTGGTACCGATTGAGACCTGATTTGTGACCTGGGATGTGATCAATTCTGGAGAATGTTCCATGGGCACTAGAGAAGAATGTGTATTCCGTTGCTTTGGGATGGAATGCTCTGAATATGTCTGTGAAGTCCATTTGGTCCAGTGTGTCATTTAAAGTCTTTATTTCCTTGTTGATCTTTTGCTTAGATGATCTGTCCATTTCAGTCAGGGGGGTGTTAAAGTCCCCCACTATTATTGTATTGTTGTCAATGTGTTTCTTTGCTTTTGTTATTAATTGCCTTATATAACTGGCTGCTCCCATGTTCGGGGCATACATATTTACAATTGTTAGATCTTCTTGTTGGATAGACCCTTTAAGTAGGATATAGTGTCCTTCCTCATCTCTTGTTACAGTCTTTGTTTTAAAATCTAGTTTGTCTGATATAAGGATTGCCACCCCAGCTTTCTTTTGTTGTCCATTAGCATGGTAAGTGGTTTTCCACCCCCTCACTTTCAATCTGGGGGTGTCTTTCGGTCTAAAAGGAGTCTCTTGCAGACAGCATATGGATGGGTCTTGTTTTTTAATCCAATCTGATAGCCTGTGTCTTTTGTTTTCCGTTGTTGTTGTTGTTTTGGCTTTTTTTTTTAATTGTTATCTTAATCACCATATATTACATCATTAGTTTTTGGTGCAGTGTTCCACGATTCATTGTTTGTTCATAACACCCAGTGCTCCATGCAGAACGTGCCCCCCTCAATACCCATCACCAGGCTAACCCATCCCCCTACGCCCCTCCCCTCTAGAACCCTCCGTTTGTTTTTCAGAGTCCTTCATCTCTCATGGTTCGTCTCCCCCTCTGACATACTCCCCTTTTCTTCCTCTCCTGTTATCTTCTTCTTTGTCTTTTTTCTTAAAATATGTTGCGTCAACAGTCTTGCACCATTCACAGCGCTCACCGTAGCACATACCCTCCCCAATGTCTATCACCCAGCCACCCCATCCCTCCCACCCCCAACCACTCCAGTAACACTCAGCTTCTTTCCTGAGATTAAGAATTCCTCATATCAGTGAGGTCATGGGATACGTGTCTTTCTCTGATTGACTTATTTCACTCAGCATAACACCCTCCAGTTCCATCCACGTCGTTGCAAATGGCAAGGTCTCATTCCTTTTGATGGCTGCCTAATATTCCATTGTGTATATATACCACCTCTTCTTTAGCCATTCATCTGTCGATGGGCATCTTGGCTCTTTCCACCGTTTGGCTATGGTGGACATTGCTGCTATAATCATTGGGGTACACGTACCCCTTCGGGTCCCTACATTTGTATCTTTGTGGTCAATACCCAGTAGTGCAATTGCTGGATCGAACGGTAGCACTAATTTCAACTGTTTGAGGAACCTCCATACTGTTTTCCAGAGGGGTTGCCCCAGCTTGCATTCCCACCAACAGTGGAGGAGGGTTCCCCTTTCTCCACATCCCCGCCAACATCTGTCGTTCCCTGACTTGTTAATTTTAGCCATTCTGACGGGTGTGAGGTGGTATCTCATGGAGGTTTTGATTTGGATTTCCCTGATGCCGAGCGATGTTGAGCACTTTTTCATGTGCCTCTTGGCCATTTGGATGTCTTCTTTGGAGAGATGTCTGTTCATGTCTTCTGCCCCTTTCTTGATTGGATTATTTGTTCTTTGGGTGTTGAGTTTGATAAGTTCTTTATAGATTTTGGATACTAGCCCTTTGTCTGATAGGTCATTTGCAAATATTTTCTCCCATTCTGTCGGTTGTCTTTTGGATTTGTGGACTGTTTCTTTTGCTGTGCAAAAGCTTTTTATCTTGATGAAATCCCAATAGTTCATTTTTGCCCTGGCTTCCCGTGCCTTTGGCGATGTTTCTAGGAAGAAGTTGCTGCGGCTAAGGTCGAAAAGGTTGCTACCTGTGTTCTCCTTTAGGATTTGCATGGACTCCTGTCTCCCGTTTAGGTCTTTCAACCATTTGGAGTCTATTTTTGTGTGTGGTGTAAGGAAATGGTCCAGTTTCATTCTTCTGCATGTGGCTGTCCAATTTTCCCAACACCATTTGTTGAAGAGACTGTCTTTTTGCCATTGGACATTCTTTCCTGCTTTGTCAACAATAAGTTGACCATAGAGTTGAGGGTCCATTTCTGGGCTCTCGATTCTGTTCCATTGACCGATGTGTCTGTTTTTGTGCCAGTACCATAGTGTCTTGATGATCACAGCTTTGTAATAGAGCTGGAAGTCCGGAATTGTGATGCCGCCAGCTTTGCTTTTCTTTTTCAGTATTCCTCCTGCTATTCTGGGTCTCTTCTGGTTCCATACAAATTTTAGGATTCTTTGTTCCATTTCTTTGAAAAAAGTGGATGGTATTTTGATGGGGATTGCATTGAATGTGTCGATTGCTCTAGGTAGCATTGACATCTTCACAATGTTGATTCTCCCAATCCATGAGCATGGAACGTTTTTCCCTTTCTTTGTGTCTTCTTCAATTTCTTTCATGAGTATTTTATCGTTTTCTGAGTACACATCCTTTGCCTCTTTGTTTAGATTTCTTCCTAGGTATCGAATGGTTTTGGGTGTAATTGTAAATGGGATCGACTCCTTGATTTGTCTCTCTTCTGTCTTGTTGTTGGTGTATAGGAATGCCACTGATTTCTGTTCATTGATTTTATATCCTGCTACTTGACTGAATTCCTGTATGAGTTCTAGCAGCTTTGGGGTGGAGTCTTTTGGGTTTTCCACATACAGTATCATATCATCTGCCAAGAGTGAGAGTTTGACTTCCTCTTTGCCGTTTTGGATGCCTTTGATTTCCTTTTGTTGTCTGATTGCTGTGGCTACGACTTCTAATACTATGTGGAATAGCAGTGGTGCGAGTGGACATCCGTGCCGCGTTCCTGACCTTAGGGGAAAAGCTCTCAGCCTTTCCCCATTGAGAATGATATTCGCTGTAGGTTTTTCATAGATGGCTTTTATGATGTTGAGGTATGTACCCTCTATCCCTATACTCTGAAGAGTTTTGATCAAGAAACGATGTTGTACTTTGTCAAATGCTTTTTCTGCATCTATGGAGAGGATCCTATGATTCTTGTTCTTTCTTTTGTTAATGTATGGTATCACGTTGATTGATTTGCGGATGTTGAACCAGCCTTGCAGCCCAGGACTAAATCCCTCTTGGTCCTGGTGAATAATCCTTTTAATGTACTGTTGGATCCTATTGGCTAGGGTTTTGGTGAGAATTTTCGCATCCATGTTCATCAAGGATCTTGGTGTGTAATTCTCCTTTTGGATGGGGTCTTTGTCTGGTTTTGGGATCAAGGTAATGCTGGCCTCATAAAATGAGTTTGGAAGTTTCCCTTCCATTTCTATTTTTTGGAACATTTTCAGGAGAATAGGTATTAATTCCTCTTGAAATGTCTGATAGAATTCCCCTGGGAAGCCATCTGGCCCTGGGCTTTTGTTTCTTGGGAGATTTTTGATGACTGTTTCAATTTCCTTCGTGGTTATAGGTCTGTTCAGGTTTTCTATTTCTTCCTGGCTCAATTTTGGTAGTTGATACATGTCTAGGAATGCACCCATTTCTTCCAGGTTATCTAATTTGCTGGCATAGAGTTGCTCATAATATGTTCTTATAGTTGTTTGTATTGCTTTGGTGTTGGTTGTGATCTCTCCTCTTTCATTCATGATTTTGTTGATTTGGGTCATTTCTCTTTTCTTTTTGATCAGTCTGGCCAGGGGTTTATCAATCTTGTTAATTCTTTCAAAGAACCAGCTCCTAGTTTCGTTGATCTGTTCTCCTGTTCTTTTGGTTTCTAGTTCATTGATTTCTGCTCTGATCTTTATGATTTCTCTTCTCCTGCTGGGTTTAGGCTTTATTTGCTGTTCTTTCTCCAGCTCCTTTAGGTGTAGGGTTAGGTTGTGTATTTGAGACCTTTCTTGTTTCTTGAGAAAGGCATGTATTGCTATACACTTTCCTCTCAGGACTGCCTTTGCTGTATCCCAAAGATTTTGAACAGTTGTGTTTCCATTTTCATTGGTTTCCATGAATTTATTTAATTCTTCTTTAATTTCTTGGTTGACCCATTCATTCTTTAGTAGGATGCTCTTTAGCCTCCATGTATTTGAGTTCCTTCCGACTTTCCTCTTGTGGTTGAGTTCTAGTCTCAAAGCATTGTGGTCTGAAAATATGCAGGGAATGATCCCAATCTTTTGGTACCGATTGAGACCTGATTTGTGACCTGGGATGTGATCAATTCTGGAGAATGTTCCATGGGCACTAGAGAAGAATGTGTATTCCGTTGCTTTGGGATGGAATGCTCTGAATATGTCTGTGAAGTCCATTTGGTCCAGTGTGTCATTTAAAGTCTTTATTTCCTTGTTGATCTTTTGCTTAGATGATCTGTCCATTTCAGTCAGGGGGGTGTTAAAGTCCCCCACTATTATTGTATTGTTGTCAATGTGTTTCTTTGCTTTTGTTATTAATTGCCTTATATAATTGGCTGCTCCCATGTTCGGGGCATAGATATTTACAATTGTTAGATCTTCTTGTTGGATAGACCCTTTAAGTAGGATATAGTGTCCTTCCTCATCTCTTGTTACAGTCTTTGTTTTAAAATCTAGTTTGTCTGATATAAGGATTGCCACCCCAGCTTTCTTTTGGTGTCCATTAGCATGGTAAGTGGTTTCCCACCCCCTCACTTTCAATCTGGGGGTGTCTTTCGGTCTAAAAGGAGTCTCTTGCAGACAGCATATGGATGGGTCTTGTTTTTTAATCCAATCTGATAGCCTGTGTCTATTGTTTTCGGTTGTTGTTGTTGTTTTGGCTTTTTTTTTTTTTAATTGTTATCTTAATCACCATATATTACATCATTAGTTTTTGGTGCAGTGTTCCACGATTCATTGTTTGTTCATAACACCCAGTGCTCCATGCAGAACGTGCCCCCCTCAATACCCATCACCAGGCTAACCCATCCCCCTACGCCCCTCCCCTCTAGAACCCTCCGTTTGTTTTTCAGAGTCCATCATCTCTCATGGTTCGTCTCCCCCTCTGACATACTCCCCTTTTCTTCCTCTCCTGTTATCTTCTTCTTTGTCTTTTTTCTTAAAATATGTTGCGTTATTTGTTTCAGAAGTACAGATCTGTGATTCAACAGTCTTGCACCATTCACAGCGCTCACCGTAGCACAGACCCTCCCCAATGTCTATCACCCAGCCACCCCATCCCTCCCACCCCCAACCACTCCAGTAACACTCAGTTTCTTTCCTGAGATTAAGAATTCCTCATATCAGTGAGGTCATGGGATACGTGTCTTTCTCTGATTGACTTATTTCACTCAGCATAACACCCTCCAGTTCCATCCACGTCGTTGCAAATGGCAAGGTCTCATTCCTTTTGATGGCTGCATAATATTCCATTGTGTATATATACCACCTCTTCTTTAGCCATTCATCTGTCGATGGGCATCTTGGCTCTTTCCACCGTTTGGCTATGGTGGACATTGCTGCTATAATCATTGGGGTACACGTACCCCTTCGGGTCCCTACATTTGTATCTTTGTGGTCAATACCCAGTAGTGCAATTGCTGGATCGAACGGTAGCTCTAATTTCAACTGTTTGAGGAACCTCCATACTGTTTTCCAGAGGGGTTGCCCCAGCTTGCATTCCCACCAACAGTGGAGGAGGGTTCCCCTTTCTCCACATCCCCGCCAACATCTGTCGTTCCCTGACTTGTTAATTTTAGCCATTCTGACGGGTGTGAGGTGGTATCTCATGGAGGTTTTGATTTGGATTTCCCTGATGCCGAGCGATGTTGAGCACTTTTTCATGTGCCTCTTGGCCATTTGGATGTCTTCTTTGGAGAGATGTCTGTTCATGTCTTCTGCCCCTTTCTTGATTGGATTATTTGTTCTTTGGGTGTTGAGTTTGATAAGTTCTTTATAGATTTTGGATACTAGCCCTTTGTCTGATAGGTCATTTGCAAATATTTTCTCCCACTCTGTCGGTTGTCTTTTGGATTTGTGGACTGTTTCTTTTGCTGTGCAAAAGCTTTTTATCTTGATGAAATCCCAATAGTTCATTTTTGCCCTGGCTTCCCGTGCCTTTGGCGATGTTTCTAGGAAGAAGTTGCTGCGGCTAAGGTCGAAAAGGTTGCTACCTGTGTTCTCCTTTAGGATTTGGATGGACTCCTGTCTCCCGTTGAGGTCTTTCAACCATTTGGAGTCTATTTTTGTGTGTGGTGTAAGGAAATGGTCCAGTTTCATTCTTCTGCATGTGGCTGTCCAATTTTCCCAACACCATTTGTTGAAGAGACTGTCTTTTTGCCATTGGACATTCTTTCCTGCTTTGTCAACATTAAGTTGACCATAGAGTTGAGGGTCCATTTCTGGGCTCTCGATTCTGTTCCATTGACCGATGTGTCTGTTTTTGTGCCAGTACCATAGTGTCTTGATGATCACAGCTTTGTAATAGAGCTGGAAGTCCGGAATTTTGATGCCGCCAGCTTTGCTTTTCTTTTTCAGTATTCCTCTGGCTATTCTGGGTCTCTTCTGGTTCCATACAAATTTTAGGATTCTTTGTTCCATTTCTTTGAAAAAAGTGGATGGTATTTTGATGGGGATTGCATTGAATGTGTCGATTGCTCTAGGTAGCATTGACATCTTCACAATGTTGACTCTCCCAATCCATGAGCATGGAACGTTTTTCGCTTTCTTTGTGTCTTCTTCAATTTCTTTCATGAGTATTTTATCGTTTTCTGAGTACACATCCTTTGCCTCTTTGGTTAGATTTCTTCCTAGGTATCGAATCTTTTTGGGTGTAATTGTAAATGGGATCGACTCCTTGATTTGTCTCTCTTCTGTCTTGTTGTTGGTGTATAGGAATGCCACTGATTTCTGTGCATTGATTTTATATCCTGCTACTTGACTGAATTCCTGCATGAGTTCTAGCAGCTTTGGGGTGGAGTCTTTTGGGTTTTCCACATACAGTATCATATCATCTGCCAAGAGTGAGAGTTTGACTTCCTCTTTGCCGTTTTGGATGCCTTTGATTTCTTTTTGTTGTCTGATTGCTGTGGCTACGACTTCTAATACTATGTGGAATAGCAGTGGTGCGAGTGGACATCCGTGCCGCGTTCCTGACCTTAGGGGAAAGGCTCTCAGCCTTTCCCCATTGAGAATGATATTCGCTGTAGGTTTTTCATAGATGGCTTTTATGATGTTGAGGTATGTACCCTCTATCCCTATACTCTGAAGAGTTTTGATCAAGAAAGGATGTTGTACTTTGTCAAATGCTTTTTCTGCATCTATGGAGAGGATCCTATGATTCTTGTTCTTTCTTTTGTTAATGTATGGTATCACGTTGATTGATTTGCGGATGTTGAACCAGCCTTGCAGCCCAGGACTAAATCCCTCTTGGTCCTGGTGAATAATCCTTTTAATGTACTGTTGGATCCTATTGGCTAGGGTTTTGGTGAGAATTTTCGCATCCATGTTCATCAAGGATCTTGGTGTGTAATTCTCCTTTTGGATGGGGTCTTTGTCTGGTTTTGGGATCAAGGTAATGCTGGCCTCATAAAATGAGTTTGGAAGTTTCCCTTCCATTTCTATTTTTTGGAACATTTTCAGGAGAATAGGTATTAATTCCTCTTGAAATGTCTGATAGAATTCCCCTGGGAAGCCATCTGGCCCTGGGCTTTTGTTTCTTGGGAGATTTTTGATGACTGTTTCAATTTCCTTCGTGGTTATAGGTCTGTTCAGGTTTTCTATTTCTTCCTGGCTCAATTTTGGTAGTTGATACATCTCTAGGAATGCACCCATTTCTTCCAGGTTATCTAATTTGCTGGCATAGAGTTGCTCATAATATGTTCTTATAGTTGTTTGTATTGCTTTGGTGTTGGTTGTGATCTCTCCTCTTTCATTCATGATTTTGTTGATTTGGGTCATTTCTCTTTTCTTTTTGATCAGTCTGGCCAGGGGTTTATCAATCTTGTTAATTCTTTCAAAGAACCAGCTCCTAGTTTCGTTGATCTGTTCTCCTGTTCTTTTGGTTTCTAGTTCATTGATTTCTGCTCTGATCTTTATGATTTCTCTTCTCCTGCTGGGTTTAGGCTTTATTTGCTGTTCTTTCTCCAGCTCCTTTAGGTGTAGGGTTAGGTTGTGTATTTGAGACCTTTCTTGTTTCTTGAGAAAGGCATGTATTGCTATATACTTTCCTCTCAGGACTGCCTTTGCTGTATCCCAAAGATTTTGAACAGTTGTGTTTCCATTTTCATTGGTTTCCATGAATTTTTTTAATTCTTCTTTAATTTCTTGGTTGACCCATTCATTCTTTAGTAGGATGCTCTTTAGCCTCCATGTATTTGAGTTCCTTCCGACTTTCCTCTTGTGGTTGAGTTCTAGTCTCAAAGCATTGTGGTCTGAAAATATGCAGGGAATGATCCCAATCTTTTGGTACCGATTGAGACCTGATTTGTGACCTGGGATGTGATCAATTCTGGAGAATGTTCCATGGGCACTAGAGAAGAATGTGTATTCCGTTGCTTTGGGATGGAATGCTCTGAATATGTCTGTGAAGTCCATTTGGTCCAGTGTTTCATTTAAAGTCTTTATTTCCTTGTTGATCTTTTGCTTAGATGATCTGTCCATTTCAGTCAGGGGGGTGTTAAAGTCCCCCACTATTATTGTATTGTTGTCAATGTGTTTCTTTGCTTTTGTTATTAATTGCCTTATATAATTGGCTGCTCCCATGTTCGGGGCATAGATATTTACAATTGTTAGATCTTCTTGTTGGATAGACCCTTTAAGTAGGATATAGTGTCCTTCCTCATCTCTTGTTACAGTCTTTGTTTTAAAATCTAGTTTGTCTGATATAAGGATTGCCACCCCAGCTTTCTTTTGGTGTCCATTAGCATGGTAAGTGGTTTTCCACCCCCTCACTTTCAATCTGGGGGTGTCTTTCGGTCTAAAAGGAGTCTCTTGCAGACAGCATATGGATGGGTCTTGTTTTTTAATCCAATCTGATAGCCTGTGTCTTTTGTTTTCTGTTGTTGTTGTTGTTTTGGCTTTTTTTTTTAATTGTTATCTTAATCACCATATATTACATCATTAGTTTTTGGTGCAGTGTTCCACGATTCATTGTTTGTTCATAACACCCAGTGCTCCATGCAGAACGTGCCCCCCTCAATACCCATCACCAGGCTAACCCATCCCCCTACGCCCCTCCCCTCTAGAACCCTCCGTTTGTTTTTCAGAGTCCTTCATCTCTCATGGTTCGTCTCCCCCTCTGACATACTCCCCTTTTCTTCCTCTCCTGTTATCTTCTTCTTTGTCTTTTTTCTTAAAATATGTTGCGTCAACAGTCTTGCACCATTCACAGCGCTCACCGTAGCACATACCCTCCCCAATGTCTATCACCCAGCCACCCCATCCCTCCCACCCCCAACCACTCCAGTAACACTCAGTTTCTTTCCTGAGATTAAGAATTCCTCATATCAGTGAGGTCATGGGATACGTGTCTTTCTCTGATTGACTTATTTCACTCAGCATAACACCCTCCAGTTCCATCCACGTCGTTGCAAATGGCAAGGTCTCATTCCTTTTGATGGCTGCCTAATATTCCATTGTGTATATATACCACCTCTTCTTTAGCCATTCATCTGTCGATGGGCATCTTGGCTCTTTCCACCGTTTGGCTATGGTGGACATTGCTGCTATAATCATTGGGGTACACGTACCCCTTCGGGTCCCTACATTTGTATCTTTGTGGTCAATACCCAGTAGTGCAATTGCTGGATCGAACGGTAGCTCTAATTTCAACTGTTTGAGGAACCTCCATACTGTTTTCCAGAGGGGTTGCCCCAGCTTGCATTCCCACCAACAGTGGAGGAGGGTTCCCCTTTCTCCACATCCCCGCCAACATCTGTCGTTCCCTGACTTGTTAATTTTAGCCATTCTGACGGGTGTGAGGTGGTATCTCATGGAGGTTTTGATTTGGATTTCCCTGATGCCGAGCGATGTTGAGCACTTTTTCATGTGCCTCTTGGCCATTTGGATGTCTTCTTTGGAGAGATGTCTGTTCATGTCTTCTGCCCCTTTCTTGATTGGATTATTTGTTCTTTGGGTGTTGAGTTTGATAAGTTCTTTATAGATTTTGGATACTAGCCCTTTGTCTGATAGGTCATTTGCAAATATTTTCTCCCATTCTGTCGGTTGTCTTTTGGATTTGTGGACTGTTTCTTTTGCTGTGCAAAAGCTTTTTATCTTGATGAAATCCCAATAGTTCATTTTTGCCCTGGCTTCCCGTGCCTTTGGCGATGTTTCTAGGAAGAAGTTGCTGCGGCTAAGGTCGAAAAGGTTGCTACCTGTGTTCTCCTTTAGGATTTGCATGGACTCCTGTCTCCCGTTTAGGTCTTTCAACCATTTGGAGTCTATTTTTGTGTGTGGTGTAAGGAAATGGTCCAGTTTCATTCTTCTGCATGTGGCTGTCCAACTTTCCCAACACCATTTGTTGAAGAGACTGTCTTTTTGCCATTGGACATTCTTTCCTGCTTTGTCAACAATAAGTTGACCATAGAGTTGAGGGTCCATTTCTGGGCTCTCGATTCTGTTCCATTGACCGATGTGTCTGTTTTTGTGCCAGTACCATAGTGTCTTGATGATCACAGCTTTGTAATAGAGCTGGAAGTCCGGAATTGTGATGCCGCCAGCTTTGCTTTTCTTTTTCAGTATTCCTCTGGCTATTCTGGGTCTCTTCTGGTTCCATACAAATTTTAGGATTCTTTGTTCCATTTCTTTGAAAAAAGTGGATGGTATTTTGATGGGGATTGCATTGAATGTGTCGATTGCTCTAGGTAGCATTGACATCTTCACAATGTTGATTCTCCCAATCCATGAGCATGGAACGTTTTTCCCTTTCTTTGTGTCTTCTTCAATTTCTTTCATGAGTATTTTATCGTTTTCTGAGTACACATCCTTTGCCTCTTTGGTTAGATTTCTTCCTAGGTATCGAATGGTTTTGGGTGTAATTGTAAATGGGATCGACTCCTTGATTTGTCTCTCTTCTGTCTTGTTGTTGGTGTATAGGAATGCCACTGATTTCTGTGCACTGATTTTATATCCTGCTACTTGACTGAATTCCTGTATGAGTTCTAGCAGCTTTGGGGTGGAGTCTTTTGGGTTTTCCACATACAGTATCATATCATCTGCCAAGAGTGAGAGTTTGACTTCCTCTTTGCCGTTTTGGATGCCTTTGATTTCTTTTTGTTGTCTGATTGCTGTGGCTACGACTTCTAATACTATGTGGAATAGCAGTGGTGCGAGTGGACATCCGTGCCGCGTTCCTGACCTTAGGGGAAAAGCTCTCAGCCTTTCCCCATTGAGAATGATATTCGCTGTAGGTTTTTCATAGATGGCTTTTATGATGTTGAGGTATGGACCCTCTATCCCTATACTCTGAAGAGTTTTGATCAAGAAAGGATGTTGTACTTTGTCAAATGCTTTTTCTGCATCTATGGAGAGGATCCTATGATTCTTGTTCTTTCTTTTGTTAATGTATGGTATCACGTTGATTGATTTGCGGATGTTGAACCAGCCTTGCAGCCCAGGACTAAATCCCTCTTGGTCCTGGTGAATAATCCTTTTAATGTACTGTTGGATCCTATTGGCTAGGGTTTTGGTGAGAATTTTCGCATCCATGTTCATCAAGGATCTTGGTGTGTAATTCTCCTTTTGGATGGGGTCTTTGTCTGGTTTTGGGATCAAGGTAATGCTGGCCTCATAAAATGAGTTTGGAAGTTTCCCTTCCATTTCTATTTTTTGGAACATTTTCAGGAGAATAGGTATTAATTCCTCTTGAAATGTCTGATAGAATTCCCCTGGGAAGCCATCTGGCCCTGGGCTTTTGTTTCTTGGGAGATTTTTGATGACTGTTTCAATTTCCTTCGTGGTTATAGGTCTGTTCAGGTTTTCTATTTCTTCCTGGCTCAATTTTGGTAGTTGATACATCTCTAGGAATGCACCCATTTCTTCCAGGTTATCTAATTTGCTGGCATAGAGTTGCTCATAATATGTTCTTATAGTTGTTTGTATTGCTTTGGTGTTGGTTGTGATCTCTCCTCTTTCATTCATGATTTTGTTGATTTGGGTCATTTCTCTTTTCTTTTTGATCAGTCTGGCCAGGGGTTTATCAATCTTGTTAATTCTTTCAAAGAACCAGCTCCTAGTTTCGTTGATCTGTTCTCCTGTTCTTTTGGTTTCTAGTTCATTGATTTCTGCTCTGATCTTTATGATTTCTCTTCTCCTGCTGGGTTTAGGCTTTATTTGCTGTTCTTTCTCCAGCTCCTTTAGGTGTAGGGTTAGGTTGTGTATTTGAGACCTTTCTTGTTTCTTGAGAAAGGCATGTATTGCTATATACTTTCCTCTCAGGACTGCCTTTGCTGTATCCCAAAGATTTTGAACAGTTGTGTTTCCATTTTCATTGGTTTCCATGAATTTTTTTAATTCTTCTTTAATTTCTTGGTTGACCCATTCATTCTTTAGTAGGATGCTCTTTAGCCTCCATGTATTTGAGTTCCTTCCGACTTTCCTCTTGTGGTTGAGTTCTAGTCTCAAAGCATTGTGGTCTGAAAATATGCAGGGAATGATCCCAATCTTTTGGTACCGATTGAGACCTGATTTGTGACCTGGGATGTGATCAATTCTGGAGAATGTTCCATGGGCACTAGAGAAGAATGTGTATTCCGTTGCTTTGGGATGGAATGCTCTGAATATGTCTGTGAAGTCCATTTGGTCCAGTGTGTCATTTAAAGTCTTTATTTCCTTGTTGATCTTTTGCTTAGATGATCTGTCCATTTCAGTCAGGGGGGTGTTAAAGTCCCCCACTATTATTGTATTGTTGTCAATGTGTTTCTTTGCTTTTGTTATTAATTGCCTTATATAACTGGCTGCTCCCATGTTCGGGGCATAGATATTTACAATTGTTAGATCTTCTTGTTGGATAGACCCTTTAAGTAGGATATAGTGTCCTTCCTCATCTCTTGTTACAGTCTTTGTTTTAAAATCTAGTTTGTCTGATATAAGGATTGCCACCCCAGCTTTCTTTTGGTGTCCATTAGCATGGTAAGTGGTTTTCCACCCCCTCACTTTCAATCTGGGGGTGTCTTTCGGTCTAAAAGGAGTCTCTTGCAGACAGCATATGGATGGGTCTTGTTTTTTAATCCAATCTGATAGCCTGTGTCTTTTGTTTTCTGTTGTTGTTGTTGTTTTGGCTTTTTTTTTTAATTGTTATCTTAATCACCATATATTACATCATTAGTTTTTGGTGCAGTGTTCCACGATTCATTGTTTGTTCATAACACCCAGTGCTCCATGCAGAACGTGCCCCCCTCAATACCCATCACCAGGCTAACCCATCCCCCTACGCCCCTCCCCTCTAGAACCCTCCGTTTGTTTTTCAGAGTCCTTCATCTCTCATGGTTCGTCTCCCCCTCTGACATACTCCCCTTTTCTTCCTCTCCTGTTATCTTCTTCTTTGTCTTTTTTCTTAAAATATGTTGCGTCAACAGTCTTGCACCATTCACAGCGCTCACCGTAGCACATACCCTCCCCAATGTCTATCACCCAGCCACCCCATCCCTCCCACCCCCAACCACTCCAGTAACACTCAGTTTCTTTCCTGAGATTAAGAATTCCTCATATCAGTGAGGTCATGGGATACGTGTCTTTCTCTGATTGACTTATTTCACTCAGCATAACACCCTCCAGTTCCATCCACGTCGTTGCAAATGGCAAGGTCTCATTCCTTTTGATGGCTGCCTAATATTCCATTGTGTATATATACCACCTCTTCTTTAGCCATTCATCTGTCGATGGGCATCTTGGCTCTTTCCACCGTTTGGCTATGGTGGACATTGCTGCTATAATCATTGGGGTACACGTACCCCTTCGGGTCCCTACATTTGTATCTTTGTGGTCAATACCCAGTAGTGCAATTGCTGGATCGAACGGTAGCTCTAATTTCAACTGTTTGAGGAACCTCCATACTGTTTTCCAGAGGGGTTGCCCCAGCTTGCATTCCCACCAACAGTGGAGGAGGGTTCCCCTTTCTCCACATCCCCGCCAACATCTGTCGTTCCCTGACTTGTTAATTTTAGCCATTCTGACGGGTGTGAGGTGGTATCTCATGGAGGTTTTGATTTGGATTTCCCTGATGCCGAGCGATGTTGAGCACTTTTTCATGTGCCTCTTGGCCATTTGGATGTCTTCTTTGGAGAGATGTCTGTTCATGTCTTCTGCCCCTTTCTTGATTGGATTATTTGTTCTTTGGGTGTTGAGTTTGATAAGTTCTTTATAGATTTTGGATACTAGCCCTTTGTCTGATAGGTCATTTGCAAATATTTTCTCCCATTCTGTCGGTTGTCTTTTGGTTTTGTGGACTGTTTCTTTTGCTGTGCAAAAGCTTTTTATCTTGATGAAATCCCAATAGTTCATTTTTGCCCTGGCTTCCCGTGCCTTTGGCGATGTTTCTAGGAAGAAGTTGCTGCGGCTAAGGTTGAAAAGGTTGCTACCTGTGTTCTCCTTTAGGATTTGCATGGACTCCTGTCTCCCGTTTAGGTCTTTCAACCATTTGGAGTCTATTTTTGTGTGTGGTGTAAGGAAATGGTCCAGTTTCATTCTTCTGCATGTGGCTGTCCAATTTTCCCAACACCATTTGTTGAAGAGACTGTCTTTTTGCCATTGGACATTCTTTCCTGCTTTGTCAACAATAAGTTGACCATAGAGTTGAGGGTCCATTTCTGGGCTCTCGATTCTGTTCCATTGACCGATGTGTCTGTTTTTGTGCCAGTACCATAGTGTCTTGATGATCACAGCTTTGTAATAGAGCTGGAAGTCCGGAATTGTGATGCCGCCAGCTTTGCTTTTCTTTTTCAGTATTCCTCTGGCTATTCTGGGTCTCTTCTGGTTCCATACAAATTTTAGGATTCTTTGTTCCATTTCTTTGAAAAAAGTGGATGGTATTTTGATGGGGATTGCATTGAATGTGTCGATTGCTCTAGGTAGCATTGACATCTTCACAATGTTGATTCTCCCAATCCATGAGCATGGAACGTTTTTCCCTTTCTTTGTGTCTTCTTCAATTTCTTTCATGAGTATTTTATCGTTTTCTGAGTACACATCCTTTGCCTCTTTGGTTAGATTTCTTCCTAGGTATCGAATGGTTTTGGGTGTAATTGTAAATGGGATCGACTCCTTGATTTGTCTCTCTTCTGTCTTGTTGTTGGTGTATAGGAATGCCACTGATTTCTGTGCACTGATTTTATATCCTGCTACTTGACTGAATTCCTGTATGAGTTCTAGCAGCTTTGGGGTGGAGTCTTTTGGGTTTTCCACATACAGTATCATATCATCTGCCAAGAGTGAGAGTTTGACTTCCTCTTTGCCGTTTTGGATGCCTTTGATTTCTTTTTGTTGTCTGATTGCTGTGGCTACGACTTCTAATACTATGTGGAATAGCAGTGGTGCGAGTGGACATCCGTGCCGCGTTCCTGACCTTAGGGGAAAAGCTCTCAGCCTTTCCCCATTGAGAATGATATTCGCTGTAGGTTTTTCATAGATGGCTTTTATGATGTTGAGGTATGGACCCTCTATCCCTATACTCTGAAGAGTTTTGATCAAGAAAGGATGTTGTACTTTGTCAAATGCTTTTTCTGCATCTATGGAGAGGATCCTATGATTCTTGTTCTTTCTTTTGTTAATGTATGGTATCACGTTGATTGATTTGCGGATGTTGAACCAGCCTTGCAGCCCAGGACTAAATCCCTCTTGGTCCTGGTGAATAATCCTTTTAATGTACTGTTGGATCCTATTGGCTAGGGTTTTGGTGAGAATTTTCGCATCCATGTTCATCAAGGATCTTGGTGTGTAATTCTCCTTTTGGATGGGGTCTTTGTCTGGTTTTGGGATCAAGGTAATGCTGGCCTCATAAAATGAGTTTGGAAGTTTCCCTTCCATTTCTATTTTTTGGAACATTTTCAGGAGAATAGGTATTAATTCCTCTTGAAATGTCTGATAGAATTCCCCTGGGAAGCCATCTGGCCCTGGGCTTTTGTTTCTTGGGAGATTTTTGATGACTGTTTCAATTTCCTTCGTGGTTATAGGTCTGTTCAGGTTTTCTATTTCTTCCTGGCTCAATTTTGGTAGTTGATACATCTCTAGGAATGCACCCATTTCTTCCAGGTTATCTAATTTGCTGGCATAGAGTTGCTCATAATATGTTCTTATAGTTGTTTGTATTGCTTTGGTGTTGGTTGTGATCTCTCCTCTTTCATTCATGATTTTGTTGATTTGGGTCATTTCTCTTTTCTTTTTGATCAGTCTGGCCAGGGGTTTATCAATCTTGTTAATTCTTTCAAAGAACCAGCTCCTAGTTTCGTTGATCTGTTCTCCTGTTCTTTTGGTTTCTAGTTCATTGATTTCTGCTCTGATCTTTATGATTTCTCTTCTCCTGCTGGGTTTAGGCTTTATTTGCTGTTCTTTCTCCAGCTCCTTTAGGTGTAGGGTTAGGTTGTGTATTTGAGACCTTTCTTGTTTCTTGAGAAAGGCATGTATTGCTATATACTTTCCTCTCAGGACTGCCTTTGCTGTATCCCAAAGATTTTGAACAGTTGTGTTTCCATTTTCATTGGTTTCCATGAATTTTTTTAATTCTTCTTTAATTTCTTGGTTGACCCATTCATTCTTTAGTAGGATGCTCTTTAGCCTCCATGTATTTGAGTTCCTTCCGACTTTCCTCTTGTGGTTGAGTTCTAGTCTCAAAGCATTGTGGTCTGAAAATATGCAGGGAATGATCCCAATCTTTTGGTACCGATTGAGACCTGATTTGTGACCTGGGATGTGATCAATTCTGGAGAATGTTCCATGGGCACTAGAGAAGAATGTGTATTCCGTTGCTTTGGGATGGAATGCTCTGAATATGTCTGTGAAGTCCATTTGGTCCAGTGTGTCATTTAAAGTCTTTATTTCCTTGTTGATCTTTTGCTTAGATGATCTGTCCATTTCAGTCAGGGGGGTGTTAAAGTCCCCCACTATTATTGTATTGTTGTCAATGTGTTTCTTTGCTTTTGTTATTAATTGCCTTATATAACTGGCTGCTCCCATGTTCGGGGCATAGATATTTACAATTGTTAGATCTTCTTGTTGGATAGACCCTTTAAGTAGGATATAGTGTCCTTCCTCATCTCTTGTTACAGTCTTTGTTTTAAAATCTAGTTTGTCTGATATAAGGATTGCCACCCCAGCTTTCTTTTGGTGTCCATTAGCATGGTAAGTGGTTTTCCACCCCCTCACTTTCAATCTGGGGGTGTCTTTCGGTCTAAAAGGAGTCTCTTGCAGACAGCATATGGATGGGTCTTGTTTTTTAATCCAATCTGATAGCCTGTGTCTTTTGTTTTCTGTTGTTGTTGTTGTTTTGGCTTTTTTTTTTAATTGTTATCTTAATCACCATATATTACATCATTAGTTTTTGGTGCAGTGTTCCACGATTCATTGTTTGTTCATAACACCCAGTGCTCCATGCAGAACGTGCCCCCCTCAATACCCATCACCAGGCTAACCCATCCCCCTACGCCCCTCCCCTCTAGAACCCTCCGTTTGTTTTTCAGAGTCCTTCATCTCTCATGGTTCGTCTCCCCCTCTGACATACTCCCCTTTTCTTCCTCTCCTGTTATCTTCTTCTTTGTCTTTTTTCTTAAAATATGTTGCGTCAACAGTCTTGCACCATTCACAGCGCTCACCGTAGCACATACCCTCCCCAATGTCTATCACCCAGCCACCCCATCCCTCCCACCCCCAACCACTCCAGTAACACTCAGTTTCTTTCCTGAGATTAAGAATTCCTCATATCAGTGAGGTCATGGGATACGTGTCTTTCTCTGATTGACTTATTTCACTCAGCATAACACCCTCCAGTTCCATCCACGTCGTTGCAAATGGCAAGGTCTCATTCCTTTTGATGGCTGCCTAATATTCCATTGTGTATATATACCACCTCTTCTTTAGCCATTCATCTGTCGATGGGCATCTTGGCTCTTTCCACCGTTTGGCTATGGTGGACATTGCTGCTATAATCATTGGGGTACACGTACCCCTTCGGGTCCCTACATTTGTATCTTTGTGGTCAATACCCAGTAGTGCAATTGCTGGATCGAACGGTAGCTCTAATTTCAACTGTTTGAGGAACCTCCATACTGTTTTCCAGAGGGGTTGCCCCAGCTTGCATTCCCACCAACAGTGGAGGAGGGTTCCCCTTTCTCCACATCCCCGCCAACATCTGTCGTTCCCTGACTTGTTAATTTTAGCCATTCTGACGGGTGTGAGGTGGTATCTCATGGAGGTTTTGATTTGGATTTCCCTGATGCCGAGCGATGTTGAGCACTTTTTCATGTGCCTCTTGGCCATTTGGATGTCTTCTTTGGAGAGATGTCTGTTCATGTCTTCTGCCCCTTTCTTGATTGGATTATTTGTTCTTTGGGTGTTGAGTTTGATAAGTTCTTTATAGATTTTGGATACTAGCCCTTTGTCTGATAGGTCATTTGCAAATATTTTCTCCCATTCTGTCGGTTGTCTTTTGGTTTTGTGGACTGTTTCTTTTGCTGTGCAAAAGCTTTTTATCTTGATGAAATCCCAATAGTTCATTTTTGCCCTGGCTTCCCGTGCCTTTGGCGATGTTTCTAGGAAGAAGTTGCTGCGGCTAAGGTTGAAAAGGTTGCTACCTGTGTTCTCCTTTAGGATTTGCATGGACTCCTGTCTCCCGTTTAGGTCTTTCAACCATTTGGAGTCTATTTTTGTGTGTGGTGTAAGGAAATGGTCCAGTTTCATTCTTCTGCATGTGGCTGTCCAATTTTCCCAACACCATTTGTTGAAGAGACTGTCTTTTTGCCATTGGACATTCTTTCCTGCTTTGTCAACAATAAGTTGACCATAGAGTTGAGGGTCCATTTCTGGGCTCTCGATTCTGTTCCATTGACCGATGTGTCTGTTTTTGTGCCAGTACCATAGTGTCTTGATGATCACAGCTTTGTAATAGAGCTGGAAGTCCGGAATTGTGATGCCGCCAGCTTTGCTTTTCTTTTTCAGTATTCCTCTGGCTATTCTGGGTCTCTTCTGGTTCCATACAAATTTTAGGATTCTTTGTTCCATTTCTTTGAAAAAAGTGGATGGTATTTTGATGGGGATTGCATTGAATGTGTCGATTGCTCTAGGTAGCATTGACATCTTCACAATGTTGATTCTCCCAATCCATGAGCATGGAACGTTTTTCCCTTTCTTTGTGTCTTCTTCAATTTCTTTCATGAGTATTTTATCGTTTTCTGAGTACACATCCTTTGCCTCTTTGGTTAGATTTCTTCCTAGGTATCGAATGGTTTTGGGTGTAATTGTAAATGGGATCGACTCCTTGATTTGTCTCTCTTCTGTCTTGTTGTTGGTGTATAGGAATGCCACTGATTTCTGTGCACTGATTTTATATCCTGCTACTTGACTGAATTCCTGTATGAGTTCTAGCAGCTTTGGGGTGGAGTCTTTTGGGTTTTCCACATACAGTATCATATCATCTGCCAAGAGTGAGAGTTTGACTTCCTCTTTGCCGTTTTGGATGCCTTTGATTTCTTTTTGTTGTCTGATTGCTGTGGCTACGACTTCTAATACTATGTGGAATAGCAGTGGTGCGAGTGGACATCCGTGCCGCGTTCCTGACCTTAGGGGAAAAGCTCTCAGCCTTTCCCCATTGAGAATGATATTCGCTGTAGGTTTTTCATAGATGGCTTTTATGATGTTGAGGTATGGACCCTCTATCCCTATACTCTGAAGAGTTTTGATCAAGAAAGGATGTTGTACTTTGTCAAATGCTTTTTCTGCATCTATGGAGAGGATCCTATGATTCTTGTTCTTTCTTTTGTTAATGTATGGTATCACGTTGATTGATTTGCGGATGTTGAACCAGCCTTGCAGCCCAGGACTAAATCCCTCTTGGTCCTGGTGAATAATCCTTTTAATGTACTGTTGGATCCTATTGGCTAGGGTTTTGGTGAGAATTTTCGCATCCATGTTCATCAAGGATCTTGGTGTGTAATTCTCCTTTTGGATGGGGTCTTTGTCTGGTTTTGGGATCAAGGTAATGCTGGCCTCATAAAATGAGTTTGGAAGTTTCCCTTCCATTTCTATTTTTTGGAACATTTTCAGGAGAATAGGTATTAATTCCTCTTGAAATGTCTGATAGAATTCCCCTGGGAAGCCATCTGGCCCTGGGCTTTTGTTTCTTGGGAGATTTTTGATGACTGTTTCAATTTCCTTCGTGGTTATAGGTCTGTTCAGGTTTTCTATTTCTTCCTGGCTCAATTTTGGTAGTTGATACATCTCTAGGAATGCACCCATTTCTTCCAGGTTATCTAATTTGCTGGCATAGAGTTGCTCATAATATGTTCTTATAGTTGTTTGTATTGCTTTGGTGTTGGTTGTGATCTCTCCTCTTTCATTCATGATTTTGTTGATTTGGGTCATTTCTCTTTTCTTTTTGATCAGTCTGGCCAGGGGTTTATCAATCTTGTTAATTCTTTCAAAGAACCAGCTCCTAGTTTCGTTGATCTGTTCTCCTGTTCTTTTGGTTTCTAGTTCATTGATTTCTGCTCTGATCTTTATGATTTCTCTTCTCCTGCTGGGTTTAGGCTTTATTTGCTGTTCTTTCTCCAGCTCCTTTAGGTGTAGGGTTAGGTTGTGTATTTGAGACCTTTCTTGTTTCTTGAGAAAGGCATGTATTGCTATATACTTTCCTCTCAGGACTGCCTTTGCTGTATCCCAAAGATTTTGAACAGTTGTGTTTCCATTTTCATTGGTTTCCATGAATTTTTTTAATTCTTCTTTAATTTCTTGGTTGACCCATTCATTCTTTAGTAGGATGCTCTTTAGCCTCCATGTATTTGAGTTCCTTCCGACTTTCCTCTTGTGGTTGAGTTCTAGTCTCAAAGCATTGTGGTCTGAAAATATGCAGGGAATGATCCCAATCTTTTGGTACCGATTGAGACCTGATTTGTGACCTGGGATGTGATCAATTCTGGAGAATGTTCCATGGGCACTAGAGAAGAATGTGTATTCCGTTGCTTTGGGATGGAATGCTCTGAATATGTCTGTGAAGTCCATTTGGTCCAGTGTGTCATTTAAAGTCTTTATTTCCTTGTTGATCTTTTGCTTAGATGATCTGTCCATTTCAGTCAGGGGGGTGTTAAAGTCCCCCACTATTATTGTATTGTTGTCAATGTGTTTCTTTGCTTTTGTTATTAATTGCCTTATATAACTGGCTGCTCCCATGTTCGGGGCATAGATATTTACAATTGTTAGATCTTCTTGTTGGATAGACCCTTTAAGTAGGATATAGTGTCCTTCCTCATCTCTTGTTACAGTCTTTGTTTTAAAATCTAGTTTGTCTGATATAAGGATTGCCACCCCAGCTTTCTTTTGGTGTCCATTAGCATGGTAAGTGGTTTTCCACCCCCTCACTTTCAATCTGGGGGTGTCTTTCGGTCTAAAAGGAGTCTCTTGCAGACAGCATATGGATGGGTCTTGTTTTTTAATCCAATCTGATAGCCTGTGTCTTTTGTTTTCTGTTGTTGTTGTTGTTTTGGCTTTTTTTTTTAATTGTTATCTTAATCACCATATATTACATCATTAGTTTTTGGTGCAGTGTTCCACGATTCATTGTTTGTTCATAACACCCAGTGCTCCATGCAGAACGTGCCCCCCTCAATACCCATCACCAGGCTAACCCATCCCCCTACGCCCCTCCCCTCTAGAACCCTCCGTTTGTTTTTCAGAGTCCTTCATCTCTCATGGTTCGTCTCCCCCTCTGACATACTCCCCTTTTCTTCCTCTCCTGTTATCTTCTTCTTTGTCTTTTTTCTTAAAATATGTTGCGTCAACAGTCTTGCACCATTCACAGCGCTCACCGTAGCACATACCCTCCCCAATGTCTATCACCCAGCCACCCCATCCCTCCCACCCCCAACCACTCCAGTAACACTCAGTTTCTTTCCTGAGATTAAGAATTCCTCATATCAGTGAGGTCATGGGATACGTGTCTTTCTCTGATTGACTTATTTCACTCAGCATAACACCCTCCAGTTCCATCCACGTCGTTGCAAATGGCAAGGTCTCATTCCTTTTGATGGCTGCCTAATATTCCATTGTGTATATATACCACCTCTTCTTTAGCCATTCATCTGTCGATGGGCATCTTGGCTCTTTCCACCGTTTGGCTATGGTGGACATTGCTGCTATAATCATTGGGGTACACGTACCCCTTCGGGTCCCTACATTTGTATCTTTGTGGTCAATACCCAGTAGTGCAATTGCTGGATCGAACGGTAGCTCTAATTTCAACTGTTTGAGGAACCTCCATACTGTTTTCCAGAGGGGTTGCCCCAGCTTGCATTCCCACCAACAGTGGAGGAGGGTTCCCCTTTCTCCACATCCCCGCCAACATCTGTCGTTCCCTGACTTGTTAATTTTAGCCATTCTGACGGGTGTGAGGTGGTATCTCATGGAGGTTTTGATTTGGATTTCCCTGATGCCGAGCGATGTTGAGCACTTTTTCATGTGCCTCTTGGCCATTTGGATGTCTTCTTTGGAGAGATGTCTGTTCATGTCTTCTGCCCCTTTCTTGATTGGATTATTTGTTCTTTGGGTGTTGAGTTTGATAAGTTCTTTATAGATTTTGGATACTAGCCCTTTGTCTGATAGGTCATTTGCAAATATTTTCTCCCATTCTGTCGGTTGTCTTTTGGTTTTGTGGACTGTTTCTTTTGCTGTGCAAAAGCTTTTTATCTTGATGAAATCCCAATAGTTCATTTTTGCCCTGGCTTCCCGTGCCTTTGGCGATGTTTCTAGGAAGAAGTTGCTGCGGCTAAGGTTGAAAAGGTTGCTACCTGTGTTCTCCTTTAGGATTTGCATGGACTCCTGTCTCCCGTTTAGGTCTTTCAACCATTTGGAGTCTATTTTTGTGTGTGGTGTAAGGAAATGGTCCAGTTTCATTCTTCTGCATGTGGCTGTCCAATTTTCCCAACACCATTTGTTGAAGAGACTGTCTTTTTGCCATTGGACATTCTTTCCTGCTTTGTCAACAATAAGTTGACCATAGAGTTGAGGGTCCATTTCTGGGCTCTCGATTCTGTTCCATTGACCGATGTGTCTGTTTTTGTGCCAGTACCATAGTGTCTTGATGATCACAGCTTTGTAATAGAGCTGGAAGTCCGGAATTGTGATGCCGCCAGCTTTGCTTTTCTTTTTCAGTATTCCTCTGGCTATTCTGGGTCTCTTCTGGTTCCATACAAATTTTAGGATTCTTTGTTCCATTTCTTTGAAAAAAGTGGATGGTATTTTGATGGGGATTGCATTGAATGTGTCGATTGCTCTAGGTAGCATTGACATCTTCACAATGTTGATTCTCCCAATCCATGAGCATGGAACGTTTTTCCCTTTCTTTGTGTCTTCTTCAATTTCTTTCATGAGTATTTTATCGTTTTCTGAGTACACATCCTTTGCCTCTTTGGTTAGATTTCTTCCTAGGTATCGAATGGTTTTGGGTGTAATTGTAAATGGGATCGACTCCTTGATTTGTCTCTCTTCTGTCTTGTTGTTGGTGTATAGGAATGCCACTGATTTCTGTGCATTGATTTTATATCCTGCTACTTGACTGAATTCCTGTATGAGTTCTAGCAGCTTTGGGGTGGAGTCTTTTGGGTTTTCCACATACAGTATCATATCATCTGCCAAGAGTGAGAGTTTGACTTCCTCTTTGCCGTTTTGGATGCCTTTGATTTCTTTTTGTTGTCTGATTGCTGTGGCTACGACTTCTAATACTATGTGGAATAGCAGTGGTGCGAGTGGACATCCGTGCCGCGTTCCTGACCTTAGGGGAAAAGCTCTCAGCCTTTCCCCATTGAGAATGATATTCGCTGTAGGTTTTTCATAGATGGCTTTTATGATGTTGAGGTATGGACCCTCTATCCCTATACTCTGAAGAGTTTTGATCAAGAAAGGATGTTGTACTTCGTCAAATGCTTTTTCTGCATCTATGGAGAGGATCCTATGATTCTTGTTCTTTCTTTTGTTAATGTATGGTATCACGTTGATTGATTTGCGGATGTTGAACCAGCCTTGCAGCCCAGGACTAAATCCCTCTTGGTCCTGGTGAATAATCCTTTTAATGTACTGTTGGATCCTATTGGCTAGGGTTTTGGTGAGAATTTTCGCATCCATGTTCATCAAGGATCTTGGTGTGTAATTCTCCTTTTGGATGGGGTCTTTGTCTGGTTTTGGGATCAAGGTAATGCTGGCCTCATAAAATGAGTTTGGAAGTTTCCCTTCCATTTCTATTTTTTGGAACATTTTCAGGAGAATAGGTATTAATTCCTCTTGAAATGTCTGATAGAATTCCCCTGGGAAGCCATCTGGCCCTGGGCTTTTGTTTCTTGGGAGATTTTTGATGACTGTTTCAATTTCCTTCGTGGTTATAGGTCTGTTCAGGTTTTCTATTTCTTCCTGGCTCAATTTTGGTAGTTGATACATGTCTAGGAATGCACCCATTTCTTCCAGGTTATCTAATTTGCTGGCATAGAGTTGCTCATAATATGTTCTTATAGTTGTTTGTATTGCTTTGGTGTTGGTTGTGATCTCTCCTCTTTCATTCATGATTTTGTTGATTTGGGTCATTTCTCTTTTCTTTTTGATCAGTCTGGCCAGGGGTTTATCAATCTTGTTAATTCTTTCAAAGAACCAGCTCCTAGTTTCGTTGATCTGTTCTCCTGTTCTTTTGGTTTCTAGTTCATTGATTTCTGCTCTGATCTTTATGATTTCTCTTCTCCTGCTGGGTTTAGGCTTTATTTGCTGTTCTTTCTCCAGCTCCTTTAGGTGTAGGGTTAGGTTGTGTATTTGAGACCTTTCTTGTTTCTTGAGAAAGGCATGTATTGCTATATACTTTCCTCTCAGGACTGCCTTTGCTGTATCCCAAAGATTTTGAACAGTTGTGTTTCCATTTTCATTGGTTTCCATGAATTTTTTTAATTCTTCTTTAATTTCTTGGTTGACCCATTCATTCTTTAGTAGGATGCTCTTTAGCCTCCATGTATTTGAGTTCCTTCCGACTTTCCTCTTGTGGTTGAGTTCTAGTCTCAAAGCATTGTGGTCTGAAAATATGCAGGGAATGATCCCAATCTTTTGGTACCGATTGAGACCTGATTTGTGACCTGGGATGTGATCAATTCTGGAGAATGTTCCATGGGCACTAGAGAAGAATGTGTATTCCGTTGCTTTGGGATGGAATGCTCTGAATATGTCTGTGAAGTCCATTTGGTCCAGTGTGTCATTTAAAGTCTTTATTTCCTTGTTGATCTTTTGCTTAGATGATCTGTCCATTTCAGTCAGGGGGGTGTTAAAGTCCCCCACTATTATTGTATTGTTGTCAATGTGTTTCTTTGCTTTTGTTATTAATTGCCTTATATAATTGGCTGCTCCCATGTTCGGGGCATAGATATTTACAATTGTTAGATCTTCTTGTTGGATAGACCCTTTAAGTAGGATATAGTGTCCTTCCTCATCTCTTGTTACAGTCTTTGTTTTAAAATCTAGTTTGTCTGATATAAGGATTGCCACCCCAGCTTTCTTTTGGTGTCCATTAGCATGGTAAGTGGTTTTCCACCCCCTCACTTTCAATCTGGGGGTGTCTTTCGGTCTAAAAGGAGTCTCTTGCAGACAGCATATGGATGGGTCTTGTTTTTTAATCCAATCTGATAGCCTGTGTCTTTTGTTTTCTGTTGTTGTTGTTGTTTTGGCTTTTTTTTTTAATTGTTATCTTAATCACCATATATTACATCATTAGTTTTTGGTGCAGTGTTCCACGATTCATTGTTTGTTCATAACACCCAGTGCTCCATGCAGAACGTGCCCCCCTCAATACCCATCACCAGGCTAACCCATCCCCCTACGCCCCTCCCCTCTAGAACCCTCCGTTTGTTTTTCAGAGTCCATCATCTCTCATGGTTCGTCTCCCCCTCTGACATACTCCCCTTTTCTTCCTCTCCTGTTATCTTCTTCTTTGTCTTTTTTCTTAAAATATGTTGCGTCAACAGTCTTGCACCATTCACAGCGCTCACCGTAGCACATACCCTCCCCAATGTCTATCACCCAGCCACCCCATCCCTCCCACCCCCAACCACTCCAGTAACACTCAGTTTCTTTCCTGAGATTAAGAATTCCTCATATCAGTGAGGTCATGGGATACGTGTCTTTCTCTGATTGACTTATTTCACTCAGCATAAAACCCTCCAGTTCCATCCACGTCGTTGCAAATGGCAAGGTCTCATTCCTTTTGATGGCTGCATAATATTCCATTGTGTATATATACCACCTCTTCTTTAGCCATTCATCTGTCGATGGGCATCTTGGCTCTTTCCACCGTTTGGCTATGGTGGACATTGCTGCTATAATCATTGGGGTACACGTACCCCTTCGGGTCCCTACATTTGTATCTTTGTGGTCAATACCCAGTAGTGCAATTGCTGGATCGAACGGTAGCTCTAATTTCAACTGTTTGAGGAACCTCCATACTGTTTTCCAGAGGGGTTGCCCCAGCTTGCATTCCCACCAACAGTGGAGGAGGGTTCCCCTTTCTCCACATCCCCGCCAACATCTGTCGTTCCCTGACTTGTTAATTTTAGCCATTCTGACGGGTGTGAGGTGGTATCTCATGGAGGTTTTGATTTGGATTTCCCTGATGCCGAGCGATGTTGAGCACTTTTTCATGTGCCTCTTGGCCATTTGGATGTCTTCTTTGGAGAGATGTCTGTTCATGTCTTCTGCCCCTTTCTTGATTGGATTATTTGTTCTTTGGGTGTTGAGTTTGATAAGTTCTTTATAGATTTTGGATACTAGCCCTTTGTCTGATAGGTCATTTGCAAATATTTTCTCCCATTCTGTCGGTTGTCTTTTGGATTTGTGGACTGTTTCTTTTGCTGTGCAAAAGCTTTTTATCTTGATGAAATCCCAATAGTTCATTTTTGCCCTGGCTTCCCGTGCCTTTGGCGATGTTTCTAGGAAGAAGTTGCTGCGGCTAAGGTCGAAAAGGTTGCTACCTGTGTTCTCCTTTAGGATTTGCATGGACTCCTGTCTCCCGTTTAGGTCTTTCAACCATTTGGAGTCTATTTTTGTGTGTGGTGTAAGGAAATGGTCCAGTTTCATTCTTCTGCATGTGGCTGTCCAACTTTCCCAACACCATTTGTTGAAGAGACTGTCTTTTTGCCATTGGACATTCTTTCCTGCTTTGTCAACAATAAGTTGACCATAGAGTTGAGGGTCCATTTCTGGGCTCTCGATTCTGTTCCATTGACCGATGTGTCTGTTTTTGTGCCAGTACCATAGTGTCTTGATGATCACAGCTTTGTAATAGAGCTGGAAGTCCGGAATTGTGATGCCGCCAGCTTTGCTTTTCTTTTTCAGTATTCCTCTGGCTATTCTGGGTCTCTTCTGGTTCCATACAAATTTTAGGATTCTTTGTTCCATTTCTTTGAAAAAAGTGGATGGTATTTTGATGGGGATTGCATTGAATGTGTCGATTGCTCTAGGTAGCATTGACATCTTCACAATGTTGATTCTCCCAATCCATGAGCATGGAACGTTTTTCCCTTTCTTTTTGTCTTCTTCAATTTCTTTCATGAGTATTTTATCGTTTTCTGAGTACACATCCTTTGCCTCTTTGGTTAGATTTCTTCCTAGGTATCGAATGGTTTTGGGTGTAATTGTAAATGGGATCGACTCCTTGATTTGTCTCTCTTCTGTCTTGTTGTTGGTGTATAGGAATGCCACTGATTTCTGTGCACTGATTTTATAGCCTGCTACTTGACTGAATTCCTGTATGAGTTCTAGCAGCTTTGGGGTGGAGTCTTTTGGGTTTTCCACATACAGTATCATATCATCTGCCAAGAGTGAGAGTTTGACTTCCTCTTTGCCGTTTTGGATGCCTTTGATTTCTTTTTGTTGTCTGATTGCTGTGGCTACGACTTCTAATACTATGTGGAATAGCAGTGGTGCGAGTGGACATCCGTGCCGCGTTCCTGACCTTAGGGGAAAAGCTCTCAGCCTTTCCCCATTGAGAATGATATTCGCTGTAGGTTTTTCATAGATGGCTTTTATGATGTTGAGGTATGTACCCTCTATCCCTATACTCTGAAGAGTTTTGATCAAGAAAGGATGTTGTACTTTGTCAAATGCTTTTTCTGCATCTATGGAGAGGATCCTATGATTCTTGTTCTTTCTTTTGTTAATGTATGGTATCACGTTGATTGATTTGCGGATGTTGAACCAGCCTTGCAGCCCAGGACTAAATCCCTCTTGGTCCTGGTGAATAATCCTTTTAATGTACTGTTGGATCCTATTGGCTAGGGTTTTGGTGAGAATTTTCGCATCCATGTTCATCAAGGATCTTGGTGTGTAATTCTCCTTTTGGATGGGGTCTTTGTCTGGTTTTGGGATCAAGGTAATGCTGCCCTCATAAAATGAGTTTGGAAGTTTCCCTTCCATTTCTATTTTTTGGAACATTTTCAGGAGAATAGGTATTAATTCCTCTTGAAATGTCTGATAGAATTCCCCTGGGAAGCCATCTGGCCCTGGGCTTTTGTTTCTTGGGAGATTTTTGATGACTGTTTCAATTTCCTTCGTGGTTATAGGTCTGTTCAGGTTTTCTATTTCTTCCTGGCTCAATTTTGGTAGTTGATACATGTCTAGGAATGCACCCATTTCTTCCAGGTTATCTAATTTGCTGGCATAGAGTTGCTCATAATATGTTCTTATAGTTGTTTGTATTGCTTTGGTGTTGGTTGTGATCTCTCCTCTTTCATTCATGATTTTGTTGATTTGGGTCATTTCTCTTTTCTTTTTGATCAGTCTGGCCAGGGGTTTATCAATCTTGTTAATTCTTTCAAAGAACCAGCTCCTAGTTTCGTTGATCTGTTCTCCTGTTCTTTTGGTTTCTAGTTCATTGATTTCTGCTCTGATCTTTATGATTTCTCTTCTCCTGCTGGGTTTAGGCTTTATTTGCTGTTCTTTCTCCAGCTCCTTTAGGTGTAGGGTTAGGTTGTGTATTTGAGACCTTTCTTGTTTCTTGAGAAAGGCATGTATTGCTATATACTTTCCTCTCAGGACTGCCTTTGCTGTATCCCAAAGATTTTGAACAGTTGTGTTTCCATTTTCATTGGTTTCCATGAATTTTTTTAATTCTTCTTTAATTTCTTGGTTGACCCATTCATTCTTTAGTAGGATGCTCTTTAGCCTCCATGTATTTGAGTTCCTTCCGACTTTCCTCTTGTGGTTGAGTTCTAGGCTCAAAGCATTGTGGTCTGAAAATATGCAGGGAATGATCCCAATCTTTTGGTACCGATTGAGACCTGATTTGTGACCTGGGATGTGATCAATTCTGGAGAATGTTCCATGGGCACTAGAGAAGAATGTGTATTCCGTTGCTTTGGGATGGAATGCTCTGAATATGTCTGTGAAGTCCATTTGGTCCAGTGTGTCATTTAAAGTCTTTATTTCCTTGTTGATCTTTTGCTTAGATGATCTGTCCATTTCAGTCAGGGGGGTGTTAAAGTCCCCCACTATTATTGTATTGTTGTCAATGTGTTTCTTTGCTTTTGTTATTAATTGCCTTATATAACTGGCTGCTCCCATGTTCGGGGCATAGATATTTACAATTGTTAGATCTTCTTGTTGGATAGACCCTTTAAGTAGGATATAGTGTCCTTCCTCATCTCTTGTTACAGTCTTTGTTTTAAAATCTAGTTTGTCTGATATAAGGATTGCCACCCCAGCTTTCTTTTGGTGTCCATTAGCATGGTAAGTGGTTTTCCACCCCCTCACTTTCAATCTGGGGGTGTCTTTCGGTCTAAAAGGAGTCTCTTGCAGACAGCATATGGATGGGTCTTGTTTTTTAATCCAATCTGATAGCCTGTGTCTTTTGTTTTCTGTTGTTGTTGTTGTTTTGGCTTTTTTTTTTAATTGTTATCTTAATCACCATATATTACATCATTAGTTTTTGGTGCAGTGTTCCACGATTCATTGTTTGTTCATAACACCCAGTGCTCCATGCAGAACGTGCCCCCCTCAATACCCATCACCAGGCTAACCCATCCCCCTACGCCCCTCCCCTCTAGAACCCTCCGTTTGTTTTTCAGAGTCCTTCATCTCTCATGGTTCGTCTCCCCCTCTGACATACTCCCCTTTTCTTCCTCTCCTGTTATCTTCTTCTTTGTCTTTTTTCTTAAAATATGTTGCGTCAACAGTCTTGCACCATTCACAGCGCTCACCGTAGCACATACCCTCCCCAATGTCTATCACCCAGCCACCCCATCCCTCCCACCCCCAACCACTCCAGTAACACTCAGTTTCTTTCCTGAGATTAAGAATTCCTCATATCAGTGAGGTCATGGGATACGTGTCTTTCTCTGATTGACTTATTTCACTCAGCATAACACCCTCCAGTTCCATCCACGTCGTTGCAAATGGCAAGGTCTCATTCCTTTTGATGGCTGCCTAATATTCCATTGTGTATATATACCACCTCTTCTTTAGCCATTCATCTGTCGATGGGCATCTTGGCTCTTTCCACCGTTTGGCTATGGTGGACATTGCTGCTATAATCATTGGGGTACACGTACCCCTTCGGGTCCCTACATTTGTATCTTTGTGGTCAATACCCAGTAGTGCAATTGCTGGATCGAACGGTAGCTCTAATTTCAACTGTTTGAGGAACCTCCATACTGTTTTCCAGAGGGGTTGCCCCAGCTTGCATTCCCACCAACAGTGGAGGAGGGTTCCCCTTTCTCCACATCCCCGCCAACATCTGTCGTTCCCTGACTTGTTAATTTTAGCCATTCTGACGGGTGTGAGGTGGTATCTCATGGAGGTTTTGATTTGGATTTCCCTGATGCCGAGCGATGTTGAGCACTTTTTCATGTGCCTCTTGGCCATTTGGATGTCTTCTTTGGAGAGATGTCTGTTCATGTCTTCTGCCCCTTTCTTGATTGGATTATTTGTTCTTTGGGTGTTGAGTTTGATAAGTTCTTTATAGATTTTGGATACTAGCCCTTTGTCTGATAGGTCATTTGCAAATATTTTCTCCCATTCTGTCGGTTGTCTTTTGGTTTTGTGGACTGTTTCTTTTGCTGTGCAAAAGCTTTTTATCTTGATGAAATCCCAGTAGTTCATTTTTGCCCTGGCTTCCCGTGCCTTTGGCGATGTTTCTAGGAAGAAGTTGCTGCGGCTAAGGTCGAAAAGGTTGCTACCTGTGTTCTCCTTTAGGATTTGCATGGACTCCTGTCTCCCGTTTAGGTCTTTCAACCATTTGGAGTCTATTTTTGTGTGTGGTGTAAGGAAATGGTCCAGTTTCATTCTTCTGCATGTGGCTGTCCAATTTTCCCAACACCATTTGTTGAAGAGACTGTCTTTTTGCCATTGGACATTCTTTCCTGCTTTGTCAACAATAAGTTGACCATAGAGTTGAGGGTCCATTTCTGGGCTCTCGATTCTGTTCCATTGACCGATGTGTCTGTTTTTGTGCCAGTACCATAGTGTCTTGATGATCACAGCTTTGTAATAGAGCTGGAAGTCCGGAATTGTGATGCCGCCAGCTTTGCTTTTCTTTTTCAGTATTCCTCTGGCTATTCTGGGTCTCTTCTGGTTCCATACAAATTTTAGGATTCTTTGTTCCATTTCTTTGAAAAAAGTGGATGGTATTTTGATGGGGATTGCATTGAATGTGTCGATTGCTCTAGGTAGCATTGACATCTTCACAATGTTGATTCTCCCAATCCATGAGCATGGAACGTTTTTCCCTTTCTTTGTGTCTTCTTCAATTTCTTTCATGAGTATTTTATCGTTTTCTGAGTACACATCCTTTGCCTCTTTGGTTAGATTTCTTCCTAGGTATCGAATGGTTTTGGGTGTAATTGTAAATGGGATCGACTCCTTGATTTGTCTCTCTTCTGTCTTGTTGTTGGTGTATAGGAATGCCACTGATTTCTGTGCATTGATTTTATATCCTGCTACTTGACTGAATTCCTGTATGAGTTCTAGCAGCTTTGGGGTGGAGTCTTTTGGGTTTTCCACATACAGTATCATATCATCTGCCAAGAGTGAGAGTTTGACTTCCTCTTTGCCGTTTTGGATGCCTTTGATTTCTTTTTGTTGTCTGATTGCTGTGGCTACGACTTCTAATACTATGTGGAATAGCAGTGGTGCGAGTGGACATCCGTGCCGCGTTCCTGACCTTAGGGGAAAAGCTCTCAGCCTTTCCCCATTGAGAATGATATTCGCTGTAGGTTTTTCATAGATGGCTTTTATGATGTTGAGGTATGGACCCTCTATCCCTATACTCTGAAGAGTTTTGATCAAGAAAGGATGTTGTACTTTGTCAAATGCTTTTTCTGCATCTATGGAGAGGATCCTATGATTCTTGTTCTTTCTTTTGTTAATGTATGGTATCACGTTGATTGATTTGCGGATGTTGAACCAGCCTTGCAGCCCAGGACTAAATCCCTCTTGGTCCTGGTGAATAATCCTTTTAATGTACTGTTGGATCCTATTGGCTAGGGTTTTGGTGAGAATTTTCGCATCCATGTTCATCAAGGATCTTGGTGTGTAATTCTCCTTTTGGATGGGGTCTTTGTCTGGTTTTGGGATCAAGGTAATGCTGGCCTCATAAAATGAGTTTGGAAGTTTCCCTTCCATTTCTATTTTTTGGAACATTTTCAGGAGAATAGGTATTAATTCCTCTTGAAATGTCTGATAGAATTCCCCTGGGAAGCCATCTGGCCCTGGGCTTTTGTTTCTTGGGAGATTTTTGATGACTGTTTCAATTTCCTTCGTGGTTATAGGTCTGTTCAGGTTTTCTATTTCTTCCTGGCTCAATTTTGGTAGTTGATACATGTCTAGGAATGCACCCATTTCTTCCAGGTTATCTAATTTGCTGGCATAGAGTTGCTCATAATATGTTCTTATAGTTGTTTGTATTGCTTTGGTGTTGGTTGTGATCTCTCCTCTTTCATTCATGATTTTGTTGATTTGGGTCATTTCTCTTTTCTTTTTGATCAGTCTGGCCAGGGGTTTATCAATCTTGTTAATTCTTTCAAAGAACCAGCTCCTAGTTTCGTTGATCTGTTCTCCTGTTCTTTTGGTTTCTAGTTCATTGATTTCTGCTCTGATCTTTATGATTTCTCTTCTCCTGCTGGGTTTAGGCTTTATTTGCTGTTCTTTCTCCAGCTCCTTTAGGTGTAGGGTTAGGTTGTGTATTTGAGACCTTTCTTGTTTCTTGAGAAAGGCATGTATTGCTATATACTTTCCTCTCAGGACTGCCTTTGCTGTATCCCAAAGATTTTGAACAGTTGTGTTTCCATTTTCATTGGTTTCCATGAATTTTTTTAATTCTTCTTTAATTTCTTGGTTGACCCATTCATTCTTTAGTAGGATGCTCTTTAGCCTCCATGTATTTGAGTTCCTTCCGACTTTCCTCTTGTGGTTGAGTTCTAGTCTCAAAGCATTGTGGTCTGAAAATATGCAGGGAATGATCCCAATCTTTTGGTACCGATTGAGACCTGATTTGTGACCTGGGATGTGATCAATTCTGGAGAATGTTCCATGGGCACTAGAGAAGAATGTGTATTCCGTTGCTTTGGGATGGAATGCTCTGAATATGTCTGTGAAGTCCATTTGGTCCAGTGTGTCATTTAAAGTCTTTATTTCCTTGTTGATCTTTTGCTTAGATGATCTGTCCATTTCAGTCAGGGGGGTGTTAAAGTCCCCCACTATTATTGTATTGTTGTCAATGTGTTTCTTTGCTTTTGTTATTAATTGCCTTATATAACTGGCTGCTCCCATGTTCGGGGCATAGATATTTACAATTGTTAGATCTTCTTGTTGGATAGACCCTTTAAGTAGGATATAGTGTCCTTCCTCATCTCTTGTTACAGTCTTTGTTTTAAAATCTAGTTTGTCTGATATAAGGATTGCCACCCCAGCTTTCTTTTGGTGTCCATTAGCATGGTAAGTGGTTTTCCACCCCCTCACTTTCAATCTGGGGGTGTCTTTCGGTCTAAAAGGAGTCTCTTGCAGACAGCATATGGATGGGTCTTGTTTTTTAATCCAATCTGATAGCCTGTGTCTTTTGTTTTCTGTTGTTGTTGTTGTTTTGGCTTTTTTTTTTAATTGTTATCTTAATCACCATATATTACATCATTAGTTTTTGGTGCAGTGTTCCACGATTCATTGTTTGTTCATAACACCCAGTGCTCCATGCAGAACGTGCCCCCCTCAATACCCATCACCAGGCTAACCCATCCCCCTACGCCCCTCCCCTCTAGAACCCTCCGTTTGTTTTTCAGAGTCCTTCATCTCTCATGGTTCGTCTCCCCCTCTGACATACTCCCCTTTTCTTCCTCTCCTGTTATCTTCTTCTTTGTCTTTTTTCTTAAAATATGTTGCGTCAACAGTCTTGCACCATTCACAGCGCTCACCGTAGCACATACCCTCCCCAATGTCTATCACCCAGCCACCCCATCCCTCCCACCCCCAACCACTCCAGTAACACTCAGTTTCTTTCCTGAGATTAAGAATTCCTCATATCAGTGAGGTCATGGGATACGTGTCTTTCTCTGATTGACTTATTTCACTCAGCATAACACCCTCCAGTTCCATCCACGTCGTTGCAAATGGCAAGGTCTCATTCCTTTTGATGGCTGCCTAATATTCCATTGTGTATATATACCACCTCTTCTTTAGCCATTCATCTGTCGATGGGCATCTTGGCTCTTTCCACCGTTTGGCTATGGTGGACATTGCTGCTATAATCATTGGGGTACACGTACCCCTTCGGGTCCCTACATTTGTATCTTTGTGGTCAATACCCAGTAGTGCAATTGCTGGATCGAACGGTAGCTCTAATTTCAACTGTTTGAGGAACCTCCATACTGTTTTCCAGAGGGGTTGCCCCAGCTTGCATTCCCACCAACAGTGGAGGAGGGTTCCCCTTTCTCCACATCCCCGCCAACATCTGTCGTTCCCTGACTTGTTAATTTTAGCCATTCTGACGGGTGTGAGGTGGTATCTCATGGAGGTTTTGATTTGGATTTCCCTGATGCCGAGCGATGTTGAGCACTTTTTCATGTGCCTCTTGGCCATTTGGATGTCTTCTTTGGAGAGATGTCTGTTCATGTCTTCTGCCCCTTTCTTGATTGGATTATTTGTTCTTTGGGTGTTGAGTTTGATAAGTTCTTTATAGATTTTGGATACTAGCCCTTTGTCTGATAGGTCATTTGCAAATATTTTCTCCCATTCTGTCGGTTGTCTTTTGGTTTTGTGGACTGTTTCTTTTGCTGTGCAAAAGCTTTTTATCTTGATGAAATCCCAATAGTTCATTTTTGCCCTGGCTTCCCGTGCCTTTGGCGATGTTTCTAGGAAGAAGTTGCTGCGGCTAAGGTCGAAAAGGTTGCTACCTGTGTTCTCCTTTAGGACTTGCATGGACTCCTGTCTCCCGTTTAGGTCTTTCAACCATTTGGAGTCTATTTTTGTGTGTGGTGTAAGGAAATGGTCCAGTTTCATTCTTCTGCATGTGGCTGTCCAATTTTCCCAACACCATTTGTTGAAGAGACTGTCTTTTTGCCATTGGACATTCTTTCCTGCTTTGTCAACAATAAGTTGACCATAGAGTTGAGGGTCCATTTCTGGGCTCTCGATTCTGTTCCATTGACCGATGTGTCTGTTTTTGTGCCAGTACCATAGTGTCTTGATGATCACAGCTTTGTAATAGAGCTGGAAGTCCGGAATTGGGATGCCGCCAGCTTTGCTTTTCTTTTTCAGTATTCCTCTGGCTATTCTGGGTCTCTTCTGGTTCCATACAAATTTTAGGATTCTTTGTTCCATTTCTTTGAAAAAAGTGGATGGTATTTTGATGGGGATTGCATTGAATGTGTCGATTGCTCTAGGTAGCATTGACATCTTCACAATGTTGATTCTCCCAATCCATGAGCATGGAACGTTTTTCCCTTTCTTTGTGTCTTCTTCAATTTCTTTCATGAGTATTTTATCGTTTTCTGAGTACACATCCTTTGCCTCTTTGGTTAGATTTCTTCCTAGGTATCGAATGGTTTTGGTTGTAATTGTAAATGGGATCGACTCCTTGATTTGTCTCTCTTCTGTCTTGTTGTTGGTGTATAGGAATGCCACTGATTTCTGTGCACTGATTTTATATCCTGCTACTTGACTGAATTCCTGTATGAGTTCTAGCAGCTTTGGGGTGGAGTCTTTTGGGTTTTCCACATACAGTATCATATCATCTGCCAAGAGTGAGAGTTTGACTTCCTCTTTGCCGTTTTGGATGCCTTTGATTTCTTTTTGTTGTCTGATTGCTGTGGCTACGACTTCTAATACTATGTGGAATAGCAGTGGTGCGAGTGGACATCCGTGCCGCGTTCCTGACCTTAGGGGAAAAGCTCTCAGCCTTTCCCCATTGAGAATGATATTCGCTGTAGGTTTTTCATAGATGGCTTTTATGATGTTGAGGTATGTACCCTCTATCCCTATACTCTGAAGAGTTTTGATCAAGAAAGGATGTTGTACTTTGTCAAATGCTTTTTCTGCATCTATGGAGAGGATCCTATGATTCTTGTTCTTTCTTTTGTTAATGTATGGTATCACGTTGATTGATTTGCGGATGTTGAACCAGCCTTGCAGCCCAGGACTAAATACCTCTTGGTCCTGGTGAATAATCCTTTTAATGTACTGTTGGATCCTATTGGCTAGGGTTTTGGTGAGAATTTTCGCATCCATGTTCATCAAGGATCTTGGTGTGTAATTCTCCTTTTGGATGGGGTCTTTGTCTGGTTTTGGGATCAAGGTAATGCTGGCCTCATAAAATGAGTTTGGAAGTTTCCCTTCCATTTCTATTTTTTGGAACATTTTCAGGAGAATAGGTATTAATTCCTCTTGAAATGTCTGATAGAATTCCCCTGGGAAGCCATCTGGCCCTGGGCTTTTGTTTCTTGGGAGATTTTTGATGACTGTTTCAATTTCCTTCGTGGTTATAGGTCTGTTCAGGTTTTCTATTTCTTCCTGGCTCAATTTTGGTAGTTGATACATGTCTAGGAATGCACCCATTTCTTCCAGGTTATCTAATTTGCTGGCATAGAGTTGCTCATAATATGTTCTTATAGTTGTTTGTATTGCTTTGGTGTTGGTTGTGATCTCTCCTCTTTCATTCATGATTTTGTTGATTTGGGTCATTTCTCTTTTCTTTTTGATCAGTCTGGCCAGGGGTTTATCAATCTTGTTAATTCTTTCAAAGAACCAGCTCCTAGTTTCGTTGATCTGTTCTCCTGTTCTTTTGGTTTCTAGTTCATTGATTTCTGCTCTGATCTTTATGATTTCTCTTCTCCTGCTGGGTTTAGGCTTTATTTGCTGTTCTTTCTCCAGCTCCTTTAGGTGTAGGGTTAGGTTGTGTATTTGAGACCTTTCTTGTTTCTTGAGAAAGGCATGTATTGCTATATACTTTCCTCTCAGGACTGCCTTTGCTGTATCCCAAAGATTTTGAACAGTTGTGTTTCCATTTTCATTGGTTTCCATGAATTTTTTTAATTCTTCTTTAATTTCTTGGTTGACCCATTCATTCTTTAGTAGGATGCTCTTTAGCCTCCATGTATTTGAGTTCCTTCCGACTTTCCTCTTGTGGTTGAGTTCTAGTCTCAAAGCATTGTGGTCTGAAAATATGCAGGGAATGATCCCAATCTTTTGGTACCGATTGAGACCTGATTTGTGACCTGGGATGTGATCAATTCTGGAGAATGTTCCATGGGCACTAGAGAAGAATGTGTATTCCGTTGCTTTGGGATGGAATGCTCTGAATATGTCTGTGAAGTCCATTTGGTCCAGTGAGTCATTTAAAGTCTTTATTTCCTTGTTGATCTTTTGCTTAGATGATCTGTCCATTTCAGTCAGGGGGGTGTTAAAGTCCCCCACTATTATTGTATTGTTGTCAATGTGTTTCTTTGCTTTGGTTATTAATTGCCTTATATAATTGGCTGCTCCCATGTTCGGGGCATAGATATTTACAATTGTTAGATCTTCTTGTTGGATAGACCCTTTAAGTAGGATATAGTGTCCTTCCTCATCTCTTGTTACAGTCTTTGTTTTAAAATCTAGTTTGTCTGATATAAGGATTGCCACCCCAGCTTTCTTTGGTGTCCATTAGCATGGTAAGTGGTTTTCCACCCCCTCACTTTCAATCTGGGGGTGTCTTTCGGTCTAAAAGGAGTCTCTTGCAGACAGCATATGGATGGGTCTTGTTTTTTAATCCAATCTGATAGCCTGTGTCTTTTGTTTTCTGTTGTTGTTGTTGTTTTGGCTTTTTTTTTTAATTGTTATCTTAATCACCATATATTACATCATTAGTTTTTGGTGCAGTGTTCCACGATTCATTGTTTGTTCATAACACCCAGTGCTCCATGCAGAACGTGCCCCCCTCAATACCCATCACCAGGCTAACCCAACCCCCTACGCCCCTCCCCTCTAGAACCCTCCGTTTGTTTTTCAGAGTCCTTCATCTCTCATGGTTCGTCCCCCCTCTGACATACTCCCCTTTTCTTCCTCTCCTGTTATCTTCTTCTTTGTCTTTTTTCTTAAAATATGTTGCGTCAACAGTCTTGCACCATTCACAGCGCTCACCGTAGCACATACCCTCCCCAATGTCTATCACCCAGCCACCCCATCCCTCCCACCCCCAACCACTCCAGTAACACTCAGTTTCTTTCCTGAGATTAAGAATTCCTCATATCAGTGAAGTCATGGGATACGTGTCTTTCTCTGATTGACTTATTTCACTCAGCATAACACCCTCCAGTTCCATCCACGTCGTTGCAAATGGCAAGGTCTCATTCCTTTTGATGGCTGCCTAATATTCCATTGTGTATATATACCACCTCTTCTTTAGCCATTCATCTGTCGATGGGCATCTTGGCTCTTTCCACCGTTTGGCTATGGTGGACATTGCTGCTATAATCATTGGGGTACACGTACCCCTTCGGGTCCCTACATTTGTATCTTTGTGGTCAATACCCAGTAGTGCAATTGCTGGATCGAACGGTAGCTCTAATTTCAACTGTTTGAGGAACCTCCATACTGTTTTCCAGAGGGGTTGCCCCAGCTTGCATTCCCACCAACAGTGGAGGAGGGTTCCCCTTTCTCCACATCCCCGCCAACATCTGTCGTTCCCTGACTTGTTAATTTTAGCCATTCTGACGGGTGTGAGGTGGTATCTCATGGAGGTTTTGATTTGGATTTCCCTGATGCCGAGCGATGTTGAGCACTTTTTCATGTGCCTCTTGGCCATTTGGATGTCTTCTTTGGAGAGATGTCTGTTCATGTCTTCTGCCCCTTTCTTGATTGGATTATTTGTTCTTTGGGTGTTGAGTTTGATAAGTTCTTTATAGATTTTGGATACTAGCCCTTTGTCTGATAGGTCATTTGCAAATATTTTCTCCCATTCTGTCGGTTGTCTTTTGGTTTTGTGGACTGTTTCTTTTGCTGTGCAAAAGCTTTTTATCTTGATGAAATCCCAATAGTTCATCTTTGCCCTGGCTTCCCGTGCCTTTGGCGATGTTTCTAGGAAGAAGTTGCTGCGGCTAAGGTCGAAAAGGTTGCTACCTGTGTTCTCCTTTAGGATTTGCATGGACTCCTGTCTCCCGTTTAGGTCTTTCAACCATTTGGAGTCTATTTTTGTGTGTGGTGTAAGGAAATGGTCCAGTTTCATTCTTCTGCATGTGGCTGTCCAATTTTCCCAACACCATTTGTTGAAGAGACTGTCTTTTTGCCCTTGGACATTCTTTCCTGCTTTGTCAACAATAAGTTGACCATAGAGTTGAGGGTCCATTTCTGGGCTCCCGATTCTGTTCCATTGATCGATGTGTCTGGTTTTGTGCCAGTACCATAGTGTCTTGATGATCACAGCTTTGTAATAGAGCTGGAAGTCCGGAATTGGGATGCCGCCAGCTTTGCTTTTCTTTTTCAGTATTCCTCTGGCTATTCTGGGTCTCTTCTGGTTCCATACAAATTTTAGGATTCTTTGTTCCATTTCTTTGAAAAAAGTGGATGTTATTTTGATGGGGATTGCATTGAATGTGTCGATTGCTCTAGGTAGCATTGACATCTTCACAATGTTGATTCTCCCAATCCATGAGCATGGAACGTTTTTCCCTTTCTTTGTGTCTTCTTCAATTTCTTTCATGAGTATTTTATCGTTTTCTGAGTACACATCCTTTGCCTCTTTGGTTAGATTTCTTCCTAGGTATCGAATGGTTTTGGGTGTAATTGTAAATGGGATCGACTCCTTGATTTGTCTCTCTTCTGTCTTGTTGTTGGTGTATAGGAATGCCACTGATTTCTGTGCACTGATTTTATATCCTGCTACTTGACTGAATTCCTGTATGAGTTCTAGCAGCTTTGGGGTGGAGTCTTTTGGGTTTTCCACATACAGTATCATATCATCTGCCAAGAGTGAGAGTTTGACTTCCTCTTTGCCGTTTTGGATGCCTTTGATTTCTTTTTGTTGTCTGATTGCTGTGGCTACGACTTCTAATACTATGTGGAATAGCAGTGGTGCGAGTGGACATCCGTGCCGCGTTCCTGACCTTAGGGGAAAAGCTCTCAGCCTTTCCCCATTGAGAATGATATTCGCTGTAGGTTTTTCATAGATGGCTTTTATGATGTTGAGGTATGGACCCTCTATCCCTATACTCTGAAGAGTTTTGATCAAGAAAGGATGTTGTACTTTGTCAAATGCTTTTTCTGCATCTATGGAGAGGATCCTATGATTCTTGTTCTTTCTTTTGTTAATGTATGGTATCACGTTGATTGATTTGCGGATGTTGAACCAGCCTTGCAGCCCAGGACTAAATCCCTCTTGGTCCTGGTGAATAATCCTTTTAATGTACTGTTGGATCCTATTGGCTAGGGTTTTGGTGAGAATTTTCGCATCCATGTTCATCAAGGATCTTGGTGTGTAATTCTCCTTTTGGATGGGGTCTTTGTCTGGTTTTGGGATCAAGGTAATGCTGGCCTCATAAAATGAGTTTGGAAGTTTCCCTTCCATTTCTATTTTTTGGAACATTTTCAGGAGAATAGGTATTAATTCCTCTTGAAATGTCTGATAGAATTCCCCTGGGAAGCCATCTGGCCCTGGGCTTTTGTTTCTTGGGAGATTTTTGATGACTGTTTCAATTTCCTTCGTGGTTATAGGTCTGTTCAGGTTTTCTATTTCTTCCTGGCTCAATTTTGGTAGTTGATACATGTCTAGGAATGCACCCATTTCTTCCAGGTTATCTAATTTGCTGGCATAGAGTTGCTCATAATATGTTCTTATAGTTGTTTGTATTGCTTTGGTGTTGGTTGTGATCTCTCCTCTTTCATTCATGATTTTGTTGATTTGGGTCATTTCTCTTTTCTTTTTGATCAGTCTGGCCAGGGGTTTATCAATCTTGTTAATTCTTTCAAAGAACCAGCTCCTAGTTTCGTTGATCTGTTCTCCTGTTCTTTTGGTTTCTAGTTCATTGATTTCTGCTCTGATCTTTATGATTTCTCTTCTCCTGCTGGGTTTAGGCTTTATTTGCTGTTCTTTCTCCAGCTCCTTTAGGTGTAGGGTTAGGTTGTGTATTTGAGACCTTTCTTGTTTCTTGAGAAAGGCATGTATTGCTATACACTTTCCTCTCAGGACTGCCTTTGCTGTATCCCAAAGATTTTGAACAGTTGTGTTTCCATTTTCATTGGTTTCCATGAATTTTTTTAATTCTTCTTTAATTTCTTGGTTGACCCATTCATTCTTTAGTAGGATGCTCTTTAGCCTCCATGTATTTGAGTTCCTTCCGACTTTCCTCTTGTGGTTGAGTTCTAGTCTCAAAGCATTGTGGTCTGAAAATATGCAGGGAATGATCCCAATCTTTTGGGACCGATTGAGACCTGATTTGTGACCTGGGATGTGATCAATTCTGGAGAATGTTCCATGGGCACTAGAGAAGAATGTGTATTCCGTTGCTTTGGGATGGAATGCTCTGAATATGTCTGTGAAGTCCATTTGGTCCAGTGTGTCATTTAAAGTCTTTATTTCCTTGTTGATCTTTTGCTTAGATGATCTGTCCATTTCAGTCAGGGGGGTGTTAAAGTCCCCCACTATTATTGTATTGTTGTCAATGTGTTTCTTTGCTTTTGTTATTAATTGCCTTATATAATTGGCTGCTCCCATGTTCGGGGCATACATATTTACAATTGTTAGATCTTCTTGTTGGATAGACCCTTTAAGTAGGATATAGTGTCCTTCCTCATCTCTTGTTACAGTCTTTGTTTTAAAATCTAGTTTGTCTGATATAAGGATTGCCACCCCAGCTTTCTTTTGGTGTCCATTAGCATGGTAAGTGGTTTTCCACCCCCTCACTTTCAATCTGGGGGTGTCTTTCGGTCTAAAAGGAGTCTCTTGCAGACAGCATATGGATGGGTCTTGTTTTTTAATCCAATCTGATAGCCTGTGTCTATTGTTTTCTGTTGTTGTTGTTGTTTTGGCTTTTTTTTTTTAATTGTTATCTTAATCACCATATATTACATCATTAGTTTTTGGTGCAGTGTTCCACGATTCATTGTTTGTTCATAACACCCAGTGCTCCATGCAGAACGTGCCCCCCTCAATACCCATCACCAGGCTAACCCATCCCCCTACGCCCCTCCCCTCTAGAACCCTCCGTTTGTTTTTCAGAGTCCATCATCTCTCATGGTTCGTCTCCCCCTCTGACATACTCCCCTTTTCTTCCTCTCCTGTTATCTTCTTCTTTGTCTTTTTTCTTAAAATATGTTGCGTTATTTGTTTCAGAAGTACAGATCTGTGATTCAACAGTCTTGCACCATTCACAGCGCTCACCGTAGCACATACCCTCCCCAATGTCTATCACCCAGCCACCCCATCCCTCCCACCCCCAACCACTCCAGTAACACTCAGTTTCTTTCCTGAGATTAAGAATTCCTCATATCAGTGAGGTCATGGGATACGTGTCTTTCTCTGATTGACTTATTTCACTCAGCATAACACCCTCCAGTTCCATCCACGTCGTTGCAAATGGCAAGGTCTCATTCCTTTTGATGGCTGCATAATATTCCATTGTGTATATATACCACCTCTTCTTTAGCCATTCATCTGTCGATGGGCATCTTGGCTCTTTCCACCGTTTGGCTATGGTGGACATTGCTGCTATAATCATTGGGGTACACGTACCCCTTCGGGTCCCTACATTTGTATCTTTGTGGTCAATACCCAGTAGTGCAATTGCTGGATCGAACGGTAGCTCTAATTTCAACTGTTTGAGGAACCTCCATACTGTTTTCCAGAGGGGTTGCCCCAGCTTGCATTCCCACCAACAGTGGAGGAGGGTTCCCCTTTCTCCACATCCCCGCCAACATCTGTCGTTCCCTGACTTGTTAATTTTAGCCATTCTGACGGGTGTGAGGTGGTATCTCATGGAGGTTTTGATTTGGATTTCCCTGATGCCGAGCGATGTTGAGCACTTTTTCATGTGCCTCTTGGCCATTTGGATGTCTTCTTTGGAGAGATGTCTGTTCATGTCTTCTGCCCCTTTCTTGATTGGATTATTTGTTCTTTGGGTGTTGAGTTTGATAAGTTCTTTATAGATTTTGGATACTAGCCCTTTGTCTGATAGGTCATTTGCAAATATTTTCTCCCACTCTGTCGGTTGTCTTTTGGATTTGTGGACTGTTTCTTTTGCTGTGCAAAAGCTTTTTATCTTGATGAAATCCCAATAGTTCATTTTTGCCCTGGCTTCCCGTGCCTTTGGCGATGTTTCTAGGAAGAAGTTGCTGCGGCTAAGGTCGAAAAGGTTGCTACCTGTGTTCTCCTTTAGGATTTGCATGGACTCCTGTCTCCCGTTGAGGTCTTTCAACCATTTGGAGTCTATTTTTGTGTGTGGTGTAAGGAAATGGTCCAGTTTCATTCTTCTGCATGTGGCTGTCCAATTTTCCCAACACCATTTGTTGAAGAGACTGTCTTTTTGCCATTGGACATTCTTTCCTGCTTTGTCAACAATAAGTTGACCATAGAGTTGAGGGTCCATTTCTGGGCTCTCGATTCTGTTCCATTGACCGATGTGTCTGTTTTTGTGCCAGTACCATAGTGTCTTGATGATCACAGCTTTGTAATAGAGCTGGAAGTCCGGAATTTTGATGCCGCCAGCTTTGCTTTTCTTTTTCAGTATTCCTCTGGCTATTCTGGGTCTCTTCTGGTTCCATACAAATTTTAGGATTCTTTGTTCCATTTCTTTGAAAAAAGTGGATGGTATTTTGATGGGGATTGCATTGAATGTGTCGATTGCTCTGGGTAGCATTGACATCTTCACAATGTTGATTCTCCCAATCCATGAGCATGGAACGTTTTTCCCTTTCTTTTTGTCTTCTTCAATTTCTTTCATGAGTATTTTATCGTTTTCTGAGTACACATCCTTTGCCTCTTTGGTTAGATTTCTTCCTAGGTATCGAATGGTTTTGGGTGTAATTGTAAATGGGATCGACTCCTTGATTTGTCTCTCTTCTGTCTTGTTGTTGGTGTATAGGAATGCCACTGATTTCTGTGCATTGATTTTATATCCTGCTACTTGACTGAATTCCTGTATGAGTTCTAGCAGCTTTGGGGTGGAGTCTTTTGGGTTTTCCACATACAGTATCATATCATCTGCCAAGAGTGAGAGTTTGACTTCCTCTTTGCCGTTTTGGATGCCTTTGATTTCTTTTTGTTGTCTGATTGCTGTGGCTACGACTTCTAATACTATGTGGAATAGCAGTGGTGCGAGTGGACATCCGTGCCGCGTTCCTGACCTTAGGGGAAAAGCTCTCAGCCTTTCCCCATTGAGAATGATATTCGCTGTAGGTTTTTCATAGATGGCTTTTATGATGTTGAGGTATGTACCCTCTATCCCTATACTCTGAAGAGTTTTGATCAAGAAAGGATGTTGTACTTTGTCAAATGCTTTTTCTGCATCTATGGAGAGGATCCTATGATTCTTGTTCTTTCTTTTGTTAATGTATGGTATCACGTTGATTGATTTGCGGATGTTGAACCAGCCTTGCAGCCCAGGACTAAATCCCTCTTGGTCCTGGTGAATAATCCTTTTAACGTACTGTTGGATCCTATTGGCTAGGGTTTTGGTGAGAATTTTCGCATCCATGTTCATCAAGGATCTTGGTGTGTAATTCTCCTTTTGGATGGGGTCTTTGTCTGGTTTTGGGATCAAGGTAATGCTGGCCTCATAAAATGAGTTTGGAAGTTTCCCTTCCATTTCTATTTTTTGGAACATTTTCAGGAGAATAGGTATTAATTCCTCTTGAAATGTCTGATAGAATTCCCCTGGGAAGCCATCTGGCCCTGGGCTTTTGTTTCTTGGGAGATTTTTGATGACTGTTTCAATTTCCTTCGTGGTTATAGGTCTGTTCAGGTTTTCTATTTCTTCCTGGCTCAATTTTGGTAGTTGATACATGTCTAGGAATGCACCCATTTCTTCCAGGTTATCTAATTTGCTGGCATAGAGTTGCTCATAATATGTTCTTATAGTTGTTTGTATTGCTTTGGTGTTGGTTGTGATCTCTCCTCTTTCATTCATGATTTTGTTGATTTGGGTCATTTCTCTTTTCTTTTTGATCAGTCTGGCCAGGGGTTTATCAATCTTGTTAATTCTTTCAAAGAACCAGCTCCTAGTTTCGTTGATCTGTTCTCCTGTTCTTTTGGTTTCTAGTTCATTGATTTCTGCTCTGATCTTTATGATTTCTCTTCTCCTGCTGGGTTTAGGCTTTATTTGCTGTTCTTTCTCCAGCTCCTTTAGGTGTAGGGTTAGGTTGTGTATTTGAGACCTTTCTTGTTTCTTGAGAAAGGCATGTATTGCTATATACTTTCCTCTCAGGACTGCCTTTGCTGTATCCCAAAGATTTTGAACAGTTGTGTTTCCATTTTCATTGGTTTCCATGAATTTTTTTAATTCTTCTTTAATTTCTTGGTTGACCCATTCATTCTTTAGTAGGATGCTCTTTAGCCTCCATGTATTTGAGTTCCTTCCGACTTTCCTCTTGTGGTTGAGTTCTAGTCTCAAAGCATTGTGGTCTGAAAATATGCAGGGAATGATCCCAATCTTTTGGTACCGATTGAGACCTGATTTGTGACCTGGGATGTGATCAATTCTGGAGAATGTTCCATGGGCACTAGAGAAGAATGTGTATTCCGTTGCTTTGGGATGGAATGCTCTGAATATGTCTGTGAAGTCCATTTGGTCCAGTGTGTCATTTAAAGTCTTTATTTCCTTGTTGATCTTTTGCTTAGATGATCTGTCCATTTCAGTCAGGGGGGTGTTAAAGTCCCCCACTATTATTGTATTGTTGTCAATGTGTTTCTTTGCTTTTGTTATTAATTGCCTTATATAATTGGCTGCTCCCATGTTCGGGGCATAGATATTTACAATTGTTAGATCTTCTTGTTGGATAGACCCTTTAAGTAGGATATAGTGTCCTTCCTCATCTCTTGTTACAGTCTTTGTTTTAAAATCTAGTTTGTCTGATATAAGGATTGCCACCCCAGCTTTCTTTTGGTGTCCATTAGCATGGTAAGTGGTTTTCCACCCCCTCACTTTCAATCTGGGGGTGTCTTTCGGTCTAAAAGGAGTCTCTTGCAGACAGCATATGGATGGGTCTTGTTTTTTAATCCAATCTGATAGCCTGTGTCTTTTGTTTTCTGTTGTTGTTGTTGTTTTGGCTTTTTTTTTTAATTGTTATCTTAATCACCATATATTACATCATTAGTTTTTGGTGCAGTGTTCCACGATTCATTGTTTGTTCATAACACCCAGTGCTCCATGCAGAACGTGCCCCCCTCAATACCCATCACCAGGCTAACCCATCCCCCTACGCCCCTCCCCTCTAGAACCCTCCGTTTGGTTTTCAGAGTCCATCATCTCTCATGGTTCGTCTCCCCCTCTGACATACTCCCCTTTTCTTCCTCTCCTGTTATCTTCTTCTTTGTCTTTTTTCTTAAAATATGTTGCGTTATTTGTTTCAGAAGTACAGATCTGTGATTCAACAGTCTTGCACCATTCACAGCGCTCACCGTAGCACATACCCTCCCCAATGTCTATCACCCAGCCACCCCATCCCTCCCACCCCCAACCACTCCAGTAACACTCAGCTTCTTTCCTGAGATTAAGAATTCCTCATATCAGTGAGGTCATGGGATACGTGTCTTTCTCTGATTGACTTATTTCACTCAGCATAACACCCTCCAGTTCCATCCACGTCGTTGCAAATGGCAAGGTCTCATTCCTTTTGATGGCTGCATAATATTCCATTGTGTATATATACCACCTCTTCTTTAGCCATTCATCTGTCGATGGGCATCTTGGCTCTTTCCACCGTTTGGCTATGGTGGACATTGCTGCTATAATCATTGGGGTACACGTACCCCTTCGGGTCCCTACATTTGTATCTTTGTGGTCAATACCCAGTAGTGCAATTGCTGGATCGAACGGTAGCTCTAATTTCAACTGTTTGAGGAACCTCCATACTGTTTTCCAGAGGGGTTGCCCCAGCTTGCATTCCCACCAACAGTGGAGGAGGGTTCCCCTTTCTCCACATCCCCGCCAACATCTGTCGTTCCCTGACTTGTTAATTTTAGCCATTCTGACGGGTGTGAGGTGGTATCTCATGGAGGTTTTGATTTGGATTTCCCTGATGCCGAGCGATGTTGAGCACTTTTTCATGTGCCTCTTGGCCATTTGGATGTCTTCTTTGGAGAGATGTCTGTTCATGTCTTCTGCCCCTTTCTTGATTGGATTATTTGTTCTTTGGGTGTTGAGTTTGATAAGTTCTTTATAGATTTTGGATACTAGCCCTTTGTCTGATAGGTCATTTGCAAATATTTTCTCCCATTCTGTCGGTTGTCTTTTGGTTTTGTGGACTGTTTCTTTTGCTGTGCAAAAGCTTTTTATCTTGATGAAATCCCAATAGTTCATTTTTGCCCTGGCTTCCCGTGCCTTTGGCGATGTTTCTAGGAAGAAGTTGCTGCGGCTAAGGTCGAAAAGGTTGCTACCTGTGTTCTCCTTTAGGATTTGCATGGACTCCTGTCTCCCGTTGAGGTCTTTCAACCATTTGGAGTCTATTTTTGTGTGTGGTGTAAGGAAATGGTCCAGTTTCATTCTTCTGCATGTGGCTGTCCAATTTTCCCAACACCATTTGTTGAAGAGACTGTCTTTTTGCCATTGGACATTCTTTCCTGCTTTGTCAACAATAAGTTGACCGTAGAGTTGAGGGTCCATTTCTGGGCTCTCGATTCTGTTCCATTGACCGATGTGTCTGTTTTTGTGCCAGTACCATAGTGTCTTGATGATCACAGCTTTGTAATAGAGCTGGAAGTCCGGAATTGTGATGCCGCCAGCTTTGCTTTTCTTTTTCAGTATTCCTCTGGCTATTCTGGGTCTCTTCTGGTTCCATACAAATTTTAGGATTCTTTGTTCCATTTCTTTGAAAAAAGTGGATGGTATTTTGATGGGGATTGCATTGAATGTGTCGATTGCTCTAGGTAGCATTGACATCTTCACAATGTTGATTCTCCCAATCCATGAGCATGGAACGTTTTTCCCTTTCTTTGTGTCTTCTTCAATTTCTTTCATGAGTATTTTATCGTTTTCTGAGTACAGATCCTTTGCCTCTTTGGTTAGATTTCTTCCTAGGTATCGAATGGTTTTGGGTGTAATTGTAAATGGGATCGACTCCTTGATTTGTCTCTCTTCTGTCTTGTTGTTGGTGTATAGGAATGCCACTGATTTCTGTGCATTGATTTTATATCCTGCTACTTGACTGAATTCCTGTATGAGTTCTAGCAGCTTTGGGGTGGAGTCTTTTGGGTTTTCCACATACAGTATCATATCATCTGCCAAGAGTGAGAGTTTGACTTCCTCTTTGCCGTTTTGGATGCCTTTGATTTCTTTTTGTTGTCTGATTGCTGTGGCTACGACTTCTAATACTATGTGGAATAGCAGTGGTGCGAGTGGACATCCGTGCCGCGTTCCTGACCTTAGGGGAAAAGCTCTCAGCCTTTCCCCATTGAGAATGATATTCGCTGTAGGTTTTTCATAGATGGCTTTTATGATGTTGAGGTATGTACCCTCTATCCCTATACTCTGAAGAGTTTTGATCAAGAAAGGATGTTGTACTTTGTCAAATGCTTTTTCTGCATCTATGGAGAGGATCCTATGATTCTTGTTCTTTCTTTTGTTAATGTATGGTATCACGTTGATTGATTTGCGGATGTTGAACCAGCCTTGCAGCCCAGGACTAAATCCCTCTTGGTCCTGGTGAATAATCCTTTTAATGTACTGTTGGATCCTATTGGCTAGGGTTTTGGTGAGAATTTTCGCATCCATGTTCATCAAGGATCTTGGTGTGTAATTCTCCTTTTGGATGGGGTCTTTGTCTGGTTTTGGGATCAAGGTAATGCTGGCCTCATAAAATGAGTTTGGAAGTTTCCCTTCCATTTCTATTTTTTGGAACATTTTCAGGAGAATAGGTATTAATTCCTCTTGAAATGTCTGATAGAATTCCCCTGGGAAGCCATCTGGCCCTGGGCTTTTGTTTCTTGGGAGATTTTTGATGACTGTTTCAATTTCCTTCGTGGTTATAGGTCTGTTCAGGTTTTCTATTTCTTCCTGGCTCAATTTTGGTAGTTGATACATCTCTAGGAATGCACCCATTTCTTCCAGGTTATCTAATTTGCTGGCATAGAGTTGCTCATAATATGTTCTTATAGTTGTTTGTATTGCTTTGGTGTTGGTTGTGATCTCTCCTCTTTCATTCATGATTTTGTTGATTTGGGTCATTTCTCTTTTCTTTTTGATCAGTCTGGCCAGGGGTTTATCAATCTTGTTAATTCTTTCAAAGAACCAGCTCCTAGTTTCGTTGATCTGTTCTCCTGTTCTTTTGGTTTCTAGTTCATTGATTTCTGCTCTGATCTTTATGATTTCTCTTCTCCTGCTGGGTTTAGGCTTTATTTGCTGTTCTTTCTCCAGCTCCTTTAGGTGTAGGGTTAGGTTGTGTATTTGAGACCTTTCTTGTTTCTTGAGAAAGGCATGTATTGCTATATACTTTCCTCTCAGGACTGCCTTTGCTGTATCCCAAAGATTTTGAACAGTTGTGTTTCCATTTTCATTGGTTTCCATGAATTTTTTTAATTCTTCTTTAATTTCTTGGTTGACCCATTCATTCTTTAGTAGGATGCTCTTTAGCCTCCATGTATTTGAGTTCCTTCCGACTTTCCTCTTGTGGTTGAGTTCTAGTCTCAAAGCATTGTGGTCTGAAAATATGCAGGGAATGATCCCAATCTTTTGGTACCGATTGAGACCTGATTTGTGACCTGGGATGTGATCAATTCTGGAGAATGTTCCATGGGCACTAGAGAAGAATGTGTATTCCGTTGCTTTGGGATGGAATGCTCTGAATATGTCTGTGAAGTCCATTTGGTCCAGTGTGTCATTTAAAGTCTTTATTTCCTTGTTGATCTTTTGCTTAGATGATCTGTCCATTTCAGTCAGGGGAGTGTTAAAGTCCCCCACTATTATTGTATTGTTGTCAATGTGTTTCTTTGCTTTTGTTATTAATTGCCTTCTATAATTGGCTGCTCCCATGTTCGGGGCATAGATATTTACAATTGTTAGATCTTCTTGTTGGATAGACCCTTTAAGTAGGATATACTGTCCTTCCTCATCTCTTGTTACAGTCTTTGTTTTAAAATCTAGTTTGTCTGATATAAGGATTGCCACCCCAGCTTTCTTTGGTGTCCATTAGCATGGTAAGTGGTTTTCCACCCCCTCACTTTCAATCTGGGGGTGTCTTTCGGTCTAAAAGGAGTCTCTTGCAGACAGCATATGGATGGGTCTTGTTTTTTAATCCAATCTGATAGCCTGTGTCTTTTGTTTTCTGTTGTTGTTGTTGTTTTGGCTTTTTTTTTTAATTGTTATCTTAATCACCATATATTACATCATTAGTTTTTGGTGCAGTGTTCCACGATTCATTGTTTGTTCATAACACCCAGTGCTCCATGCAGAACGTGCCCCCCTCAATACCCATCACCAGGCTAACCCATCCCCCTACGCCCCTCCCCTCTAGAACCCTCCGTTTGTTTTTCAGAGTCCTTCATCTCTCATGGTTCGTCTCCCCCTCTGACATACTCCCCTTTTCTTCCTCTCCTGTTATCTTCTTCTTTGTCTTTTTTCTTAAAATATGTTGCGTCAACAGTCTTGCACCATTCACAGCGCTCACCGTAGCACATACCCTCCCCAATGTCTATCACCCAGCCACCCCATCCCTCCCACCCCCAACCACTCCAGTAACACTCAGTTTCTTTCCTGAGATTAAGAATTCCTCATATCAGTGAGGTCATGGGATACGTGTCTTTCTCTGATTGACTTATTTCACTCAGCATAACACCCTCCAGTTCCATCCACGTCGTTGCAAATGGCAAGGTCTCATTCCTTTTGATGGCTGCATAATATTCCATTGTGTATATATACCACCTCTTCTTTAGCCATTCGTCTGTCGATGGCCATCTTGGCTCTTTCCACCGTTTGGCTATGGTGGACATTGCTGCTATAATCATTGGGGTACACGTACCCCTTCGGGTCCCTACATTTGTATCTTTGTGGTCAATACCCAGTAGTGCAATTGCTGGATCGAACGGTAGCTCTAATTTCAACTGTTTGAGGAACCTCCATACTGTTTTCCAGAGGGGTTGCCCCAGCTTGCATTCCCACCAACAGTGGAGGAGGGTTCCCCTTTCTCCACATCCCCGCCAACATCTGTCATTCCCTGACTTGTTAATTTTAGCCATTCTGACGGGTGTGAGGTGGTATCTCATGCAGGTTTTGATTTGGATTTCCCTGATGCCGAGCGATGTTGAGCACTTTTTCATGTGCCTCTTGGCCATTTGGATGTCTTCTTTGGAGAGATGTCTGTTCATGTCTTCTGCCCCTTTCTTGATTGGATTATTTGTTCTTTGGGTGTTGAGTTTGATAAGTTCTTTATAGATTTTGGATACTAGCCCTTTGTCTGATAGGTCATTTGCAAATATTTTCTCCCATTCTGTCGGTTGTCTTTTGGTTTTGTGGACTGTTTCTTTTGCTGTGCAAAAGCTTTTTATCTTGATGAAATCCCAATAGTTCATTTTTGCCCTGGCTTCCCGTGCCTTTGGCGATGTTTCTAGGAAGAAGTTGCTGCGGCTAAGGTCGAAAAGGTTGCTACCTGTGTTCTCCTTTAGGATTTGCATGGACTCCTGTCTCCCGTTGAGGTCTTTCAACCATTTGGAGTCTATTTTTGTGTGTGGTGTAAGGAAATGGTCCAGTTTCATTCTTCTGCATGTGGCTGTCCAATTTTCCCAACACCATTTGTTGAAGAGACTGTCTTTTTGCCATTGGACATTCTTTCCTGCTTTGTCAACAATAAGTTGACCATAGAGTTGAGGGTCCATTTCTGGGCTCTCGATTCTGTTCCATTGACCGATGTGTCTGTTTTTGTGCCAGTACCATAGTGTCTTGATGATCACAGCTTTGTAATAGAGCTGGAAGTCCGGAATTGTGATGCCGCCAGCTTTGCTTTTCTTTTTCAGTATTCCTCTGGCTATTCTGGGTCTCTTCTGGTTCCATACAAATTTTAGGATTCTTTGTTCCATTTCTTTGAAAAAAGTGGATGGTATTTTGATGGGGATTGCATTGAATGTGTCGATTGCTCTAGGTAGCATTGACATCTTCACAATGTTGATTCTCCCAATCCATGAGCATGGAACGTTTTTCCCTTTCTTTTTGTCTTCTTCAATTTCTTTCATGAGTATTTTATCGTTTTCTGAGTACAGATCCTTTGCCTCTTTGGTTAGATTTCTTCCTAGGTATCGAATGGTTTTGGGTGTAATTGTAAATGGGATCGACTCCTTGATTTGTCTCTCTTCTGTCTTGTTGTTGGTGTATAGGAATGCCACTGATTTCTGTGCATTGATTTTATATCCTGCTACTTGACTGAATTCCTGTATGAGTTCTAGCAGCTTTGGGGTGGAGTCTTTTGGGTTTTCCACATACAGTATCATATCATCTGCCAAGAGTGAGAGTTTGACTTCCTCTTTGCCGTTTTGGATGCCTTTGATTTCTTTTTGTTGTCTGATTGCTGTGGCTACGACTTCTAATACTATGTGGAATAGCAGTGGTGCGAGTGGACATCCGTGCCGCGTTCCTGACCTTAGGGGAAAAGCTCTCAGCCTTTCCCCATTGAGAATGATATTCGCTGTAGGTTTTTCATAGATGGCTTTTATGATGTTGAGGTATGTACCCTCTATCCCTATACTCTGAAGAGTTTTGTTCAAGAAAGGATGTTGTACTTTGTCAAATGCTTTTTCTGCATCTATGGAGAGGATCCTATGATTCTTGTTCTTTCTTTTGTTAATGTATGGTATCACGTTGATTGATTTGCGGATGTTGAACCAGCCTTGCAGCCCAGGACTAAATCCCTCTTGGTCCTGGTGAATAATCCTTTTAATGTACTGTTGGATCCTATTGGCTAGGGTTTTGGTGAGAATTTTCGCATCCATGTTCATCAAGGATCTTGGTGTGTAATTCTCCTTTTGGATGGGGTCTTTGTCTGGTTTTGGGATCAAGGTAATGCTGGCCTCATAAAATGAGTTTGGAAGTTTCCCTTCCATTTCTATTTTTTGGAACATTTTCAGGAGAATAGGTATTAATTCCTCTTGAAATGTCTGATAGAATTCCCCTGGGAAGCCATCTGGCCCTGGGCTTTTGTTTCTTGGGAGATTTTTGATGACTGTTTCAATTTCCTTCGTGGTTATAGGTCTGTTCAGGTTTTCTATTTCTTCCTGGCTCAATTTTGGTAGTTGATACATGTCTAGGAATGCACCCATTTCTTCCAGGTTATCTAATTTGCTGGCATAGAGTTGCTCATAATATGTTCTTATAGTTGTTTGTATTGCTTTGGTGTTGGTTGTGATCTCTCCTCTTTCATTCATGATTTTGTTGATTTGGGTCATTTCTCTTTTCTTTTTGATCAGTCTGGCCAGGGGTTTATCAATCTTGTTAATTCTTTCAAAGAACCAGCTCCTAGTTTCGTTGATCTGTTCTACTGTTCTTTTGGTTTCTAGTTCATTGATTTCTGCTCTGATCTTTATGATTTCTCTTCTCCTGCTGGGTTTACGCTTTATTTGCTGTTCTTTCTCCAGCTCCTTTAGGTGTAGGGTTAGGTTGTGTATTTGAGACCTTTCTTGTTTCTTGAGAAAGGCATGTATTGCTATATACTTTCCTCTCAGGACTGCCTTTGCTGTATCCCAAAGATTTTGAACAGTTGTGTTTCCATTTTCATTGGTTTCCATGAATTTTTTTAATTCTTCTTTAATTTCTTGGTTGACCCATTCATTCTTTAGTAGGATGCTCTTTAGCCTCCATGTATTTGAGTTCCTTCCGACTTTCCTCTTGTGGTTGAGTTCTAGTCTCAAAGCATTGTGGTCTGAAAATATGCAGGGAATGATCCCAATCTTTTGGTACCGATTGAGACCTGATTTGTGACCTGGGATGTGATCAATTCTGGAGAATGTTCCATGGGCACTAGAGAAGAATGTGTATTCCGTTGCTTTGGGATGGAATGCTCTGAATATGTCTGTGAAGTCCATTTGGTCCAGTGTGTCATTTAAAGTCTTTATTTCCTTGTTGATCTTTTGCTTAGATGATCTGTCCATTTCAGTCAGGGGGGTGTTAAAGTCCCCCACTATTATTGTATTGTTGTCAATGTGTTTCTTTGCTTTTGTTATTAATTGCCTTATATAATTGGCTGCTCCCATGTTCGGGGCATAGATATTTACAATTGTTAGATCTTCTTGTTGGATAGACCCTTTAAGTAGGATATAGTGTCCTTCCTCATCTCTTGTTACAGTCTTTGTTTTAAAATCTAGTTTGTCTGATATAAGGATTGCCACCCCAGCTTTCTTTTGGTGTCCATTAGCATGGTAAGTGGTTTTCCACCCCCTCACTTTCAATCTGGGGGTGTCTTTCGGTCTAAAAGGAGTCTCTTGCAGACAGCATATGGATGGGTCTTGTTTTTTAATCCAATCTGATAGCTTGTGTCTATTGTTTTCTGTTGTTGTTGTTGTTTTGGCTTTTTTTTTTAATTGTTATCTTAATCACCATATATTACATCATTAGTTTTTGGTGCAGTGTTCCACGATTCATTGTTTGTTCATAACACCCAGTGCTCCATGCAGAACGTGCCCCCCTCAATACCCATCACCAGGCTAACCCATCCCCCTACGCCCCTCCCCTCTAGAACCCTCCGTTTGTTTTTCAGAGTCCATCATCTCTCATGGTTCGTCTCCCCCTCTGACATACTCCCCTTTTCTTCCTCTCCTGTTATCTTCTTCTTTGTCTTTTTTCTTAAAATATGTTGCGTTATTTGTTTCAGAAGTACAGATCTGTGATTCAACAGTCTTGCACCATTCACAGCGCTCACCGTAGCACATACCCTCCCCAATGTCTATCACCCAGCCACCCCATCCCTCCCACCCCCAACCACTCCAGTAACACTCAGTTTCTTTCCTGAGATTAAGAATTCCTCATATCAGTGAGGTCATGGGATACGTGTCTTTCTCTGATTGACTTATTTCACTCAGCATAACACCCTCCAGTTCCATCCACGTCGTTGCAAATGGCAAGGTCTCATTCCTTTTGATGGCTGCATAATATTCCATTGTGTATATATACCACCTCTTCTTTAGCCATTCATCTGTCGATGGGCATCTTGGCTCTTTCCACCGTTTGGCTATGGTGGACATTGCTGCTATAATCATTGGGGTACACGTACCCCTTCGGGTCCCTACATTTCTATCTTTGTGGTCAATACCCAGTAGTGCAATTGCTGGATCGAACGGTAGCTCTAATTTCAACTGTTTGAGGAACCTCCATACTGTTTTCCAGAGGGGTTGCCCCAGCTTGCATTCCCACCAACAGTGGAGGAGGGTACCCCTTTCTCCACATCCCCGCCAACATCTGTCGTTCCCTGACTTGTTAATTTTAGCCATTCTGACGGGTGTGAGGTGGTATCTCATGGAGGTTTTGATTTGGATTTCCCTGATGCCGAGCGATGTTGAGCACTTTTTCATGTGCCTCTTGGCCATTTGGATGTCTTCTTTGGAGAGATGTCTGTTCATGTCTTCTGCCCCTTTCTTGATTGGATTATTTGTTCTTTGGGTGTTGAGTTTGATAAGTTCTTTATAGATTTTGGATACTAGCCCTTTGTCTGATAGGTCATTTGCAAATATTTTCTCCCATTCTGTCGGTTGTCTTTTGGATTTGTGGACTGTTTCTTTTGCTGTGCAAAAGCTTTTTATCTTGATGAAATCCCAATAGTTCATTTTTGCCCTGGCTTCCCGTGCCTTTGGCGATGTTTCTAGGAAGAAGTTGCTGCGGCTAAGGTCGAAAAGGTTGCTACCTGTGTTCTCCTTTAGGATTTGGATGGACTCCTGTCTCCCGTTTAGGTCTTTCAACCATTTGGAGTCTATTTTTGTGTGTGGTGTAAGGAAATGGTCCAGTTTCATTCTTCTGCATGTGGCTGTCCAATTTTCCCAACACCATTTGTTGAAGAGACTGTCTTTTTGCCATTGGACATTCTTTCCTGCTTTGTCAACAATAAGTTGACCATAGAGTTGAGGGTCCATTTCTGGGCTCTCGATTCTGTTCCATTGACCGATGTGTCTGTTTTTGTGCCAGTACCATAGTGTCTTGATGATCACAGCTTTGTAATAGAGCTGGAAGTCCGGAATTGTGATGCCGCCAGCTTTGCTTTTCTTTTTCAGTATTCCTCTGGCTATTCTGGGTCTCTTCTGGTTCCATACAAATTTTAGGATTCTTTGTTCCATTTCTTTGAAAAAAGTGGATGGTATTTTGATGGGGATTGCATTGAATGTGTCGATTGCTCTAGGTAGCATTGACATCTTCACAATGTTGATTCTCCCAATCCATGAGCATGGAACGTTTTTCCCTTTCTTTGTGTCTTCTTCAATTTCTTTCATGAGTATTTTATCGTTTTCTGAGTACAGATCCTTTGCCTCTTTGGTTAGATTTCTTCCTAGGTATCGAATGGTTTTGGGTGTAATTGTAAATGGGATTGACTCCTTGATTTGTCTCTCTTCTGTCTTGTTGTTGGTGTATAGGAATGCCACTGATTTCTGTGCATTGATTTTATATCCTGCTACTTGACTGAATTCCTGTATGAGTTCTAGCAGCTTTGGGGTGGAGTCTTTTGGGTTTTCCACATACAGTATCATATCATCTGCCAAGAGTGAGAGTTTGACTTCCTCTTTGCCGTTTTGGATGCCTTTGATTTCTTTTTGTTGTCTGATTGCTGTGGCTACGACTTCTAATACTATGTGGAATAGCAGTGGTGCGAGTGGACATCCGTGCCGCGTTCCTGACCTTAGGGGAAAAGCTCTCAGCCTTTCCCCATTGAGAATGATATTCGCTGTAGGTTTTTCATAGATGGCTTTTATGATGTTGAGGTATGTACCCTCTATCCCTATACTCTGAAGAGTTTTGATCAAGAAAGGATGTTGTACTTTGTCAAATGCTTTTTCTGCATCTATGGAGAGGATCCTATGATTCTTGTTCTTTCTTTTGTTAATGTATGGTATCACGTTGATTGATTTGCGGATGTTGAACCAGCCTTGCAGCCCAGGACTAAATCCCTCTTGGTCCTGGTGAATAATCCTTTTAATGTACTGTTGGATCCTATTGGCTAGGGTTTTGGTGAGAATTTTCGCATCCATGTTCATCAAGGATCTTGGTGTGTAATTCTCCTTTTGGATGGGGTCTTTGTCTGGTTTTGGGATCAAGGTAATGCTGGCCTCATAAAATGAGTTTGGAAGTTTCCCTTCCATTTCTATTTTTTGGAACATTTTCAGGAGAATAGGTATTAATTCCTCTTGAAATGTCTGATAGAATTCCCCTGGGAAGCCATCTGGCCCTGGGCTTTTGTTTCTTGGGAGATTTTTGATGACTGTTTCAATTTCCTTCGTGGTTATAGGTCTGTTCAGGTTTTCTATTTCTTCCTGGCTCAATTTTGGTAGTTGATACATGTCTAGGAATGCACCCATTTCTTCCAGGTTATCTAATTTGCTGGCATAGAGTTGCTCATAATATGTTCTTATAGTTGTTTGTATTGCTTTGGTGTTGGTTGTGATCTCTCCTCTTTCATTCATGATTTTGTTGATTTGGGTCATTTCTCTTTTCTTTTTGATCAGTCTGGCCAGGGGTTTATCAATCTTGTTAATTCTTTCAAAGAACCAGCTCCTAGTTTCGTTGATCTGTTCTCCTGTTCTTTTGGTTTCTAGTTCATTGATTTCTGCTCTGATCTTTATGATTTCTCTTCTCCTGCTGGGTTTAGGCTTTATTTGCTGTTCTTTCTCCAGCTCCTTTAGGTGTAGGGTTAGGTTGTGTATTTGAGACCTTTCTTGTTTCTTGAGAAAGGCATGTATTGCTATATACTTTCCTCTCAGGACTGCCTTTGCTGTATCCCAAAGATTTTGAACAGTTGTGTTTCCATTTTCATTGGTTTCCATGAATTTTTTTAATTCTTCTTTAATTTCTTGGTTGACCCATTCATTCTTTAGTAGGATGCTCTTTAGCCTCCATGTATTTGAGTTCCTTCCGACTTTCCTCTTGTGGTTGAGTTCTAGTCTCAAAGCATTGTGGTCTGAAAATATGCAGGGAATGATCCCAATCTTTTGGTACCGATTGAGACCTGATTTGTGACCTGGGATGTGATCAATTCTGGAGAATGTTCCATGGGCACTAGAGAAGAATGTGTATTCCGTTGCTTTGGGATGGAATGCTCTGAATATGTCTGTGAAGTCCATTTGGTCCAGTGTGTCATTTAAAGTCTTTATTTCCTTGTTGATCTTTTGCTTAGATGATCTGTCCATTTCAGTCAGGGGGGTGTTAAAGTCCCCCACTATTATTGTATTGTTGTCAATGTGTTTCTTTGCTTTTGTTATTAATTGCCTTATATAATTGGCTGCTCCCATGTTCGGGGCATAGATATTTACAATTGTTAGATCTTCTTGTTGGATAGACCCTTTAAGTAGGATATAGTGTCCTTCCTCATCTCTTGTTACAGTCTTTGTTTTAAAATCTAGTTTGTCTGATATAAGGATTGCCACCCCAGCTTTCTTTTGGTGTCCATTAGCATGGTAAGTGGTTTTCCACCCCCTCACTTTCAATCTGGGGGTGTCTTTCGGTCTAAAAGGAGTCTCTTGCAGACAGCATATGGATGGGTCTTGTTTTTTAATCCAATCTGATAGCCTGTGTCTTTTGTTTTCTGTTGTTGTTGTTGTTTTGGCTTTTTTTTTTAATTGTTATCTTAATCACCATATATTACATCATTAGTTTTTGGTGCAGTGTTCCACGATTCATTGTTTGTTCATAACACCCAGTGCTCCATGCAGAACGTGCCCCCCTCAATACCCATCACCAGGCTAACCCATCCCCCTACGCCCCTCCCCTCTAGAACCCTCCGTTTGGTTTTCAGAGTCCATCATCTCTCATGGTTCGTCTCCCCCTCTGACATACTCCCCTTTTCTTCCTCTCCTGTTATCTTCTTCTTTGTCTTTTTTCTTAAAATATGTTGCGTTATTTGTTTCAGAAGTACAGATCTGTGATTCAACAGTCTTGCACCATTCACAGCGCTCACCGTAGCACATACCCTCCCCAATGTCTATCACCCAGCCACCCCATCCCTCCCACCCCCAACCACTCCAGTAACACTCAGCTTCTTTCCTGAGATTAAGAATTCCTCATATCAGTGAGGTCATGGGATACGTGTCTTTCTCTGATTGACTTATTTCACTCAGCATAACACCCTCCAGTTCCATCCACGTCGTTGCAAATGGCAAGGTCTCATTCCTTTTGATGGCTGCATAATATTCCATTGTGTATATATACCACCTCTTCTTTAGCCATTCATCTGTCGATGGGCATCTTGGCTCTTTCCACCGTTTGGCTATGGTGGACATTGCTGCTATAATCATTGGGGTACACGTACCCCTTCGGGTCCCTACATTTGTATCTTTGTGGTCAATACCCAGTAGTGCAATTGCTGGATCGAACGGTAGCTCTAATTTCAACTGTTTGAGGAACCTCCATACTGTTTTCCAGAGGGGTTGCCCCAGCTTGCATTCCCACCAACAGTGGAGGAGGGTTCCCCTTTCTCCACATCCCCGCCAACATCTGTCGTTCCCTGACTTGTTAATTTTAGCCATTCTGACGGGTGTGAGGTGGTATCTCATGGAGGTTTTGATTTGGATTTCCCTGATGCCGAGCGATGTTGAGCACTTTTTCATGTGCCTCTTGGCCATTTGGATGTCTTCTTTGGAGAGATGTCTGTTCATGTCTTCTGCCCCTTTCTTGATTGGATTATTTGTTCTTTGGGTGTTGAGTTTGATAAGTTCTTTATAGATTTTGGATACTAGCCCTTTGTCTGATAGGTCATTTGCAAATATTTTCTCCCATTCTGTCGGTTGTCTTTTGGTTTTGTGGACTGTTTCTTTTGCTGTGCAAAAGCTTTTTATCTTGATGAAATCCCAATAGTTCATTTTTGCCCTGGCTTCCCGTGCCTTTGGCGATGTTTCTAGGAAGAAGTTGCTGCGGCTAAGGTCGAAAAGGTTGCTACCTGTGTTCTCCTTTAGGATTTGCATGGACTCCTGTCTCCCGTTGAGGTCTTTCAACCATTTGGAGTCTATTTTTGTGTGTGGTGTAAGGAAATGGTCCAGTTTCATTCTTCTGCATGTGGCTGTCCAATTTTCCCAACACCATTTGTTGAAGAGACTGTCTTTTTGCCATTGGACATTCTTTCCTGCTTTGTCAACAATAAGTTGACCATAGAGTTGAGGGTCCATTTCTGGGCTCTCGATTCTGTTCCATTGACCGATGTGTCTGTTTTTGTGCCAGTACCATAGTGTCTTGATGATCACAGCTTTGTAATAGAGCTGGAAGTCCGGAATTGTGATGCCGCCAGCTTTGCTTTTCTTTTTCAGTATTCCTCTGGCTATTCTGGGTCTCTTCTGGTTCCATACAAATTTTAGGATTCTTTGTTCCATTTCTTTGAAAAAAGTGGATGGTATTTTGATGGGGATTGCATTGAATGTGTCGATTGCTCTAGGTAGCATTGACATCTTCACAATGTTGATTCTCCCAATCCATGAGCATGGAACGTTTTTCCCTTTCTTTGTGTCTTCTTCAATTTCTTTCATGAGTATTTTATCGTTTTCTGAGTACAGATCCTTTGCCTCTTTGGTTAGATTTCTTCCTAGGTATCGAATGGTTTTGGGTGTAATTGTAAATGGGATCGACTCCTTGATTTGTCTCTCTTCTGTCTTGTTGTTGGTGTATAGGAATGCCACTGATTTCTGTGCATTGATTTTATATCCTGCTACTTGACTGAATTCCTGTATGAGTTCTAGCAGCTTTGGGGTGGAGTCTTTTGGGTTTTCCACATACAGTATCATATCATCTGCCAAGAGTGAGAGTTTGACTTCCTCTTTGCCGTTTTGGATGCCTTTGATTTCTTTTTGTTGTCTGATTGCTGTGGCTACGACTTCTAATACTATGTGGAATAGCAGTGGTGCGAGTGGACATCCGTGCCGCGTTCCTGACCTTAGGGGAAAAGCTCTCAGCCTTTCCCCATTGAGAATGATATTCGCTGTAGGTTTTTCATAGATGGCTTTTATGATGTTGAGGTATGTACCCTCTATCCCTATACTCTGAAGAGTTTTGATCAAGAAAGGATGTTGTACTTTGTCAAATGCTTTTTCTGCATCTATGGAGAGGATCCTATGATTCTTGTTCTTTCTTTTGTTAATGTATGGTATCACGTTGATTGATTTGCGGATGTTGAACCAGCCTTGCAGCCCAGGACTAAATCCCTCTTGGTCCTGGTGAATAATCCTTTTAATGTACTGTTGGATCCTATTGGCTAGGGTTTTGGTGAGAATTTTCGCATCCATGTTCATCAAGGATCTTGGTGTGTAATTCTCCTTTTGGATGGGGTCTTTGTCTGGTTTTGGGATCAAGGTAATGCTGGCCTCATAAAATGAGTTTGGAAGTTTCCCTTCCATTTCTATTTTTTGGAACATTTTCAGGAGAATAGGTATTAATTCCTCTTGAAATGTCTGATAGAATTCCCCTGGGAAGCCATCTGGCCCTGGGCTTTTGTTTCTTGGGAGATTTTTGATGACTGTTTCAATTTCCTTCGTGGTTATAGGTCTGTTCAGGTTTTCTATTTCTTCCTGGCTCAATTTTGGTAGTTGATACATCTCTAGGAATGCACCCATTTCTTCCAGGTTATCTAATTTGCTGGCATAGAGTTGCTCATAATATGTTCTTATAGTTGTTTGTATTGCTTTGGTGTTGGTTGTGATCTCTCCTCTTTCATTCATGATTTTGTTGATTTGGGTCATTTCTCTTTTCTTTTTGATCAGTCTGGCCAGGGGTTTATCAATCTTGTTAATTCTTTCAAAGAACCAGCTCCTAGTTTCGTTGATCTGTTCTCCTGTTCTTTTGGTTTCTAGTTCATTGATTTCTGCTCTGATCTTTATGATTTCTCTTCTCCTGCTGGGTTTAGGCTTTATTTGCTGTTCTTTCTCCAGCTCCTTTAGGTGTAGGGTTAGGTTGTGTATTTGAGACCTTTCTTGTTTCTTGAGAAAGGCATGTATTGCTATATACTTTCCTCTCAGGACTGCCTTTGCTGTATCCCAAAGATTTTGAACAGTTGTGTTTCCATTTTCATTGGTTTCCATGAATTTTTTTAATTCTTCTTTAATTTCTTGGTTGACCCATTCATTCTTTAGTAGGATGCTCTTTAGCCTCCATGTATTTGAGTTCCTTCCGACTTTCCTCTTGTGGTTGAGTTCTAGTCTCAAAGCATTGTGGTCTGAAAATATGCAGGGAATGATCCCAATCTTTTGGTACCGATTGAGACCTGATTTGTGACCTGGGATGTGATCAATTCTGGAGAATGTTCCATGGGCACTAGAGAAGAATGTGTATTCCGTTGCTTTGGGATGGAATGCTCTGAATATGTCTGTGAAGTCCATTTGGTCCAGTGTGTCATTTAAAGTCTTTATTTCCTTGTTGATCTTTTGCTTAGATGATCTGTCCATTTCAGTCAGGGGAGTGTTAAAGTCCCCCACTATTATTGTATTGTTGTCAATGTGTTTCTTTGCTTTTGTTATTAATTGCCTTCTATAATTGGCTGCTCCCATGTTCGGGGCATAGATATTTACAATTGTTAGATCTTCTTGTTGGATAGACCCTTTAAGTAGGATATACTGTCCTTCCTCATCTCTTGTTACAGTCTTTGTTTTAAAATCTAGTTTGTCTGATATAAGGATTGCCACCCCAGCTTTCTTTGGTGTCCATTAGCATGGTAAGTGGTTTTCCACCCCCTCACTTTCAATCTGGGGGTGTCTTTCGGTCTAAAAGGAGTCTCTTGCAGACAGCATATGGATGGGTCTTGTTTTTTAATCCAATCTGATAGCCTGTGTCTTTTGTTTTCTGTTGTTGTTGTTGTTTTGGCTTTTTTTTTTAATTGTTATCTTAATCACCATATATTACATCATTAGTTTTTGGTGCAGTGTTCCACGATTCATTGTTTGTTCATAACACCCAGTGCTCCATGCAGAACGTGCCCCCCTCAATACCCATCACCAGGCTAACCCATCCCCCTACGCCCCTCCCCTCTAGAACCCTCCGTTTGTTTTTCAGAGTCCTTCATCTCTCATGGTTCGTCTCCCCCTCTGACATACTCCCCTTTTCTTCCTCTCCTGTTATCTTCTTCTTTGTCTTTTTTCTTAAAATATGTTGCGTCAACAGTCTTGCACCATTCACAGCGCTCACCGTAGCACATACCCTCCCCAATGTCTATCACCCAGCCACCCCATCCCTCCCACCCCCAACCACTCCAGTAACACTCAGTTTCTTTCCTGAGATTAAGAATTCCTCATATCAGTGAGGTCATGGGATACGTGTCTTTCTCTGATTGACTTATTTCACTCAGCATAACACCCTCCAGTTCCATCCACGTCGTTGCAAATGGCAAGGTCTCATTCCTTTTGATGGCTGCATAATATTCCATTGTGTATATATACCACCTCTTCTTTAGCCATTCGTCTGTCGATGGCCATCTTGGCTCTTTCCACCGTTTGGCTATGGTGGACATTGCTGCTATAATCATTGGGGTACACGTACCCCTTCGGGTCCCTACATTTGTATCTTTGTGGTCAATACCCAGTAGTGCAATTGCTGGATCGAACGGTAGCTCTAATTTCAACTGTTTGAGGAACCTCCATACTGTTTTCCAGAGGGGTTGCCCCAGCTTGCATTCCCACCAACAGTGGAGGAGGGTTCCCCTTTCTCCACATCCCCGCCAACATCTGTCGTTCCCTGACTTGTTAATTTTAGCCATTCTGACGGGTGTGAGGTGGTATCTCATGCAGGTTTTGATTTGGATTTCCCTGATGCCGAGCGATGTTGAGCACTTTTTCATGTGCCTCTTGGCCATTTGGATGTCTTCTTTGGAGAGATGTCTGTTCATGTCTTCTGCCCCTTTCTTGATTGGATTATTTGTTCTTTGGGTGTTGAGTTTGATAAGTTCTTTATAGATTTTGGATACTAGCCCTTTGTCTGATAGGTCATTTGCAAATATTTTCTCCCATTCTGTCGGTTGTCTTTTGGTTTTGTGGACTGTTTCTTTTGCTGTGCAAAAGCTTTTTATCTTGATGAAATCCCAATAGTTCATTTTTGCCCTGGCTTCCCGTGCCTTTGGCGATGTTTCTAGGAAGAAGTTGCTGCGGCTAAGGTCGAAAAGGTTGCTACCTGTGTTCTCCTTTAGGATTTGCATGGACTCCTGTCTCCCGTTGAGGTCTTTCAACCATTTGGAGTCTATTTTTGTGTGTGGTGTAAGGAAATGGTCCAGTTTCATTCTTCTGCATGTGGCTGTCCAATTTTCCCAACACCATTTGTTGAAGAGACTGTCTTTTTGCCATTGGACATTCTTTCCTGCTTTGTCAACAATAAGTTGACCATAGAGTTGAGGGTCCATTTCTGGGCTCTCGATTCTGTTCCATTGACCGATGTGTCTGTTTTTGTGCCAGTACCATAGTGTCTTGATGATCACAGCTTTGTAATAGAGCTGGAAGTCCGGAATTGTGATGCCGCCAGCTTTGCTTTTCTTTTTCAGTATTCCTCTGGCTATTCTGGGTCTCTTCTGGTTCCATACAAATTTTAGGATTCTTTGTTCCATTTCTTTGAAAAAAGTGGATGGTATTTTGATGGGGATTGCATTGAATGTGTCGATTGCTCTAGGTAGCATTGACATCTTCACAATGTTGATTCTCCCAATCCATGAGCATGGAACGTTTTTCCCTTTCTTTTTGTCTTCTTCAATTTCTTTCATGAGTATTTTATCGTTTTCTGAGTACAGATCCTTTGCCTCTTTGGTTAGATTTCTTCCTAGGTATCGAATGGTTTTGGGTGTAATTGTAAATGGGATCGACTCCTTGATTTGTCTCTCTTCTGTCTTGTTGTTGGTGTATAGGAATGCCACTGATTTCTGTGCATTGATTTTATATCCTGCTACTTGACTGAATTCCTGTATGAGTTCTAGCAGCTTTGGGGTGGAGTCTTTTGGGTTTTCCACATACAGTATCATATCATCTGCCAAGAGTGAGAGTTTGACTTCCTCTTTGCCGTTTTGGATGCCTTTGATTTCTTTTTGTTGTCTGATTGCTGTGGCTACGACTTCTAATACTATGTGGAATAGCAGTGGTGCGAGTGGACATCCGTGCCGCGTTCCTGACCTTAGGGGAAAAGCTCTCAGCCTTTCCCCATTGAGAATGATATTCGCTGTAGGTTTTTCATAGATGGCTTTTATGATGTTGAGGTATGTACCCTCTATCCCTATACTCTGAAGAGTTTTGTTCAAGAAAGGATGTTGTACTTTGTCAAATGCTTTTTCTGCATCTATGGAGAGGATCCTATGATTCTTGTTCTTTCTTTTGTTAATGTATGGTATCACGTTGATTGATTTGCGGATGTTGAACCAGCCTTGCAGCCCAGGACTAAATCCCTCTTGGTCCTGGTGAATAATCCTTTTAATGTACTGTTGGATCCTATTGGCTAGGGTTTTGGTGAGAATTTTCGCATCCATGTTCATCAAGGATCTTGGTGTGTAATTCTCCTTTTGGATGGGGTCTTTGTCTGGTTTTGGGATCAAGGTAATGCTGGCCTCATAAAATGAGTTTGGAAGTTTCCCTTCCATTTCTATTTTTTGGAACATTTTCAGGAGAATAGGTATTAATTCCTCTTGAAATGTCTGATAGAATTCCCCTGGGAAGCCATCTGGCCCTGGGCTTTTGTTTCTTGGGAGATTTTTGATGACTGTTTCAATTTCCTTCGTGGTTATAGGTCTGTTCAGGTTTTCTATTTCTTCCTGGCTCAATTTTGGTAGTTGATACATGTCTAGGAATGCACCCATTTCTTCCAGGTTATCTAATTTGCTGGCATAGAGTTGCTCATAATATGTTCTTATAGTTGTTTGTATTGCTTTGGTGTTGGTTGTGATCTCTCCTCTTTCATTCATGATTTTGTTGATTTGGGTCATTTCTCTTTTCTTTTTGATCAGTCTGGCCAGGGGTTTATCAATCTTGTTAATTCTTTCAAAGAACCAGCTCCTAGTTTCGTTGATCTGTTCTACTGTTCTTTTGGTTTCTAGTTCATTGATTTCTGCTCTGATCTTTATGATTTCTCTTCTCCTGCTGGGTTTACGCTTTATTTGCTGTTCTTTCTCCAGCTCCTTTAGGTGTAGGGTTAGGTTGTGTATTTGAGACCTTTCTTGTTTCTTGAGAAAGGCATGTATTGCTATATACTTTCCTCTCAGGACTGCCTTTGCTGTATCCCAAAGATTTTGAACAGTTGTGTTTCCATTTTCATTGGTTTCCATGAATTTTTTTAATTCTTCTTTAATTTCTTGGTTGACCCATTCATTCTTTAGTAGGATGCTCTTTAGCCTCCATGTATTTGAGTTCCTTCCGACTTTCCTCTTGTGGTTGAGTTCTAGTCTCAAAGCATTGTGGTCTGAAAATATGCAGGGAATGATCCCAATCTTTTGGTACCGATTGAGACCTGATTTGTGACCTGGGATGTGATCAATTCTGGAGAATGTTCCATGGGCACTAGAGAAGAATGTGTATTCCGTTGCTTTGGGATGGAATGCTCTGAATATGTCTGTGAAGTCCATTTGGTCCAGTGTGTCATTTAAAGTCTTTATTTCCTTGTTGATCTTTTGCTTAGATGATCTGTCCATTTCAGTCAGGGGGGTGTTAAAGTCCCCCACTATTATTGTATTGTTGTCAATGTGTTTCTTTGCTTTTGTTATTAATTGCCTTATATAATTGGCTGCTCCCATGTTCGGGGCATAGATATTTACAATTGTTAGATCTTCTTGTTGGATAGACCCTTTAAGTAGGATATAGTGTCCTTCCTCATCTCTTGTTACAGTCTTTGTTTTAAAATCTAGTTTGTCTGATATAAGGATTGCCACCCCAGCTTTCTTTTGGTGTCCATTAGCATGGTAAGTGGTTTTCCACCCCCTCACTTTCAATCTGGGGGTGTCTTTCGGTCTAAAAGGAGTCTCTTGCAGACAGCATATGGATGGGTCTTGTTTTTTAATCCAATCTGATAGCTTGTGTCTATTGTTTTCTGTTGTTGTTGTTGTTTTGGCTTTTTTTTTTTAATTGTTATCTTAATCACCATATATTACATCATTAGTTTTTGGTGCAGTGTTCCACGATTCATTGTTTGTTCATAACACCCAGTGCTCCATGCAGAACGTGCCCCCCTCAATACCCATCACCAGGCTAACCCATCCCCCTACGCCCCTCCCCTCTAGAACCCTCCGTTTGTTTTTCAGAGTCCATCATCTCTCATGGTTCGTCTCCCCCTCTGACATACTCCCCTTTTCTTCCTCTCCTGTTATCTTCTTCTTTGTCTTTTTTCTTAAAATATGTTGCGTTATTTGTTTCAGAAGTACAGATCTGTGATTCAACAGTCTTGCACCATTCACAGCGCTCACCGTAGCACATACCCTCCCCAATGTCTATCACCCAGCCACCCCATCCCTCCCACCCCCAACCACTCCAGTAACACTCAGTTTCTTTCCTGAGATTAAGAATTCCTCATATCAGTGAGGTCATGGGATACGTGTCTTTCTCTGATTGACTTATTTCACTCAGCATAACACCCTCCAGTTCCATCCACGTCGTTGCAAATGGCAAGGTCTCATTCCTTTTGATGGCTGCATAATATTCCATTGTGTATATATACCACCTCTTCTTTAGCCATTCATCTGTCGATGGGCATCTTGGCTCTTTCCACCGTTTGGCTATGGTGGACATTGCTGCTATAATCATTGGGGTACACGTACCCCTTCGGGTCCCTACATTTCTATCTTTGTGGTCAATACCCAG